>NC_138204.1:111645275-112027775 GCF_964194415.1 Vipera berus
GCCTCTCTAGGCTTTGAGAAAAGGCCCCTTGCACAAAAGGCAGCTTCAGGACGAGCTTCCAAAAACCCTTTCCTTCCTTAACGCCCTCCCCACCTTCCCCCAGAAAGCCATATTTCTTTTTTTTTTATTGAAAATTTTTATTGAAGTTACAATATTATCCCCTCCCCAACCCACCCCAGAACCCCTCCCCCTCCCCCATATTTCTTCAATAACAAAAACATAAAAAGCTGGTTGGGATGTACTCGCTGATTCCCCCCCCCCTTTTTTTAGATGCTAAAACTAAACTCTCCCTCTGCCTTCCAACCAATATCCCTTTTTAAAATCTTACCTTGGCTCCAGATGGAAGAGTAGAGGAACTAAGCTAGTAAGGAGAGAATTTTTTTCTGCAACTTTTTACTCCTGAAGTAGTAGTAGTAGTAATAGTAGTAGTAGGAATAATAATAATAAATCCCTAAAAGTTGTGCCAGAAAATGGAGGACGCTGGGTCTTTGCAAGTTTTAGCTGTCTGTCAGACTGCCTGAAAAGGGCGGCCTTCAGGCAGCCAGGCGGACAGCTAAAGCTTGCAAAGACCCAGCGTCCTCCATTTTCTGGCATAACCTTCGGAGATTACTTTAAAAAAAAAAAAACCTTCAGAGGAAAAACAGCTGCAGAAACATTTTGTCTCCTTGCTGGCTTGGTTCATCTACTCTTCAGCCAGGAGGGAGTCCAAGGCCTAGAGAAGGAGAGCTTTGCAGCATCCCTATGGACAGCTGATGGGCAGACAGCTGAAAGAAGCAGGCAGGCAGGGCGCGGAGGAACGGAGACCTGCAGGTCTCGGACGGCGGTGGCTTGGGAGAGGTGCGCGCGATCCCGGAAGCACCAAAGCCTCGGCCGCGCATAAGTCCTCGGTAAGTTTTTTTGTTGACTGGAGTATAAGCCGAAGTGGAATTTTTCAGCCCAAAAAGTGGGCTGAAAAATTCGGCTTATACTCAAGTATATACGGTATGCAAATGTGTAAGGAAGTAATACATAACTGTTTACTGTAAGGAAGTAATAAGTTTACTTATTGCAGGTTGTAATAACAGTGTACTAAAGAAACAAAAAAAAGGGACGCGGTGGCTCAGTGGGTTAGGACGCTGAGCTTGTCGATCAGATGGTCGGCAGTTTGGTGGGTCGAATCCCGAGTGCCGCGTAGCAGAGTGAGCGCCTGTTACTCGTCCCAGCTTCTGCCAACCTAGCAGTTCAAAAGCAGGTAAAAATGCAAGTAGAAAAATGGGGACCACTACGGTGGGAAGGTAACAGTGTTCCATGCACCTTTGGCATCTAGTCATGCCGGCCACATGACCACGGAGACGTCCTCGGACAAGCGCTGGCTCTTCGGCTTTGAAACGGAGATGAACACCGGCCCCTAGAGTTGGAAACGACTAGCACGCATGTGCGGGGGAACCTTTACCTTTACCTTAAACAAAAAAAGAAAAGAAAAATAATAGTAATCAAAGGAAATGCAACATGTATAAAATCAAGTGTACCACACAAAGAAACTAAGTTGAATTAAACCAGTGGTGCTATTTGGAGCTTAAAAAGTTGTTTCTGGGTTTTAAACAAAACTTAACAAAAATAGTGACTTGATAGATAATAAAAAAAACTTTGTAGGAGGAGAGCTGTGTTAGTCTACGGCGATAAAAGAAATCTGGTAGTATGTTTTCCAACTAACACATTAAAAAATATCAGTTTTTATGAGTTGCAACTCAGTTCATTAGATGCACAGAATGGTTTTCTGATGAAGTGTGTTGCAGTGTTAAACACTTATGCCTTTTAATAAAACTACTTAGCTGGAAAAGATGCTACCCAATTCTTAATTATCTGCAAGATGATAATTAAGTAGTTCTGCATGAAGCCCCTTAAGTTTGTCTATCACCAATGTTTTCCCCCCAGTCTCACCAGTATGACAATGGGATACTGAATGACATCCTCTACTGGTCAGCACCATAGTGACAAAGGTGGTATTCCACTGAGCATTTACAAAATAGCCCTTCAGGTTATGCTGAATGCAAGTCTGTAAGATGAGGGAAGTGAAAAAGATCCTGATACATTTCTATGTTTCTTATAATGGTGGCACCAGATTGAGAATGATGGTGACTGTCCCACAGTGGTGTCTCTACTGGCATCCCATTTGAAGAATATAACCTAATCTTTTCTCTGCTCCACATAGGGATATGTGACAAAAGTTGTTGGATATAAGAACAAAAAACGTGGTCCATGGATTCCCACCATAATGCACACAACCGAACTTAATAAATTGAGGTTCTTGAATGCTTTCCAATCCAGTATAGCATTCATCAATGCAAGATGGCCTCAGAGATTGAGTGTACCCAACTATATTTAGAAAGGCAGAACAACTGAATGATTAACTCAATTTTCCTTTTGGAGATGCAGTTCCAGAAGCATCAACTTCTTGCACCCATTTATCTGATTTCTAAAAACATTAAGATTAGCTATACAAAGCAAGAGACTTTCTTTGTATTCCTCTCATTAGCTTTGCTCTCTCCTGCTTTCTCCTAATTGAATGACTTTCTCCTTCAGCTTGATTCCTATTGAAAAGCTGTTTCCTCTCATTTTCCCTCCCCTCATAAAAAAAACAAACCAACCCAGAGATGCATTTTCTACCAGAGCACATCAGTTCCTCAATACATTTTCCTTGTCTTTTTGGACCACAAGCGTTCTTACTGAGGCATACATTCTGCTAACCCTTTGCGGTCATATGGCTTTCTGCAGTTCAGATATAGTAGTTCTATTCCATCCATAAGTTTTCAGCGTCTTAGATTTTTGCATTAATTCAGTTTGTGTCTCTTCTGCCATTATTTAAGGATCGTTATGAAAAGAAGATAGTTCCAAGATAGATTCAGCGTAGCCAAACTTTTAAATGTTGATGGGGAAATGGAAACAATCAGCATTTTGCTGAAATGAATCCCTCATGTGAATTTCCTTTATTAAGTTAAATGTGTAAAAACCTATTTTAGGGATCATAACTAAATAAGTTCTATTTTGCAACAGACAGACATCCCAAACATAATGCTGACAAATTCCATATCTACTTTTTCTATCTGATTACTTTATATAAGAATAAAAAAAAGAAACATCAACTTTCATATGGCTGAACAAGCAAATCTGTTTCTTTCCAAATTAAAATTAGACGAAAAACCCAGTTATTCATGCTTTGGAAATTTCCCAATGTAAATAATTTTAACCCAATCTAAAGAGTTCTCCAGAATTACTTATTAAGTATACATTCCACTTTTCTGTCTGCCTATACTCAAAGCAGCAGTAATTAACAATATGGATAATAAAACATTAATAATAAACTCAATCCAATTAAAACAAGAAAAAAGTAGTTCTGTTGAAAACAAAATCACCCACTAACAAAAGTCTGGAGAAAAAGATAAGTTTTCATCATTTCCCCAAATACAAGGTGTGTGTGTGTGTGTGTGTGTGTGTGAAATCAAATGTTTATTACAAGCATAGATTGCTATCCTAATAGACGATAGAGTGTTCCATAGTCTGGAGTCACAGTGGAAAAGGCCCCTTTCCAGGTGCTTGACAGTTAAGCTTCTGGCAGTGGAAACATCTTCAGTCATCAAAGTTTTCAATAATCATTTTCATTGTCCTTCTAATTTCTGAAGCATTGAGAAAGTCACATATACTATCTGGCACTACAGTTGGGGGAAAAAAAATCTAATCCTTGTTTGTTGAAAATGGTCCACAAATTGCAATTGTCCTTCCACTTCAGTTAGGATCCCCTCCAACAGATGTTTTAGCTAATCATTCAGAATGTAGAGTAGCCAACTGACCCGAGCACAAACTTGACATTTTCTTTTCCAGAGAAGAAAATGAATTCTGTTTTTCACATTAAGAGGTAAAGGGATAAACCACAAAAACTCCAATGCCTAATTAATTATATGCAGAAAGCTTGGTGATGGTTTGCAATAAAAACCCAGATGTGTTAAATTCAGGTTGATTCCCCACAGAGAGAACAGCTCTGAAATGTATCAGTAAGGCCATTTATAACAAAATGAGAGGAGAGGAGAGGAGAAGAGCAGAAAAAAGAGATTCATTAAAAATATTGGAATTTAAGACAGCCAAAAGCTAAATGAGAGAGAACAACTCCAGGTGCACTTAGTACATTGTTTGACTTCATGGATCCCATGCAGATTTCCAGAAAAAAAAATCATATGTAATTTGTCATCAAAATCAGTTACATCGGACGAAACTTTAAAGCTGCACATATGCAAATTGCAGTTTCTGAAATTTCTATAACATTATCTGTAAAATATGCATGGCATATTTCTGAAATTCGTCTCTCATTATATTCTTTATAATTATATATCTTATAATTTGGTTTAGCACAATCCATTAATGAGAATGAACCTGGGAGGCACATAGGTCCAGACAAAGTGAATATTTTATTTAAAAACATGTCCCCTTAAGCAGAAGAAAAATATCAGCATATGCTAGATGGATTGAAAGCATCTGGGGGTGACCTATGAATGGTTGTACCCTTCACAGAAGCTATTTGTCCATTTTCTCCCACAATAGTCATTTGGTGAGAGTGGTCACGATATCTTGTCATAATTTCAAATGTATCAGATGATGTATAAAGATTGCTCACAGCGCTAAAGGAAAGAAAAAAATGCCTTGTGGTCATTCCCATTAAAGCCACCAGGTGGTGCCATTCCTTAAGGCTTATATTTGGATCTTCATGAGAGTTTAATTGGACTTTTCACATGTAGTCATCCACAGACAAGATACATGGATAACCAGGGTTGTCACTTTCCGGCGCATTGGCATGCATATTGTCACTTTAAAAAGCCACTGTCTCTATTATTTAAATTTTCTTTTTTATCTTTTATCTTTTCTATTAAGATAGCGAACTAGCATGCTTAGTGCATAAATTTAAATAGTAGCATTTCATTTAAGCTGCAGATGATATGATCAAATAAGGAGCAGCAGCTTTGGAACAGCATACACAGCGGCATACACAGTGTGCTGAGAGATATATTCTTGGGGATCATAAATTCAGGAGTGTTTTGGAGAGGTAGCCTAGTGGAATGTACATTTCAAAATAAAAGTGAAGGATCCTGATGCTCCAGAGAGGAAAAAGATGTAACAGTACCACGAAAGACATCTAAATGGGGTGGGAAGTCTGTTGTGTTCAACCAAACAGGCTCAAGCTTAGGAAAATCTGTTCTACATATTTGTCACACTGGAGGAAGAGAACCCAGTTAGTCTGTTGCAGTTAAAAATCAGGAGGTCTGACAGTATCTTTTGGCACTCACACATTTTACTATAAGATGCAAGCTCACCTTATGCGTTTAAATAACATGTGTTGGCCTACTTTTTTGTTATAAAGTATTATCCACATAAAAGATCTAGAGAGCAGGTTTCTACTTGAAGACAAAGTCAAGCATAAATGGTGTGTACAGTTGAATAACAGGAGCAGGAACAATAGTCACAAAAGAAAAGGCGACACTTAAAACAGTTCCTTCCTCACCCACATGCGGAGCCCAGAAAGAAGGATTGATACGTGATCCATCAGCCCTTGAGTTGGCACAAGGCATGTTGACATAAGTTAACAGTAATTAAATTGCTGGATCCCATTCAGGAAACAAATGCAGAAAATGATGCTGACCTTGCAATTTTAATATGAGCTAAATTAAGGAAAGTGATTGCTAAATTCCCCTTGTTTTTCTTTCATTTCCTCCTGAGGGTTGCCTGCCAGCAGAAAAAGCAGCTGCCAGTTGCCTTTCTAATAGGAAGTGATGTGGGATTCTGCAAATGTAGGTGGATTCTTGAGATGGAAGGTTTAGCAACTTTGTTAGGTTACCTGAGTGATGGGTCACTGTCAGTTGGACTAGTTCTAAATTTTGTTTGTGATCTCTGTTGAAAAAGTGCTAAACCCACATCTAAACATAGGCCAAATTTCAGGTGATAAACATGAAGAAAGAGTGTAGGCAATATTGCTCTTCCTTTGCAGCACCAGTTAAGGATGGAGCTCACTTTTTGCTCTTTTGCTCCAATACATACAGAACATTCCTGATTCAAATCTTGATTGACTCCCCAACCCAACCCAACTCATCACATTTCATCTCAATTACTATTTTTCTTTCTCTGAGCAATCAACTTTTCTCATGGGCTTTTTCCTTCTTCTTCTAGCAAATAAGTCCAGTGAAGGACTATTTTCCTCAAGTGACTGGAAAAAATAAAGAAATGGTGTACTGCTAGGCATTAAAAACAGCAACCCTATAGAAAAGTAGATAGCTCAAGGAAAGAAAAATCATAATTAAAAGAAATGCTACATACAAGGCAAGTATTCAAAACACAGTGCTGGTAGGCAAGACTGCTTTAACAAAATATTATTCAGGAAAGGCAGGGTGAAGAAAACAAAAGTGAAGAGGCCGGCACAGAAGGAAGTAAAAGTCATTCCCCACCATCCAGTCAGAGCTGAAGAAGCTTCTTTGATGAGAAGCAAAATGTCTCCAAGAAAAATAAGAAAGTTGCCTTGTGAAAAATGCACCTTTGGGACAAGGAAGTAAAAGGGAAACCAGTTAGCAGCATTTGAGTGACAGAAATAGGAAAATGCTCCTTTGAAAGTGGAGCAGAAAAATGTGCCTGGAGGGCATATTCACAGAGGACAAAGAATGAATACAGGGAATGTTAGCCATTTCTGTCTTCCAGAAATAGTTGTTGTTCTCTGATGATGATGTAGCAATCTGGCTGTGCAGGTGAGCCCAAGGAGGGAATACTGGAAAAACATGAAACTCCTGACTACCCCCTGTCTCAGTAAAAAGTCCCCACTTTCCTGTTTGAAGGAATCACTGATCTTGCTCCTGCTGTAGGAGAAAAGCAGGCAGAGCTGGTGGTGGAGTTAAGCATGTCATCAGCCTAGAGTTGTTACATTCCCACAAAGTGTTTAAGTCTAACCCCTCTTGAATTCTGTTGAAAAGAATTCTGTTGAATTCTTTTCTGGCACCAGTTTAGCACTAAACTTTAGTTGACAAGATTCTTGTGTATAGGCCTGAGCAATAAATCTTCTGAGCTGCAGCTTAATATATGGTCCTAATTCTTTGCACCTGATATCTGACATATATTTGAAGGTTTCATATTGGAGTGAATCTTAGTTTTCACATTTACCTGGAGCTTAACAGTTCCTGAGGAATTGGCTTTGATTTCCACCTGAAGCCCTTTTGCCAGTGACTGATTTTATTTTCACCATCATCCCTCTCCTGTACCCCAATACCAGATGTGGCTTTCAGAAGGAACAAATTACAGATGGAAATGGGGGAAGGGATGAGAGAGAAAGAAGGAAATCAACAAAGAGGTATGGAAACTACAAAAGTTCTCAGGTTGCTTTTTTATTCTACTGTATAAAGCTGAAAATGGATGAAATAATCTGGAATTCTGGTCATTCAGAAATCCACTGCTGATACAAGTTAAGAAAGGGGGCAAAGCATGAAGGTTGATTTAACGTATGTATGGGATATTTAATGCCCTGCCTTGGAACAAAATCTGAATCTCTCAAGAGAGATGCTTCAGAATCCTTATACAAGAAGATAGACAGTTACATTTTGTTCAGTTTATAGGTTCAACTTAATTATGGAAAAGATTTTCCTGGTCTGCATTATGTTAAACAGCCAGTGAAGGCTGCGTATTTGAGTACTCGACCATGGGGCCAAGAAACCAAATAAAACTCCCCTTTGTGCTTACAAAACCAGTGGCTTAGTTCATTTTGGCTTTTGGAGTTTCTCATTCACGGTTTATGGTTGGCATACAGTGTGAATCTATTTGTGACTTATTCAGCATATCATCACAGTTTAGTAAGACCCAGCCTGACTATCAACAAAAGCAGTCTGTCTCTATGACATGTTGGTTTCCAACATATGAAGAGATTTTCTTTTCCACTCTTTCCAATTAGGAAACCTTCAATCACTCCAGAGAATGCTCTTTGTAGTTGCATATAGCAGCTCTGGCACTAAGGATAAACTGCTCTCTCAAAGTCCTTGTGCTGAAATCTCCAAAGACTTCAAATATGCAGGTAGATATATACACATTTAGCTTCTCTGCGTTATCACAGTCACATTTATTTGTGAAATGTGTTTAAAAATAATTTATTGCAATATGGTTGCTCCTTAATTGAACAGCACTGTCAAATAAGTGTGAAATTATAAAAGGGTTAATTAATCAACCAAGCTGGATGCAAAGGACTGTGGGTCACTTTCAGTTTGTTTTGATTAAGTTTTACCAGTTCCCATTTAATTTACAGAAGCCTCTGCCATGGTCTGGTGTCTGGAAAACATGAAAAAAAAATCTCCAGCAATCTTTGTTTCTGTTTTTAATTAGAGCAATGCTATCATTCAAGACTCTTCCTACTTGCCAGAATTCCAATCTACAGAAAATGTTTTCAAGGATAAAAGGACAGGAAACCACCTTTTGTTCAGAGGATGGTTACATTTATTTTATTTATTTCTATCCTGCCTTTATTATTTTTACAAATAACTCAAGGCAGCGAGTTACAAATAACTCAAGTATCCAAAAACACTTTCCTCCTCCTATTTTCTTCACAATGACTCTGCGAGGTGGGTTGGGCTGAGAGAGAGACTGATTGACCCAAAGTCACCCAGTTGCTTTCATGGCTAAGGCGGAACTAGAACTCACAGTCTCCCACTTCAGAAATTGTGGGTGCTCCATCACTGGAGGCTTTCACAAAGACACTGGACAATCATTTATCTGAAATAGTATAGGGTCTTCTGCCTGAGCAGGGGGTTGGACTAGAACAGAGGTACCCAACCTATGGGCCATGGCCCACTACCAGGCTGTGGCCTCTTGGCCACTGGACCACATAAATGGCTGGCCAGTGCGTGCACATGTGTGCATATGCTCACCCCCTCTTGCGCTGGTGCTAGCCTCAGCGTAACCCTTGGCGTGCCTCTCACGCGGCGCTAGCCTCAGCGCTAGCCTCAGCACGACCCTCATGCCTGTGTTAGCCTTGGCACTATCCTGGTGCCTGTGCTAGCCTCGGCACTAGCCTCAATGTGACCCTCTTGCCGGTGCTAGAATTGCCGTGACTCTTGCTGTGACTCTCGCACCAGAGCTAGCCTCGGCATGACCCTTGTGCCTGCGCTAGCCTCGGTGTGACCCTTGGTATGATTCTTGCATCAGCACTAGTCTTGGTGTGATCCTCACGCTGGCGTTAGCCTTGGCACTAGCCTTGGCATGACCTTTGCACCTGCGCTAGCCTCGGCATGACCCTTGCGCCAGCGCTAGCAGCCCCATTTATGGAGTGTGCATGCTTGCGGGCCCGTTCATGCGTATGGACACGCAGCTACATTTGGGTGTGTGCGCATGAGTGCGTAAAGGTGTCTGCCCCTCCCTTTCCCTCTGGGCCACCAACCCAGAAAGGTTGGTGACCCCTGGACTAGAAGACGTCCAAGGTCCCTTCCAACTCTGTTATTCTATGTTCTATGCTTTGTAGCCTGTGCCATTTCATTTTATAGACTCAAGATGTATCAATGAGGAAATCTGAGTTGACTAACATTGCCATCCACAACACAGTGGAATCCAAATGGAATTAAGAACCACTCTAGAGAGGTGGAATCTACCAGCCTGACTGCTCTGGGAATTGTAAAAAAACAGGTGTGTGATCTGGTCCATGATAGGGGCTTAAGCCTTTTGCTTCCTTCCCCTTTCTGCTGTTCTGATCCAGCGTGACATTCCTGTTATTTTCATGGAGGAAAACTGTTACTTTTAAAAAGTAAAAACAAACAGTACAGTTGTCCAAAAGGTGCTTTTTCCTAAAGGCAACTGGATTTTTTGGGTGGGTGGGTGGGGTGGGTGGTGTTCTTTGAAAACGTTTTGCTTCTCATCCAAGAAGCTTCTTCAGTTCTAACTGACTGGTGTGGAAAGTTCTTTCTTTCTTTCTTTCTTTCTTTCTTTCTTTCTTTCTTTCTTTCTTTCTTTCTTTCTTTCTTTCTTTCTTTCTTTCTTTCTTTCTTTCTCCCTCTCTTTTCTTAGTTCTGAGTTCTCCTGTATTTTCCCTATTCCTGAAAATCTTCATTATTATCTCTGCATTCTTCTATCAGATAGTCCAGGTTAAAGCTTAATTGAAGTTACCAAATGATCTTCAAAGCTACGCAGCTACAGTATAACATACTGTAGTAATCTATGCAGGTTACTGAGCATATTTGTGCCTGGATGTGTTTGTGTGTGTGTATGTGTGTGTGTGTGTGTGTGTGTGTGTGTGTGTGTGTGTGTGTGTGAGAGAGAGAGAGAGAGATAGAGAGAGAGAGAGAGATAGAGAGAGAGAGAGAGAGAGAGAGAGAGAGAGAGAGAGATTCCAAACTATCCTTGCTTTGTCTAAGTTAATTATTTTCTTGCAAAAAATACTGTATAGATGGAGTGGTCTGACACCAAAACCTCTTCTAGTTTCTCTAAGTAAAAGCATGTGCTTGTGATTTATCACAGATTAATTCAATTTAATGGCTTTGAGAATGCACATTTGCATTAGACATTTAAACACATATCAATAGTACAATATACATTCTATCTAAATAAGGAAAAGCAGCAGACTGTTTGAGGCTGAAACGGGCCCTTTCCTGCGGAATGTCAAGCCCAACCATCAGATGTTCAGCAGATTTAATTTTGCAGCTTCAGGTAAGAAGAGTGGCAGCATTGAGCCTCGCAGGCATGCTGTGATTGGAGAACGCCTTTTATTTTGTGATTCCATTTCCCATATTGCCTTGTTGTGGTTACACAGTGACCACAATTAAAACCAGGACAGGAGCAGAACACACAGGAAGGATTTCTACTGAGATCCATTGGAATCTGAACCAATAACAGATTGTCTTCTCTTCTCCAGAAAAACAGTATTGGGGAAAACACAGTTTGCATTAAGCCTACAGAATACCACAGAGTTATATATATTTTTCATGTGCTGTAGTCCCAATTGTGACATTAACGCAATATCCATATGTTTGCAATACAGCCATTCAGCCACATGCTGTCATATAGGCCAGTGTTTTCCAGAGTTTGGCAATTTTAAGATGTGTGGATTACAACTGCCAGAATTCCCCAGTCAGCATGTATCATCCTTGCCAGGTAGGGAAGGCAGGCTAGACCAGAAACTCAATGAGCTAATTCTACTTTGTGAGCACCGTAGACCAAACCAAGTCCAAACACACTGTCTAGAAATGGAATTTCTACAAGTCGGGCACTCTAACAAATTAGCCACCAATAGGCACATAGATATAAAAACAATATCTATATATTATGCAAAAGAGACAATCAACCAGCCCAAAAGGGAATCAAAAAACCAAAACACTTCC
This sequence comes from Vipera berus, assembly GCF_964194415.1. Lineage (NCBI taxonomy): Eukaryota > Metazoa > Chordata > Lepidosauria > Squamata > Viperidae > Vipera > Vipera berus. The sequence goes on from NC_138204.1 coordinate 111,656,630, forward strand.
CTACTAGCAATTAGCACTCAGATTAGCATAGATTAACTCCAAGGTTAACATCAGACCAACAATCAAATAAATAACATATAGGGAACGGTTGCTGGAATTGGGTATGTGTAGTTTAATGAAGAGAAGGGTGAGGGGTGACATGATAGCAGTGTTCCAATATCTCAGGGGCTGCCCCAAAGAAGAGGGAGTCAAGCTATTCTCCAAAGCACCTGAAAGCAGGACAAGAAGCAACGGATGGAAACTAGTCAAGGAGAGAAGCAACCTAGAACTAAGGAGAAACTTCCTGACAGTTAGAACAGTTAACCAGTGGAACAACCTGCCTCCAGAAGCTGTGAATGCTCCAACACTGGAAGTTTTTAAGAAGAGACTGGACAGCCATTTGTCTGAAATGGTATAGGGTTTTGAGCAGGGGGTTGGACTAGATGACCTCCAAGGTCCCTTCCAACTACTACTACTACTACTACTACTACTACTTCTTCTTCTTCTTCTTCTTCTTCTTCTTCTTCTTCTTCTTCTTCTTATTATTATTATTATTATTATTATTATTATTATTATTATTATTATTATTATTATTATTATTATTACATCCCAATGAAGGAACTGCCAAACAAGCCAACAGTAAACAGCCCAACCAAAGTATTAGTCTTACAGGACTACCATCCCCACCAACCCTGAGAGGGCAAGCCACTAGAATATAAACTGAGGGCAAGCCACACTCCTTATAGCGCTGATGATGTTACCTAGTTTGGCTAATGAAACGTCTGCAGGAAAACAACCAAGCTCAGAGAGCACCAAGGACCCCACGGTTCATTCTTCAGCTACAAATATTTTCCTTTATTGGTAACTCTACCTTATTGTAAGATTACATTCATCTTTCAAGTCTGATACTACAAATTTCTTGCCATCTCTTTTACAGCCTTAGAAGTTAGGGAGGCTCCTTTCTGAATCTTCTTTCTATGGCTATTATGCAAGTTGTGGGCTTCTTCTATCTGATCATTCCTCTTTCTCCCATCCCCCAAGGTCTTTCCCACTAACCGTTTCCAGCATGCTGTCTAGGGAAAGCTACACTCCTTACAGTTGCTAAGATGAAGAAACACTGTACTAGACCATGGGCTCTCAGTTCATTTCCAGGCCCAATTTAAGGTTTGGGTGATGATGTTTAACTCCTTGGACACCTTAAGGTTAGGAGTATCTTAAAAAATACCCCAACCTTTATGGTATACCTTTGAAAAATACCAATGTAGGACGAAGCACATGAAGGCAGGACAAGAAGCAACGGATGGAAACTAATCAAGGAGAGAAGCAACCTAGAACTAAGGAGAAACCTCCTGACAGACAAAACAATTAACCAGTGGAACAACCTGCCTCCAGAGGTTGTGAATGCTCCAACACTGGAAGTTTTTAAGAAGAGATTGGACAACCATTTGTTTGAAATGGTATAGGGTTTCCTGCCTGAGCAGGGGGTTGGACTACTAGATTCTAGAAGATCTAGAAGATCTCCAAGGTCTCTTCCAACTCTGTTATTTTCTTACATTCTGTTTATTTTCTCATCTTGGGGGCTTGGGTCTATGGACAAGTTTGTTATACTTCATACTATTTTGGAAGTCCTCATGCTTGGAGATGGGTGGTAGATACATATGAATACATATCAATGGGGTTGCTTCTCTAGAATTAACTGCAAGTATCTTTTCTCCATAACTGATCCTCTGTATTGTTCCATATCACCATTGAATCTAGATGTCCCGTGCTCTTCTTGTACAGTTGCTGACTCTGATCATCCTTCTGGTTCTTAAATTTAAATCACACTTAGGATCCAGGATGCAATTCTGGCACTGGATTATAGTTGTAGAAATGGCACATGAAGGTTGATTTTGTATGTGACTCACCAACTTTGTTGAAATGAAGCCAGGATTTCTAGCAGTCAACAGATAATTAATTGTGCCAGGCTATAATTAATGGCGAGGGACGCGGTGGCTCAGTGGGTTAGGACGCTGAGCTTGTTGATCAGAAGGTCGGCAGTTTGGCGGGTCGAATCCCGAGTGCCGTGTAGCAGAGTGAGCGCCTGTTACTCGTCCCAGCTTCTGCCAACCTAGCAGTTCGAAAGCATGTAAAAATGCAAGTAGAAAAATAGGGACCACTACGGTGGGAAGGTAACAGCGTTCCGTGCGCCTTTGGCGTCTAGTCATGCCGGCCACGGAGAGGTCCTCGGACAAGCGCTGGCTCTTCGGCTTTGAAACGGAGATGAGCACCGGCCCCTAGAGTCGGAAACGACTAGCACGCGTGTGCGGGGGAACCTTTACCTTTACCTTTATAATTAATGGCATTGCTATACAGTGTAACAGAGGTGAAAATAAGTTCCTCCTTTGCTATAGCTTCCTTTGAATTCTCTGCTTCTTCATTGATTCATGGAAGTGGGGATTGATTATAAAGTATATTTTGGTAAGCTGTAGAAACACTTTCCCATTGAATTGGGTGCATTATATGATATCATTTTAGTACAGCCTCATCTGTTATGCTTTGTAAGCAAGTAAAGGCAATCAATTTTGTAAGATCTGCCATGTTCAAAATATCTGAATACGTGGAAAAATAATCTATAAGAATTAAGTAATTATGATTTGGAAATAAAGTATTCCATTTCCTCCTCCTCCTCCTCCTCCCATGGTCACAGGGTCTAAATACTCTACCTGGGTTCACAGCATTTCTGAAATGAAGAACATCTGCTTCCAATCAGACAATCCCACTGCCTATTAAAACCAAAACCTTATGTGGAAGAAAATAAAACGCTTTATTAAACCTCAAAACTGCAGGATTTTAGACATCAAATGGGAATTCCATTTATATTCATGAATCCCAAGCCAGCAAACAATAGTAATTTTATTTTTTGCCTTTAATTAAGTACATCACAAGTATGCAAGTTATTATGTATCATATGCAAACCAAAATACACTATATAATGAAAATAAAATTGTATCTCAATGTAACAACCCAACAAACAACATATGTGCATGAGCTAAGGACTAGCTGGAACAATAAATTAACTAGATACCATACATTCACTTTTTTTAAGGCAAGCAGCAAGAGTATGGATATTTCTGTGTATTTAAAAACCCAATCCTTTAAAAGTTTAAAACTTTAAAAGTTTCTAACCTGGCGGAAATGGCAAAGATCTTGGCGTATTTGAAAGACCACTCGCAACAACGTTATATTACGGAGTGGAAAAAATGGATTGATTATATCCAGAATAAATATGGGACTAAAAAGTTTCACTTAGCATTTGAATAAGTATTGATGTGATATTTGTATTGCTTGTAGTCACTTTATAAGAGCTAAAGTGCGATAGACTTAATAGTTCATTGATGTTAGCATATGGTTGTTTATGATTGTTTTTACTTTTATACCTTGTATTTAGCTCTGGGAAGTCGGGGAAGGGGAGGGGGAAGGGGAGGGGGGGAGGGTTGGGTGGGGCTGGGAAGGGGGTGGGTGGGGAGTGGTTGTTAAAGATAAAATGTATTGAAAAACTTTTCAATAAAAAAAACCCAATCCAAATTGTCCCATTTTTACTAGCTTCATGAAGGAATAAAACATGACCCAATTATATTGATAAATTACAGCAAAAGAGCTATTGGGTGTCCTCTAGAGTAGAACATCAAAAAATACAATTTCCCCTTTAAAAATGTTATTAATTCAATTTCTAATTAATATTTATGGCTTGTATAAAACTGCTGCTGCTACTACTATTGCTGCTGATATTATTACTAACAAAATAGTCCAAAGCAGCCACCTTTATAAAACTGATGCCGGATGCATGCAAATCTGAAAACAAGTTATTGCAGCAAACAGAAGTAACAATGAGCCCTAGAACATATTGTCACCAAGGCATGAGAAGTAAATGTAGCAAGAAGATATGCTGGAGTATGTGACTGAAAGACTAGAATGTCAAATGAAAGAGTCTAACCAGTAACATAGCTAAAAGAAGCCAATATATCTGTCAAGTTTCCAACGTATGGGCTTTTCAAGTGACTCTGAGGCATTGTTTACCTTAAAAGTCCTTTATTAGCCTAATACACCGGCAAATGCTTGCTCGAAGGAAGCTGGAATCTGAAATCTCCGCCCCTTGCACAATATATTAAAACACAATTCTCCACCTTTCTAATTTTGTCATTAATCATATTCTCCAATTAATTTAAAGAATCAGCTTCCCTTTCGTTAGAAGAACCGCCAAAGTCTTATCTTCTTTAGAGAGACAAATGGCCTACAAAGTGCATTCCTACTCTTCCCTCCCATCAATTTTAAACTAAAACAATACACAAGTCTTAAAGCAATACACAAGTCTTAAAGCAATACACAAGTTTGACATATGAAATAGCTACTTCTTCATCTCATGTCAAGCAATAACATTCGATGTTAGCAGCGTTGACAATATCAAGATAGAAGCTTGAGAAAACTGGCAAGTTACAAAAGAAACCTCAGAGTCTCAGAGTGTTGTTTTGGACCCGAATGAGAGGAAAAAAGGACAATGAGGAGGCCCAATCAACAAATTGCTGTAGTAATCTAGCCATGTAATATCAGGGCATGAAGTCCTTCCTTGATTTTTCAGGGCTCAAGAACCTGCGGATCTGGGTCAGTGTTTTAAGTTGGATTTTACGAGGCAGGTGTGCACATGGATACATGCTTTTTTGGTGCCTTTCTGAAAGGCAGCATGGTGATTGGTCGATGGACATACCACAAATGGGGATTTACCATCCCCCAAATCCCACCACTGCCAAAGTGGATCCCGGGCTGCAATGTGTGCTGCAATGGAGAGGCAGGAAGTGGAGCAGCCGGTGCAAGGGAAGGAGGAGCGGGGAGAAGAAAGAGGAAAAACAGCTGAGTGAGAAATGGGGTTTTCCCAGCCGGCCAGGCACCAAAGCGCCACTGAAAACAGTGGAGTCTGTATGTGCACCTGCTACACGCTTGCCCCATGTCAGCCGTGCTCTCCACGCCTCGGATCAGCTGCAGCACACCGTGGAGAGCATGGCTAATGCAGGGCGAGCATGTGGCAGGCAGGCAAATGGACCCCCGCTGTTTTTGGTGCCTCTTCTCACTCGGCCACTTTTCCTTCCCTCACGGGCCCATCTGAAATGGGCCTGTCACTCTCTAGTAGCTGCCCAGGCCCGCCAGAGGGAAGGCCGGCATCTACCAGCACCAGCACTTATGGTAAATACGGTGGCATTCCGGCTCTGGCAGGGAAGGGGCAATGGGCATGGTCGCTGCAGACAGGACACCGGCTTGCTTCAGCACCCTCCCCAACCATCCAGTGCTCTGCCGGCACTTTGGCCTTGGGCTGCCGCTGCATGCGCAGTCCATGCCCTGCCCCCACGCACTCACCACCTGCTGTAAAGTAAGATATCCCTCCGAAAATAAGATCTAATTGGTCTTTTGGTCAAACAAAAAAAAATAACACCCAGTCTTATTTTTGAGGAAACACGATAACATAATCTAATTTTGTGTACCTCTTTTGTTGTTCTTATTTAAGTGTTAAATACATGAAATAATAAATTACCTTTCGGTATATCGATTTTTTTATACTTAAAACGGTCATTAGGGCAGAGAACCAGTTGTTAAACTATTTGAACCCCATCACTGTTAAGGTGGTATGATGATATCCAGAAGGAAATGCATATTACATTAACAAACATTTCTGCAACATGCATCTAAAGCAAGTGCAGGGCTGTATTCCTAGCTACCATAATTTTGATACTAAAACTAAAAAAATATTAAGAATCCCAGGGAGAAATATAAAGGTTGAACAAAAAGGGGAGGGTAGAACTTACCCCAAGGAATACCAGGGGTAACAGAGTAGAACAAGAAGTATAACAGTTCTAATCAGCGGAAAATGTGTGACCTCAAAATATAGTGGAAATCAGAAAAGTGCTGTGTAAGGAAACTAAGGTGGGATAGAAAAATTTGTTGGGCCAAGGTCTCAAGGGCTGCCAAAAGATAGTACACTCTCAGCTGACAGGTGGTTGGCCTTGACCACTCGCATATTTAAAATATGACTCATTGCAATTTAAAATTTCATTTGAAATCCTGTGGAAGGGGTTCTGTCTTCTTATTGTCAGGAAACGAGGCTGAGGTTGAGAGACAGCAATCCTCTCAAGGTTTGGAAAGAAAAAAATGGAAGCAGGAAAGCTGGAAAAATGTGTAGCACAAGGGGAGAGTCTGCTGAACTGTCTGTTGACAACTTATCAGCCAAGTGAAAAAGGATAAGAAAAATGGGGTGGGGGGGGAGAGAAGGAAAGTGACAGAAAGCAAATGAAACTGACAGTAAGGCAAGGCCAAGTGACTTTGCCTCAATTCCAGCACTTCTTAAATCTTCACAATCTTAGAAGTAAAAAAATTGCCAAAATTATCTATGGCTTGAAAAGGAAAAGTCTCACTGCCATTTAGGGAAGATGGTGATTTGATCTTCTGACACCAAGTTTGTTCCTCAAAAACTGGCATCAGAATTTCAAATAAGGAGCATTAATTGACTGAGGCTGACAACATTTACACTGGATATGGTTCTTAGTTTGCATTTGCTAGTAGAAAGGGAACATTCGGTTCCTACTTCTTTTTTGTCACGCACTTCTTCAACTTTTCTTATTAATTGATTTTAGTTATTTATTGAAAGCATTTATATGGCCACCCAACTTAATCAATATGACTCTGGGCAGCCACAAACAAAAATGCACCTCAAACAAGAAAAACAAACAAAACAAAACTAACTGTTATGTACTGGAATGTAGTGATGCAAGCCATTGACCCTCGCCTATTGTGGAGAAGCTAAGTAGGCATTTCCTGCCAAGCCGAGGCTAGCCCTCAGGGGCTACCTTAATGGTCAGTCCCAACAGTTTTGGCGGGAACATTTGTATTTTGGGGTGGGAGAATTCAGGCAGGTAATTGGAGGAACACCTGAGGCTTATGTGTATAAGTACCGGCCATTACCTGTATGTGAGCAGTTGTTTTCTGGAGACAATAAAGAGATGCTTTGATGCTGTGTCGCTCCTTGCCTATTGACTTAACCCACTACATAATAGTGGTGATGAGGATGGGATGCTGCAGGAAAGGAGGCTGATGCTGATCAACGGACCGGTGAGAAACCAGGCTACGAGCCCTGGTGGGACCTGCTCCCCACCTGCCTGCCAGTAAAACACACTGGAGGCACCACAGACCTGAGGATCCATCCCCAGGACCCCTAGGATCAGCAAAGCTCCAACCACAGTGGCACAGGGAAGACCCCACACACACCACCTCCCAAGAATGGCCAAACTGGGAAGAATCCAGGAGTTTGACATAACCCACTCTGAACAGTGGAGCGCATACATCTCCCAGGTGGACAATTATCTCCGCGCAAACCAGATCACGGACGATGGGTTGAAGGCGGCAACGTTGCTATGTCTCTGTGGGCAAGACACATTTGATATTGCAAGAAACTTAATAGCTCCGGCTGGCAACAATCAACTATGCTGACCTAAAAAAAAGACTCATGGAACACTTCAAGCCCAAGTTATCAGTCATCGCTTGGCGTCACACATTTGAGCAATGGGATCAGAGGACAGGGGAGTCAGCAGGGGAGTTTGTGGCATCCCTTTGACAAGCTTCCCACAACTGTGAGTTCCCTGACCTGGAAAACCATCTCCGAGACAGGCTTGTTTGTGGGTTGCGGAACAGAGAACTGCAACAATGCCTATTCACCATCAAAAATTTGAATTTCCAAGATGTGCTGAAGGAAGTCATGGTGGACGAGGATGACAGAGGAGCAATGAAGAGTCTCCAGCCCCCTCAAACACACACCAGCCCTGCAGCAGTCAACCACGAGACTGCTGAAGGCTCTGCGGAATCCAGCAAGAACGAAGAGGTCGACCGGCTGTGACAAGAGCCACCCTGATGGCCACAATCTTCAGAACAAGCAGCTCCAGCATGGAACTGTGTGAGCTGCGGGGGTCCGCATAAACGAGTGGAGTGCATATTCCGCACAGCTGTATAACCATGCCTGCGGAAAGCAGAGCCACATCGCCAAGGTCTGCCGAAGCCAGTAGTGGGACATGAAAACCCCAACACAACAGCCAAGAGGAAAATGGTCTCCAGGGCAGACCCGAATCGAACAGTGTTCAGGAAGACTGCGGATCCAAAGCACAGGAGCTAAACACACTCTCAAGCAAAAGATTAGGGTACAGCTAAGGCTGCAAGGCATCCCATGCCCCATGGAGCTAGATACTGGATCAACACTGTCCATTATCTCCTCCAAAACTTTTGACCACATCTGCAAGCAAAGCAGATGGCGAGTTCCACTTAAACCATCCAGTTTGGTGTTAATGGACTTTCAGCACTGTAGAGTCCCCATAAGGGGGAAGGCCATCGACAACGTGAATTTCAAGGAATTCGAGGGTCCCCTCAGTGTAGTAGTGGTGGAAAGACAACACACCAGCCTCTTCGGTCTGGACTGGTTCGAAGCCCTGGGCATCAGCATTACCGGCATCCATCGAACCCAAATAGATGAGTTAGCCAGAGTATGCCAGCAATATGCCGACGTGTTCAGTTCGGAGCTGGGGCATTACAAGGGGGCACCCATTTCCCTCAACCTTGATCAAACGGTAATGTCCATCTGACTAAAACCATGCAGAGTTCCCTTTGCACTGAAGCCAAAGATAGACGCGGAATTGGACAAGTGCAGAAAGGAGTATTCCAGCCCATGGACAGTAGCCTGTGGGAGACTCCAATAGTGACTCCAGTCAAGCTCAATGGGGACGTGCGCATATGTGAGGATTATAAATGTACCATAAATAAGGCACTGTAACAGCACACTTCCCTGATTCCAGTGGTAAGCCACATATTTGCCTCGCTGCAAGAAGGTCCAGTCTTTGAGGGGGTGGCCAGAAACCAGGCCAGTCCCCGAGTTCCAGCACTATGCATGCAGGAAAGATGAACTGTCAGTCCACAAGGGTTGCCTGATGTGGGGGAGCAAGGTCGTTGTCCCACCCAGCCTGTGCTCCAAGGTGCTGGATTCCTTACATGAAGGACACCCCGGAATTGTGAGGATGAAGACGTTAGCCAGGAGCTACTTGTGGTGGCCAGACATGGACAAGAACATTGAGGATCATGTTAGGAGTTGCCAGGTGTGCCAAGAAACCTGGCCGGAGAAGCCACATGCACCAGTGCATCACTGGGAGACCACACACACCCTAGTCTCGTGTGCACATTGACTTCATGGGGCTGTTTCAAGGGCAAGTATTCCTCATCGTAGTGGACAGCTACTCAAAGTGGCTGGAAGTGTTACTGGTCTCATCAATGACAATGACCAGAGTTATTCATGAGTTGCGCCGACTGTTTGCCACACATGGTCTGCCAGATATAATTGTGTCCAACAATGGGGCACAATTCACAGCATGAGAGTTTCAGGCTTTCCTAAGTGCCAACATGATCCGGCATGCAACATCCACTCTGTTCCACCCCACTTCCAATGGCTAGGCAGAACAGATGGTCAGGACGACTAAGAAGTCGTTCAAGTGGATAACCACGGGGAACTGGAATTGGTGCCTGGCAAACTTCCTCCTGTGTCAACACACAACTCCCTGCACCGCGACAGGACACAGTCCAGCGGAGCTGAGGTGCGGTTGATGGCTCACAATGAAGCTCGACTGACTTCACTCAGATTGAGCAGCAGCCGAGACAGCTCAACCAAAGGCGCCCAGGAACTTGCAGCTGGCTGACTTGGTATGGGCCAGGAACTATGGAAGCGGGGCACTTTGGGTGGCGACCAGGTCTTATTGGGGGATGAGTGCGTGGTTAGACACCACATCGACCAGTTACGGCGTCAGCAAATGGAGACCTCATGGCAGATGCTGAGGTCAACGTTCCCCCGAGTCTGCCCTGATCTACCGCAGCCGCCTTTGGAGAGACGGAAACACGCAGGCCGGGAAGTCTGCCCTGGTCTACTGCAGCCACCTCTGGTGAAATGGAGATGTGAGAGCCGGGAGAGGTGTTGGTGGCTGCGGGCGACATGAACGGGCAGTGTGAGTCTGGTAAAGTGGAGCAGGATCATACATCCCCCAAGATGGGTGACTCTCAGGCATTGCACCGGTCCACTAGGATGTGTGGTCCCCCAGCCTACCTTAAGGACTATGAGTACTGAATAGACTGAGGATGACAGCCATCTAAGAGGGAAGGGGTGTTATGTATTGGAATGTAATGATGCAAGCCATTGACCCTCGCCTATTGTGGAGAAGCTAAGTAGGCATTTCCTGCCAAGCTGAGGCTAGCCCTCAGGGGCTACCTTAATGGTCAGTCCCAACAGTTTTGGCGGGAACATTTGTATTTTGGGGTGGGAGAATTCAGGCAGGTAATTGGAGGATCACCTGACGCTTATGTGTATAAGTACTAGCCATTACCTGTAGCTGAGCAGTTGTTTACTGGAGACAATAAAGAGATGCTTTGACGCTGTGTCGCTCCTTGCCTATTGACTTAACCCACTACATAATACTAACAATCATAAGTTAGATCACCCTGATGTGTAAAATGATAAACTGAGTCAAATAGATAAAAACTTTGGTCAAAAATCTATAGATGGACCTTAGCTGTATAGTGTTCTTTGTTATTATACAGAATAATGTTCTGGATAAGGACATTAGAAAACAGCCTCCTGTGTCTCTGCTGGACTATCAGCTGGCCCCTGGCTGTCTTAGACAAAGGTGGGTGTGTGCTGCTTTGCAGAGAGCAGCCCCCATTGAAAAGGTCCTGTTTGCAGTGGTGTGCTGCAGGCAGCTTGCACCAGCTCACGAGACCCAATTGTTAAAATTTCAGGAGTTTTGTGAGCCTCTTGAGAGTAGAATCGAGCCCTGATGCCCAACACTCTGATCAGCTGTTTGGTGGCTCAGTGTGGCATGGTGGCAGCAGTGGAGCAGGCACAGCCAATGTTTGTACCACTGTTGGTTTGGGATGCTGCTCCATAAAGATAAAAGTCCATAAAGAGGGAGAGAGAAAGTTACTCAACTCTACTTAGGACTGAGCTAGCTGACTGAGCAGGCACCTGCACTGCCTGGCTAGAAGCCCTCCCTATCATGGTATATTTTTACTGCATTTTAGTTATAGTGTTTACAAAAATCGCCATCTTCCAACACAATTAGCCTATGGAGATCTGTGCTCTGTGTTTTCTTTGACTTCTTCCTTTGATGAAGCATAAACACCCATTTGGTAAGCCATTCTTTCATAGCACAGGCCATTCCGAGATCCCCTTTAACTGAGGGTACAAGAACAAGCTGTTCAGACCAGATCTTGCCCATCACCACAACTATTGAGGTGAGGGGCTTGTTTACAATAGCTGCCAGTTCCCAATGGCTCTTTTGGGAAACCCAATGCAAAATGAGAATGTTGCTTTGCTTTCCAGATTCAGGTCAACCATTGTGAATAGTTAGTTCCAAGTAGGGATAAAGTTAGAACTACCTGGAAGGAGTTGGCTGGGTTTTCAGGATACTCTTACTCATTATGTTCTTAACCACTGTTTTCTTAATTTACCTAATTTCCTGGATTCACACAACATACTAGAATACAGTCTAACCAGTTGGGCCAGATTAGCATGATCAGCAAAAATGTGGTCAGCTAGTTTGTGGGTCAATGTATCATGTAAATCCTGGAAGGCATTAGGGCCCTTGCTTGTAGGAACTAGAGCCAATATTTATTAAGAAATATACATACAGGAGCTCTTTACCTTTGCTGGAGTAGACAAGGAACAGGAGCCCATTAAAGTGTGTGTGTAGCATTTATATAGAGGCACATTGCTTCTAAGGAGAGAGATTTTTTAAGTTAGTTCCTTCCTTTCTTTCTTTCTTTCTTTCTTTCTTTCTTTCTTTCTTTCTTTCTTTCTTTCTTTCTTTCTTTCTTTCTTTCTTTCTTTCTTTCTTCCTTCCTTCCTTCCTTCCTTCCTTCCTTCCTTCCTTCCTTCCTTCCTTTCTTGATGTTATGAAGAAAATTAATCCTAATGGCATAGCTGAAACTTAAGCAGTGTGATTAATAGTTGTAAAATGGAGTTACTTGAGCTTTTAGAAGTGCAAGATTGTTGCTTGTTCTTAGGAAGTCAGCCATAACCGCAAGCAGAGGAAATACAAAAATAAAGATAGAGCTTATGATAGCAAAAAGTAGGTCATGGTTAACACAACAGGTATAGATATAAGGGGCCTTTTCCTGGGAGGAGAAAAAGAAAGGTATTTTGTTTAGGTGCTTCGGATTAGCTGATCGGGATGAACGGGGGCTGTTGAGTGCGATAGGAATGGGGAGAACCAGCTTCGTGAGATTTTATAAATATATACTTTTAAAAATTGTGTGTATGGCTTTTTCTCCTGCATGAGTTAAGTCCACCAGCTTTTGCAAAAGCTTTATCCAAATAAAACTTTGTTCTTGGAATTCCAAGTAAGTTTGTTTGTTTGCTTGCAAGAGTGGTGGAAGCTTGATTTCCATCTTCAGATCCGGGATGCACAGAAATGCTGCAATTGCTAAGGCCCTGTGCAAGCAAGCAAAATGGCTGCTTCCTTAGCAGTCATGTGCAGAACTGAATCAAAGCCATTTTTAGAACTCAAGTCTAGCTGGCTTCAGCCCTGGAAATGGACACCTGATCAGAGAATATGGGCCAGAGCTGCAAAATTCACCCAACATAAGACAATGTTGCTGCTGTTGGATTGTGAAGCCAAAAAAGCTTCCCAAAGAAGGAATTGGCTTGCATACTTTGAAGAAAAGCACAGGCTGGAAAAGAGAGCTGGATTTTCTCCCAGGTGAAGTGAAGATGGGGGGCAGGAGTGTAGGAGAAAGTGGGTTTTGCCCTTGAAATCACTGTCATAGCACTTCTCAGTCTTAAAAGGAGGAAACACAAAGTGCCAAAACATCCAACTGATATGTGAGTTGACTTCTTCCTTTTCTTCTTAGTGTAGCCATTTGCAAGATTTAGGCTTTGTGGGGAGGGGAGCAGAGGACCACAGATGAGCCGCATCCCTATTGGATTGTTGCATTCCTTTTTTTCTTCCTCTTTGTGTATTTGTGTATGTATGTAGGTAAAATCTGTCCAAATAGTCAATGCACTTCAGACCAAGTAATCTCTATTACCAAGTTTTCAAAATGTTTTACTATAGTTGGTGTTATGGAATTTATTGTGCAGAGGTCTCCTTGTGCTACCAAAGAGTTGCACAGACAAGGAAGGGCACTGAGAGCAGTAAAAAAGTCACACACAGGAGTACACTGAGTTCTAAAAGCAAAAAGTATTTTACTTTGAGGTGGTGTAAGAACAAAAATGCACAGTCAAAAATAAACAGTCCAGGTCATAAACAATAGCAACAGTCCAAGTAGCAATCCAAACTACAAAGTCTTCTTACCGGTCCAGAGGTCAATACACAGTTCAAGTTTACAACAGTAGTAAACCAACAGCAGAGCAAAAACAGTAACAGTAGAGATCAGTGAATTCAGAGAGAGAGAGAAGCTACGTTCCTAGCTTCCTCTTATGGCCATGAGAACACTTACACACCCATTGGCCAATTAACAACTTAAAGACATAGCATTATGGTTAATATATTTTCAACCCAACATTGTAGGCTAGCACCATATGCCTAACATTCTCCCCTTTGGGTAGAATAATATATAACTCTTACAATCTTATGCACATTCTTTCACAATTAGCATTGTGTTTCACAGCACTTTGTACCTTCGTAAAATGGTTTGCAATATTTACATCAGATGAACAATACTGTACTCTAGCTGTATTAATTTATCTTTGATACATTGTCTGACATTCAAATAACGAAGATCAGTATGTTTAGATCTTGTTCTTACTGCAGCATTATTAGCCATCTTTATTGCAGCTTGATTGTCCTCATACACAATGAATGGATCATTTACATTTAAACTCATATCTAACAATAATTGTTTGTACACTAGCAGTTCTGTACATAACACTGATAGACATGAAAATTCAGCCTCCATTGTAGATAAGCTTATGTGTTTTTGTCTAATAGACTTCCATCCAATCAAAGAATCACCCAACATTATAGCCAACCCTGAGGTAGATTTACGAGTGTTTGAATCAGAGGCAAAACTCGCATCTGCATATGCAGTAAGGATTAACTCACGATTTGGCTCTAGATATAACGAGTAGTGAATAGTTTGCTTCAAATACCTTAATACTCGTTTAGCTGATTGCCAGTGTCTAACAGTTGGATTATTGTTGTACCTAGCTAATTGGTTTACACAGTAAGAAATATCAGGTCTAGTCCAATTACTCAGATACATAAGACTTCCTATCAAAGATTGGTACATAGTCTTATCAAATACAGGACTCTCCACATTAGTGTCCTTAAAATCCATAGCCATCGGAGTTTTAGCTGGTTTACACATTTCCATATTGTATCTCTTTAATAACTGAGATATCTTACTGGCTTGCGACACCTTAAAACCCCTATTCGTTTTCACAATATCTAACCCCAAATAGTGGCTAATTTCTCCAAGATTTCTAATTGTGAATTTATTTTGCAATCTTGAAATGATAGTTTGTGCTTCTAACTCATTTTTTGTTATTATTGCAATATCATCTGTGAATAATAAAAGAAAAGATAATGCTCCGTTGTGTTCTCTTCTAAACAAACAAGGATCAGCATTACTGGCTACAAAACCTAATGCACTTAACTCATTAACTATACATTTGTTCCACTCATAGCCTGATTGTTTCAATCCATAGAGGCTTTTCTTTAATTCCCAACAATCATGGTCTCTATCACTGGTCAATCCTGGTGGTATTCTTAAATAAATAGTATGTTGCAATGGAGCATGTAGATATGCAGTTTCAACATCTACATGATTAACCATATATTGGTTTTTAGCCGCCCATACTAAAGCTGCTCTTAAAGTAGTCGCCCTTAGACTGGGTGCAAACACTTCGTCATAATCCTCAGTAGTTTGGGCAAAACCTTGTGCAACCAAACGTGCCTTATGGGTTACAGTCCCGTCTACACCTTTCTTTAACTTATATATCCATTTACAACCTATAGCTTGCTCACCAGGTGGCAGTTTTGCTTTCTCATAAACATTAAGATCCTGCAAAGACTTCAACTCCCTGTTCATTGCAGCTTTCCATGATGCCTGTTCCTTTTCAGGATACATCCTGATCTCATCATAGTTAAAAGGCTCTACACTAACTTGACATATACTAGCTTCATAGCGATCAGGTGGATGTCTGATGCGCGTTGAACGCCAAGGAATTACAGGGCTTTGAATTTCTGTCTCCTTTCCTTCCTCTGATTCATCTATTATCTCCCCTATCTCCTCTTCATCTTTTATATTTACAGGAGATGTATTATCATTACTAGTTACGTTATCAGAGGAGTCCTCAAACACTAGAGGATCAGTATTAACAGCTTCTTGCTCTAACCTATCCCAACCAACGTGCTCAAGGAATTTTGCACTAGCACTGTTATATACATTAGTTGTGCCTCGTTCCCAGAAACGATAGGATCTATGGTTAGCTTCGTAACCTACGAAGTATAATTGCCTAGCCCTATGTTGGCCTTTACTCCTGAGTTGTGCAGGAATGTGGACCCAAGCTGGGGTGCCAAACGTGTGCAGGTAATCAAGGTTTGGTCTTCTACCATGCCATATTGTATATGGTATTTTACCAGTAGAAGTATTAACAACTATATTCAGAACATGGTTTGCACATTTTGCTGCCTCCCCCCACAGTCTATCTGTTAAGCCTGAATCTTTTAACATGGTTCTAATCATGGCTTGTAATGTTTGCCCACGTCTCTCAACAAAAGCATTATGTTGAGGCCTATAAGGGGCTGAATGTTTATGCTCAATGCCAGCTGATTGTAGCATATCAACAAAGCGCTTGTTTGTAAATTCAGTACCATTATCAGTAATTATGCACTGAACCTTTCTCTTTGTTTTTCTCTCCACGAACTTCAGCCAGTTTGCAAATTGTTGGAAAGTATCTGCCTTTGACTTAAGCAGATAACAAAAACCATATCTAGAGTAGTGGTCCAATATACTTAAAATATAACATGACCCTCCTAAACTTGGTTTCATGGGTCCAATTAAATCAGCAAACACAACTTCCAAAGGTACAGTTGTTTTGAAGCCGTTTATCCTGTTTGCAGGAGTTGCCTTGCTCTTTTCCTGATTACAGGCATTGCAATTCAAATACTTACTACATGGCTTCAGTTTAACTCCTTCTACTAATTCCACTGTTTTACGTAGTGAGTTAAAGTTTACATGCCCTAACCGCCTATGCAATAAATGTATACATTCATCATGTGGCTTCTTGTTCTCACATATTGAGTTAGCTTTAACTGTACTAACCTGGTTACTTGTGAGAACGAATAAACCATTTTTCAAATTAGCAGTTACACAGGTTCCATTCCTCTCAATAGTGCATTGCTCCCCTCTGAATGTTACCACAAACCCAACCTTAACCAATTCCCTTACAGATAACAGGTTGAATCTTAGTTTAGGTATATATAACATAGGTAACTGTTCATTAATGCATGGACAATAGGAATTACCTTCACCAGAGGCCTTCATCCTCCAACCGTTTGCTAGTGAAACATATTGGTTGCTGTTTTTCATATTAACAAACCTCTTTTTCACTTTAGTAATGCATTGTGAAGCCCCACTATCAACAACCCACAATTCATTATTGCTGGATGTTGGTTCACCAGAAACAGCCAAACCAATGCCCTTCTTAGCCTTCCCACTGCTATTCACATTCTGTTTTTTACCCTTTCTACAGAATTTGGCTATATGCCCTCTAGCCCCACAAGAATAACATTTCTTGACATTGTAAGCAGTGGTGAATTGCTGCTCCTCTTGTGGCTGTGTCTCTCTCAGCTGGTCTCTGTCACGCCTCCTTCTGGACTCTTCCAGCAGTCTCCCAGTAATGTTAGTCAATGTCAGTTCCTCTCTGGTCAGGACATCCAAAGAAGAAACATACCCATCATAACTCTCATCCAAAGATGACAGAATAATGTAGACCTGATGCAACTCTGAAAAAATCAGCTCCTTTTCATGAAGCTCTTGAAAAGTTGCCTTCATGTAATTTAAATGGGTCAGCATATCTCCATTCTTCTGCAGACGAGCCCTAAACAGCTTACGCGTAAGGTGTATATGTGCACCCACACTGTCACGAACATAAAGCCTTCGCAAAACGCCCCAACACCTAGCAGCAGACTCCTCACCACGAATATGGACAAGCTGCTGGTCATTCAGTGTTAGTCCAATAATGCAAAGAGCTTTCTCGTTGCTTCGTTTAAAGTTGTCTAACTTCTTTGCATCCTCTTCATCATCTGGATCCCAAGCAGTAGTATCTGGTGGGTTATTTACAACAGTCCATAGTCCTTCCTTGCGCAAAAGCAAGCAGCATTTCGTGGACCAGGAAACATAGTTTGTCCCATCCAACCGGGTTATCCAGGAGATGCCTGACAACAGTTCCTGTGCCATTTTACACCAAATACAAACTCAGCTAGGAATACTGTGTGTACTTACTCTCAGTACAGGCCTGGGCCCATAACCAGTGTTATGGAATTTGTTGTGCAGAGGTCTCCTTGTGCTACCAAAGAGTTGCACAGACAAGGAAGGGCACTGAGAGCAGTAAAAAAGTCACACACAGGAGTACACTGAGTTCTAAAAGCAAAAAGTATTTTACTTTGAGGTGGTGTAAGAACAAAAATGCACAGTCAAAAATAAACAGTCCAGGTCATAAACAATAGCAACAGTCCAAGTAGCAATCCAAACTACAAAGTCTTCTTACCGGTCCAGAGGTCAATACACAGTTCAAGTTTACAACAGTAGTAAACCAACAGCAGAGCAAAAACAGTAACAGTAGAGATCAGTGAATTCAGAGAGAGAGAGAAGCTACGTTCCTAGCTTCCTCTTATGGCCATGAGAACACTTACACACCCATTGGCCAATTAACAACTTAAAGACATAGCATTATGGTTAATATATTTTCAACCCAACATTGTAGGCTAGCACCATATGCCTAACAGTTGGGCATTTTGATCTTTTAATTTTTAGGTAATAGCCCTAAGCCCTTAAAAAACACTGCTTGTGAAGAGGATTCATTTAAACCCTTGGCTTCATGCAGGCATAGAGGGATTGATATTACCCACCTCTGTATCTCACTTTTTTCCTTAAACAAAATATTCTTACAGTTAGAGATAACCAGCTGGATGTGGTTACGAATATACATGTCATCATTTTTAACTTTAAAAATACCTAATCCTCTGCTACAGACTTTCTCAACCTTGGCAACTTTTAAGTCCTGTGGACTTCAAGCCCCAGAATTCCCCAGCCAGCATTGCTGTCTGGGGAATTTTGGAAGTTGAAGTCCACAGGTGTTAAAGTTGCCAAGGTGGGGAAACCCTGCTCTACTATAATGCAATGGTGATTCAGCTTGAAGACTAGCAAAATACACTTCTTTTTATCCATGCGGTCCTGCAGTTACTATGGGAAATTATGCATACTTAAAAGTTTTTTGTTTTTTTTAAAAAAAATCAGGGTTAGCAGCACAGGTGGCATTTTCCTGATCTAACATATCAGGAATGTGGAATCATTGTTAAAGCATCGTGTGGGAGAACAGAAATGTTAGCTGTGTCTTCAGAGCTGAATTTGTGCATGAGGCCATTAAGAGTCCTTCCCTTGTAACAGCATGAAATTCAGTGCATACAATTTTCTGCACCAGTGGGCTTCATGTCTCTTCAGGGGCTTCCAATCTGTTGTGTAGCTCCTGTTTCCTTCAGGGGGGGCTGGCCTAATTAAAAAGGCTGCCATCCCAGAGTCACCGTATCAGTGAGCAGCATAGAAATTTAATAAATAAATAAGCTGTTCTTTGGGACTGATCATTTAGCTTTCAGGTTTTGTGATTCCCGTACACATTCCAAATTTCCTCAGGTTTGAAAAAATCTCTGCAAAGGAGAAAGAGGCCACAAAACCCCTGGTGAATACACTTGCATTGTGGAATTTCCCCCTCTCCTCCAAATCAGTCTTTATCGGCCAGGTGCTGTCCAGATGTGTCTGAGAAAATTTATGAGCTATAAGTCAACACATCTGGACATACCATGTTAGGAAGACTGCTCGGCTCATGTCCTTTGCCTCACTGTTATGTATTTATCTGCTGCCTCTTGCTAGTCAGTGATGTGGAACAGAGATTTGGCAAAATACATGCCATTATAATGACCAGGCCTGAGTAAATTGCTTTGCTTTGCATGTTATGGAAAGAGCAGAGGAAATTAAATGCACACTTACCAGTTTTAATGGCAATGACATTTTTCACATAACACATAATTCCATCCTTATAAATGTTTTTTTCCCCCTTAATGATTTGCACAGAATGAGTAGCAGTTGGATATTTCCCGTCATTTCTCTTGCTACTAATGCAACTTTCTACAGCATGGCTCTCTTCAAGGATGATGGGACAGTCACTTCCCTGCTAACCTGGTTTAGTGTAATGCTAGCAGAATGCCTCCAAGTTGCAGCTCAATGACATTCAAGAGGCCATTTGCTTTCTTCCCTGTTGGCAGGTTTTAGTCTGTGTGTGCGTGTGCGTGCATGTGTGTGGTTGTGTGTGTGTGTACACACACACGCACATATACACTCTCACACAAACACAGGCATTATAAACAGTTGGCAGCTCTTTTTTAGCCTTTGACATATTACCCCTCTCTTATGGATATTGTCTACTTCTTTCTCTTCTACTTTATTTCAACTCTTTTGTTCAACTTTAGAGGCTTGGCTGGAAGCTCTTAGCTTGAGGAATGATGAATCAGCTCACCATATTTCCTACTTTACCCTAAAACATTTAATATACTAATTAATATTGTATCAGTTACAGGAGTAAGTATGCCTGGAATAAGAATAAGAATCCCATACGTATACGGGAAACCCCCAAATCCCTGTTTTCTGAAATATGTTTTCAGAACAACAACAACAAAGGCACCAGGAGACAACTTGAAATGATGGTCTGACTATTTATCAGAACAGATTCAAGGAACTGGGCAAATCCTTAAAATCAGTTGCAGGTATGTGTGCCCAGTCCTGCTTTAGATTTTAAGCAAAGAAGTAATCTATTGAAGTATGTCTGTATAAAATAATGAAACAAGCCAAGCATGTAAATAATTGAGAAAAAGGGATTTAAAAAATCCTTCCTTGGGTAACTGCTTAAGACATAACATCAGATTAGAAAAATGCATGTTGAGAATTACATACCGTATATACTTGAGTATAAGCCGACTCGAGTATAAGCTGAGACCCCTAATTTTACCCCCCAAAACAAGGAAAAGTTCTTGACTCAAGTATAAGCCGAGGCTGGGATCCGCCGTTCTGCAAGCCTCCGCCGCCGGCGGAGGCTGGATCCGCACTCTGCAAGCCTCTGCTGCCAGCAGAGGCTCGATCCGCCATTTTGCAAGCCTGAATACACAGGAATACCCTGTGTGGCCGCGGCTCTCGGGGAAGCCCTGGCTGTCCTCTTCCTCGCTCCACGCTGCCATTCGGGGCCCGCGCGTTCCCCGGGCAAATCGCAGCGCCCAGCAGGCGAGGAAACACGCCCGCTCCAGTCGCCCCCCCTTCCCTCAGGAGACGCGAAGCAAGTGACCGCCCGGAGCTTACCGAGGACTTGCGCGTGGCCGAGGCTTCGGTGCTTCCAGGATCGCACGCACCTCTCCCAAGCCGCCGCCGTCCGGAGACCTGCCGAAGTTTGGGGAGGTTTGGGGAGGTGCGCGCGCACCTCCCCAAACCTCCCCAAACGTCGGCAGGTCTCCGGACCTCCGCGCCCTGCCTGCCTGCTTCTTTCCGCTGCCTGGCTGCCCTACGATGTAACCCGCTTCATGATCGAGTGCGACGCCTGCAAGGACTGGTTTCACGGCAGGAAGGGGATCTCTGCCCTAGAGCGGGAGGGGGGAGGGAAAGGGGGGGAGGAAAGGCCCGATCGCTTTGTGTTACCTGCCGTGAAACCAGTCCTTGCAGGCGTCGCACTCGATCATGAAGCGGGTTACATCGTAGGGCAGCCAGGCAGCGGAAAGAAGCAGGCAGGCAGGGCGCGGAGGTCCGGAGACCTGCCGACGTTTGGGGAGGTTTGGGGAGGTGCGCGCGCACCTCCCGAAACCTCCCCAAACTTCGGCAGGTCTCCGGACGGCGGTGGCTTGGGAGAGGTGCGCGCGATCCCGGAAGCACCAAAGCCTCGGCCGCGCGCAAGTCCTCTGTAAGTTTTTTTGTTCACTGGAGTATAAGCCGAAGTGGAATTTTTCAGCCCAAAAAGTGGGCTGAAAAATTCGGCTTATACTCAAGTATATACGGTATTTATAAACATTTAGTTGCAGAGGAGGAATCCAATCCTTCAAATTGAGTGGGGAAAAAACCAGTTCTTAGAATGGTTCCAATTAAGATTAGCACTGTGCTGCCTCATTCACTGAATTTGATTGATGGGAAATCACTTAATTCTTACATCCCCACCTCATATTTTTCTTACCATGGAAAATCTATTAAGGATGGAATGACTACACAATAGCAATAGCAATAGCAGTTAGACTTATGTAAAGCTCCATAGTGCTTTACAACAGCTTTTAAGCAGTTTGCAAGGTCAGCATATTACCCCCAACAATCTGGATCCTCATTTTACCTGCCTTGGAAAGATGGAAGGTTGAGTCAACCTTGAGCCCTGGTAGTGGGCAAAGCTAGCCTGCAATACTGCATTCTAACCACTGCGCCATCATGACTCTTTTGACTTTTGACTCTATCCCATATTCACTACCTTTGTTACACAACATGATTAATTATGGGATTGGACATACCATATCAACTCCCAGATAGGGCCAGTCAACCAAGCCAAATGATCTGAAGAGATCTGTTTCCAAACTCAATTTTTTTAGTGATGGATTACAACGTATGATTTAAAGATAAAGATGAGCGTCCCCAACCTATCTAAAGTTGGGGAAAAAAGGATCTTCTGCTCCCTCTTCAGCTTTTGCAAGTCCAGTCTATCAGAGATCAATTGATGCAATGCTTCAACAAGAAAAGGCTAATACCTTCCAAAAGGACACTCAAGCGACCCTACAAGCAATTCAAGAGGCAATCGCTACTCACATGGTGGTAACAACGTGAAACCATGAGGAGTTGAGAAGTGATTTTGATAAAATGAATCAAACAAATTAACAATATGGACTCTTAATTTTAAAATTTTAAACAGCTAATCAACAAAGAATCCAAAAAATAGAAGATAAATCAACTGAGGTTGACCAGAAATTAGAAGTTTTAAAAGATGAAAATCAGAAGTTGATCCAAATAAATGAAGAACTAGAAGACTTGATAGCTGGGATGGATATGGAAAGAGCCTGATACTCTTTAAGGTTTTAAAATATAGTGGAAAATAAGGAAGAGGATCTCCTAGGCTTGATAATGGAATTATTGGCAGACGCATTAGGAACTGGGAAACAGCAAATGGAAGGAGAATTAGACCAGATCTATCAAGTCAACTCAAACTATGCTCGAAGAAATAAAGTCCTCAGGGAAGTACATGTTAGATTTCTTAAAAGATCTACAAGAGATGAGATTTTAAGAACAGTAAGAGACGAACCTTTGAAATACAAAGAAAAAGAAATTGTAGTCCTCAAACAAATTCCTAGGAGAATAAGAAAATCCTGAAGAGAATACCAGTTTCTAACTAGGAAATTAATTGAAAAAGGAGTGAATTTCAGATGGCTGATTCCAGAAGGGATTTTAATCTACTGGGATACAAAAAGATATAGACTGGATATGCCACTTGAAACAATGGAATTATTCAACAACCATAGAGCATTTTTGGAAGGAGGTGACTCTGAATCCGGTACAAAGAGAGAAACAAAGAAACAGGAAGAAATGGCAGTAGAAGGAGCAGTCATACCAAGAGAGGAGAGAGAAATTAAAAACACATATACAGAAGAAGGAGCAAGACCAAGAAATCAGAGACAGATAAGATTGACTGGAAGATTAAGACCTAGATGTAATTGAAAGAGATGGAGAAAGAGAGTGGGATTTTGTCAGTGAATATAAATGGACTAAATTCTCCTTCAAAAAGGAGAAAAATCTTCATATGATTACAAAAATTAAAAATGGATATAATTTGTCTTCAAGAAACACACATTAAGAGACAACATTATAAGTTTTTAGAACAACCGAAAATTGGTAAACTTCACTTTGCTTTAGCACTTCAAAAGAAAAGAGGAATAGCTCTATACATTAAAGAAACAATGAACCCCAAAGAAATTTATGCAGATGAAGAAGGGAGAATATTAATAGTGGAAATAATGATGGATCAAAAACAGATACTGATGGTAGCAATATATGCACCAAATGATAAACAAGAACAATTTTACCAAAAACTATAAAAAATATTAATTTAAACTATTAAAATCTTTGCATAATGGGAGACTTTAATGCAATAATGGATGGAACTTTGGACTATAAGAGTGCCAAATAAGGGAGAAAAGGAGGAAATATATTACCTAAAGCGTTTTTAAAAATGACAGAAGAACTCTGTATCCAATATATAAGGAGAGAAAAAAATCCAAAGAAACTACAATATACATTTTACTCAAATAGACATAAATCATGGTCTAGAATTGATATGATATGGACATCTTTGGAACTTAATACGATGATACAAAAAATTGAGATAGAAACTAATGCTTGGGCAGATCATAACCCAATAAAGATGACTTGGAGAGGAACTAAGAAAAAAATTAAGATGATCCTTGAATAAATCTTTATTGAAAGAAAAAGAATTTCTACAATTAGCGACAAAGGAAATGGATTTTTTCTTCAAAATAAACAAGAAAGAAGAAACATCGCTTCAAAATGTGTGGGATATGGCTAAAGCATATTTTAGAGGGTTGGCTATAATGTATATCACTAAAAAGAATAAAGAAAAGAAACAACAACAGTTAAACTTGAAGGAAGAATTCAGAAAGTTAGAATCAGAATTACAAATAGATCCACAAAAGAAAATACTTAAGAAACAAATGAAGATAATAAAACATAAATTAAATGTAGCTGAGATGGAAATAATGGCTCAACAGATTAAAAGGGCTAAATAGAACTTCTTTGAAAATGCCAATAATCCAGGGAGATGGTTAGCATAAAGAAAAAAGAAAAATAATAATAATAAACAAGCTGCAAGATCCAAAAGGTGAATTACAGTTTAAAAATGATACAATTAAAAAAATTATTAAAGATTATTATGAGATACTTTATAAGGCAGAGGAAATTCCAAAAGAAAAACTACGACAGTATTTAAAAAAAGCAGACTTACCAAAAATTTCAAAGAATATTCGAAACATATTAAATGGAAAAATATCAATGATGGAGATTATAGAGGCTATAAAAAGGCAAAAAAATGATAAGATTCCTGGCCCAGATGGATTACCTGCAGAATTTTAGAAATCAATACAAGATGTATTAAGTCCAATCCTGAAAGAACTGTGTAATGAAATACTCCTGGAGGCTAAAATACCAAATACATGGACTGAAGCCAACATTACTTTAATACCCAAAGAAGACTCTGATTTAACGCAAATAAAAAATTATAGACCAATATCACTGTTAAATGTAGGTTATAAAATCTTTGCCTCAATAATAGCAGAAAGACTAAATAAATTTTTGATCGAATTTATACATACAGACCAAAATGGTTTTCTACCTAAAAGACAGATATAAAATAATGTAAGAATGATGTGATAGAATACTATGTGTTAGAGTACTATGAAATTCATTCAGGGAAACAGATGTCTTTAATATTTCTTGATGCACAAAAAGCGTTTGACAATGTAGACTGGCAATTTATATTCTAGCAACTTGCAGAAATGGACTTTGGGAAAAAACTTTTTAAATGTAATCAAAACAATTTATTGTAAACAAACAGCCAAAATAATTGTAAATGGAGGTCAACATTAAAAAGGCACAAGACAGGGATGCCACTATCTCCATTACTATTTATACTAACACTGGAAGTACTGAATAGAAATATTAGACAAGATATAGAAATTAAAGGACTGGAGATAAAAGATGAAAAATATAAACTACAA
This sequence comes from Vipera berus, assembly GCF_964194415.1. Lineage (NCBI taxonomy): Eukaryota > Metazoa > Chordata > Lepidosauria > Squamata > Viperidae > Vipera > Vipera berus. The sequence goes on from NC_138204.1 coordinate 111,681,730, forward strand.
GCATTTGCAGACGATTTGGTTTTCATATTGGAAGATCCATTGGAAACAAGTACTAAAGTACTTTTCTCTATGGAGAAAATAGAAAAAGTTTGAGAAGTGGAAGGGTTGACAATAAACAGAGAAAAGACTAAAGTGCTAACAAAGAATCTAACAGAAAAACAAAAAAATCAACTAACAAAAAAAATCTTCAAATAGTTAAAAAAGTTAAATATTTGGGAACTTATCTAACAGCAAGATATGTAACAATAAAATAAGATAACTATGTAAGACTGCTAAAACAAATAAAATTGGATTTGGAAGTGGAAAAACTTCCAACTTTCAATGTTGGGGAGAACAGCAACAGTGAAAATGAGTATCTTACCAAAAATACTCTTTTTATTTCAAACAATTCCTGTAAGGATGGGAAAAGCCTTTTTTTAATGAACTGAATATAACAATATTGAAATTTATCTGGCAAGGCAAAAAAGATAGAATTAGATTGAAAATGCTACAAGAAGTGAAAAGAAAGTGGAGGATTTGGACTGCTGGACTGGATGTTATACTACCAAGCAACTATTTTAACATGGCTTAAAGAATGGATAATGCTTAGAGACAAAAGACTATTGTACCTAGAGGGGCATGACCTACAAATTGGTTGGCATGCCTTTCTGTGGTATGGGAAGAATAAAACACGTAGATACTTTCAAAACCATTTTATAAGGAATGCACTTCTTTCAGAATGGTAAAAAATAAAAGAAAAAAATTTATATTAAGACACCTGGAGGGCTTTCAACAATGGAAGCTATTGCTTACCCAAATTTAATTAACTATGATAAAGTTGTGACCTATAAAGATATTTTAAACAATGAAAATTGAAAGACAGACAAGATTTACAAGAACAAAGTATTGATTTAGCATGGTGGCCATATGTGCAAATTCAAACGAGATATGAAAAAGATGCTAAAACAATGGGATTTTATAAAGAACAGACAGAATTTGATCAGATATTGTTAAAAACAGATGAAAAATTGATTAAGAAACTCTATAGATTTCTGTTAAACTTAATGATGGAGGAAGAACAAGTAAAACAAACAATGATAACGTGGGCAAAGAATTTTGGATATAATATAGAATTAGAAGACTGGCAAAAGTTATGGGAAAGAAATGTTAAATTAACTAAAGCAGTGGCATATAAAGAAAACTTATATAAAATGTTTTACAGATGGCAAATGACACCAGTGAGATTAGCAGAAATGTTTAAAAATACTTCAGACAACTGTTGGAAATGCAAACAAAGACCAGGTAATTATCATATCTGGTGGACATGCCCTAAAGCAAAAGGATTTTGGGTTAAAATACATTTATGGTTGGAGAAAATGACTAAACAACAAATAGACTTTAAGCCAGAATTATTTTTGTTAGGAATAATAGGAGCAAAACATGAGAAAGATTGCATATCTACACATACTAACGGCAGCAAGAATTCTATTTGCCCAACATTGGGAAAATGAAAATTTAACAGCTGAAAAAGTACTAATTAAGAAAATTTTTAGAGTGTGCAGAAACGGATAGATTAACTTTAAAGATAAAAGAGAAAGAAGACTCAGTGTATTTTAGAACATGGGATAATTTCTATCAATGGCTAGAAAAACAAGTTAGAGAGAAAGGAATGTGATATGTAACTTTGAATATATATTAGCAAGAAGAAGACTATTGAGCGATTAATTAACATATTGTTTATGATAATTAACTATTATCTATTATTGTTTGTTAAACACATGAACCCAGACGTTATGCTCTTTGCTAAATATTGAGAATGTTATTTGGAAAAACCCCAACCCCAACCCTAATCCTAACCCTAACCCAAATCCCAACCCCAACCCCAACCCCACCTTATTCCTAACCTTATAAAAACTACGGTAATAAGAAGAGGAACAAATCTGGTCACCCTTTCTCCAGCCCATCAAATTATCTACCTTCTCTCTCAGATAGAACACAGACATGAGCTATGGCAACCTAGCATATATTCACGGATTGTAGGCATATTAGAATTGGGGGGCAGTGTGATTTGTCTTTAATTTTGGCAAGATTCAGAATTCAGTTATAAGTAATCCCCAATATCTTGCGAAGCCATATGAAGCTTTGAAAGTACTCTGATCATGGAACAAAACTGTAATGGACTGAAAAGAAAGGGTCCAGTTTATACATAACAGGCAACCATACATTTGCCTCTGTTACTCCTCTTTCAAGGAGAAGCAGCCATCTTACTAACCCACTGACTGAGAATAGATTTTAATGAATGGGTAGTAAGGATGTGCAAAGCATAGAGTTTTGCTTTCAACTCGGAGTGCACAGATCCTTATTTTCCAGAAATAACACTTCTGAAACATTACAAACTATTTCCAGATGGTTTACTTCTTGCGATCAACCCAGAATCACGGAATCAGTGCATTTGGAAGAAAACCGAAAAGCATAGTTGGTTTTACATATAAGTATGAGGTAGAAAATTTGCATACAAGTATGAGGTAGAAAATAGAAAATTATAAAAAGCTTTTCATGCACCAGGTATTTGCCTGGTGCATGAAAAACATTTTATAATTCCTGAATAGGAATTTTATTTTATTTTATTTTCTCTGTGCAATTATCTCTTGCTTTATCTTATGCCTATCCTGTTTTTTTCCTTCGATTCTCACGTCGTCATCCCTTCCCCAGCTCCACTGTCTTCTTTCTGTGTGTGTAGTTTAATTCATTTATTTTATTGTCCTGATGCTCTCTCTCTCTCTCTCTCTCTCTCTCTCTCTCTCTCTCTCTCTCTCTCTCTCTCTGTAAACACAATACATACACACACTCACACATGCACATAATAAACACACAGTGGCTAGGAGAAATCTCCAGGTTTCCTTTCAGATATTGTTGACAACCATTGGCTGGTAAGATTGAGAAACTGGATATTTCACTGGATTTTTCTTTGTGTGTCTAATACTCATATTTTCCCTGTTTTGGAGGGCAGGGATCATAATCAATTCATCGCTCTCTTCCTTTCAGGTACCATTGGCATCCATACTGTATGTTTGCACCAAGTTAGATACTGTAGGGATAGAGTATAATGAATAAATGGAAAATCATATTAGGCATTTATTGTTTATGCCTGCTGGATCAGCAAGCTTTCTGGCTTGGTGGACCAGCTTGGGGAGGGGGGGAAGAAAAGAGGGTATGGTTCTGTGAGAGCGGCAAGTGCATGTGCTCAAATGCACAGCTCCATTTGCATAAGCAGTGGGCATGGGCACCTGCCAATCATACAGATGGAGCTTCAAGTGCAAGTGTGTGTGTGCCCACTGCGTGTGCAAGTGGAATTGCACATTGGGGACCCCTGTGCTGGATAATAGAGAAAGCCAAAGAATACCACAAAGCAGTCAGTAAGTGATCACTGATTATAAAAAAGGCTTTTGTTGTATTAACCATATTAAACTGTGGCCTATGCTGAGGAAAATGGGAATCCCAGAACATTGTCCTCATGTGAAACTTATACACAGGTTGGAAAGTCACAGTATGGACAGAATGTAATGAAACAGAGTGGCTCTAGGTTTGTGCAGCCTAGAGAAGCAGGCATAAATAAGGCTGTACTCCCTTATTTATTTAACCTATATCAGTGATGGCAAACCTTTTAGAGACCGAGTGCCCAAACTGCAACCCAAAACCCACTTATGAATCGTTGGGTGCCAGGTGGGCATGGCCCATTGGGTGAGCGTGGCTGCGGTGATAACAGCAATCAATCAATTCCAACTTTGCAAGATCTTTTTTTTTCCTGTGAGAAGTTGAAATTGATTGAACCTTTTTTTTGCACATGGCGGTGGAGGCCTAAAGTGAAAAGGTTTTATAAAACACAGCTGAAGGCCTAGGACTGGGGCGACAGCACGCGTGCCCACAGAGAGGGCTCTGCGTGCCGCCTGTGGCACGCGTGCCATAGGTTCGCCACCACTGACCTATATGCAGGATATAGAGAAAGGGAAGCTGGATCAGAAGATGAGCGTGGATTTAAAATTGGGCAAAAAACCACCAACAACCTGTGCTGTGCTGATGACATATTCTGACAGTTGAAAGAAACTCAAGGAGTACAGTGAAAAAAATCAGATTAAAATTAAATATAAAGAAGGCCAAAGCAATGACAACAGGTAGAACAACCAGCCTTGGAAATGACAGTGGAGATAGGCTAACAATCAACAATGAAGGAAGCAGCGGTCGAGAAATATGCCACAGACTAGCACTTGACAGAATAGTAACCAAGGTCTGTGAAAAGATGTTCAGATGCTGTAATGTTATATCTATACTTACAAAGATCATAATCACACAGACTATGACTTTCTCTGCTACATACAATGGAAGCAAAAGCTGAATTTTGAAGAAGCAGGATAGAAGGAATATTGAGTATTGGAGAAGAGTCCTAAGAATAGCATGGGTAGCCAAGAGCACAAACAAAAGGATCATCAAACAAATCCACTCAGAGTTCTCACTTTAGGCATAATGATCAAGCTCAAATTCCTTGGCACATTATGTGAAGAATAACTTTTCTTTCTTACAGACATAATGCTGCAAAAAGTGGAAGGAAAGAGAAGAGGATGACTAGCGGAAAGGTGGGGAAGTCCTGAAGGACCAGGCTGTGGACAGATCATCCTGGAGAAAAACTGTCTGCCTGGTCACCAAGAGTCAACATCAACTTGATGGCACATAATCAATATTTATATATTTAATAAATTCCATTTTTCATTTCTCTCTCCAAACTACCAGCTTTCCACAACCACCTTATCTCTGGTTTATGTAAGAAATCCCACTTTTCCCAACTGTTAGGATAGTTCCTGTACGGTTATATTTTCTGGTTTCCATGACAATTGCAGCAAAGGAACTTAGGTCTGAAAGTCCCAAACTTTCACATACTGTATGTTGTCTCTAAAATGTTCAAAATCAGATTCTTAATTAGCTGAATGAAGCATTTAAATACATATAGCATCCACAGTCCTACAAATCCAATTCTTAAGTTTTTTTTTACAATGTCTGAGATATACTTAGCCATAATCTGAAGTCAAGATTTAAGATAGTTGGGAACTACAAGTGAGGTTGATGTGGTTATGTGTAATGCTAAATGAACCATGGACAGCACTTTCTGATTGTTTAGAGAAGCTGAACCAGACTGGTCAAGCAGCAGGCACATGAACTGGGCCATTGTCAGAAAATGCTGACCAGAAGGGAAAGGTCAGTACTTGGTAACAGCAAAAATGGTTCTGCTAAATCACATAATGACAGCAATGAAATGAAGCCAGCCTCAGCCTGTTACTAATTTCCTATTTACATAAATTATTGCTGGAATATAAAGGAGGCCAGAGTACTGCACTCAGGGAACAAAGATGAAGAGAGACAAGGAAGCAGAAAATGCCAGCAAGACAGTTCTTGTGTTGTTTCACTCTAATTATGATCTACCTCTAGGAATTAGCTTTGAATGCTCATTATGTAGAGGCAAATAAGTTTACCACTGAACTGTCAACTCTGTCTTGTTTATCTGTCAGCCTGATTCACCACTGATCTATCAGTGAGCAAACTAAGAGGGTACAGTTGGTTGGCAGTGTAGTGGAAGCCTATGGGTGCCAACTGGCTTGCGGCTCTGAAATTCTCTCAGTGATATGGAGGCAGCCTTTCAGTTCTTAAGAAGATGAGCAGATCAAGGATCAGTGTTATGTTGGAAGACCCACCGCCTCTGCTAAGATGGCCTTATCTTGTCTAAAGCACAGCAAACTGAAGATACCACCCTCCCCCACAAGACAAAGTCCAGTTTCCAAAGCCATCCCTTTTGACTCTCATGGTGTAACTTCCATGTAACTTCCACACAGATTGTGGATTGAGAAACATGCCCATAGGCAAACAAAGCTCAAAGGTCTTCTCCTCCTCTCTGAGCCGCAATCTTCTCTCCCTTCTAATTTACTCAAATCCCACTTCCTGCAGTAGCTGCTTCATTCTGCCCAGTGGCAGGAAGAGCGCTGCATGACACTCCTAAGTACACAGAGGGAGGCAAAAAGGAGGAGAAAAGAATTTTCCCAAATGTCCTGTGCTGCTTAGTCTCTAATGAGTACGCTCCAAAAGCAAGGACATTATTATAGATTTGGTCATCCCTGTATCAATACCTTCCAAAAGGGAAGTCATGCTGTCCATGCTATTCATATGAAGAGACTTCATTCTTTCTACATATATTGGGATTTTTTGAGAATATGTTTTGGATACTCTTACAAAAATGGCTGCTTTTAGAGGCTTACACATTTACAAAGCAGCTGTCGTGGTTAATATGATCATTTGCAGAGTCCATTTAGACTAGACGGCATAATCGTAAGGTTGCTTGATACAACTTCTGCCTGTTGTCGACTTCCCTCCTGGGTCATTCGATTTGTACTGCTGGATAACATGATACCAGAGGAGAAGCAGCAGCAGCACAGCCACTGGTGAAAAGGGTCTCTATAAACTGAGCTATCCAAAGGGCCTGGTCTGCCTCTTTCTCTAGTAGTACTAGTAGTACTAGTACCCTGAGTGATAACAGGTAAGCTCTTCTGACAGGCTGCTTCAGAATGGACTCAGTCTACTCTCTCTTATCACCAAAGCACTATCAGGTTGGCTAGAGTCTGAGTAAGCCACCAGCCTCACTGTCAATGAAACTTTGTCTCCTCCACCAACACCCCATTAGACAGAATGCTGGTGGGCATTTATTCCCACCAGCAGAGGAACTGAGCAATCATTAGACTGGTAAAGGAGAATATTTGTAGTTCAGGCTTGAAATGAAGAGTCCTTGATGCTTTCTGAGCTTGGTTGTTTTCTCGCAGACATTTCATTACCCACACTAGATAACATCATCAGTACTAGTGATGAGTAGTACTAATGATGTTATTTAGACATAATGAAATGTCTTCAAGAAAACAACCAAGCTCAGAGAGCATCAAGGTCCCTCAGTCACTGGACAGTAACTCTTAAGATGGTACTATTCTTGGCCTCCTTACCAAGCAGTACTGCTAGTACTGCTGAGGACTGTTTCTCAAGGTAGAAACAGAGCACATTAGGTTGTATTTTTCTATTATCTCATGGAATGGAAGAAAAGCAGATAAAACTAGTTTTCTGGATGCATCCTGAGGGAGAGAAGGCAAGCTTCTCTATCTGGGCTGCAAAAATCCAATTGACCACTAGGTAGAAGCAAAGTGATAAAGACACGTACACAAGCTGAGTGGAGGTTTCTAGCTGCAGTTCACTAGAATTAGGGGTGCAACTGGAGGAATGGTCCAGTTACATCTGGAGAACTATTCGTGTCATCAGAAAGTCCTTTCGCCCTTGCTGATATTTTATATGTATATTTACAAAAAGGAAACACAACGAAGGCTTCTAACAATGAAAGCTTTTTTCTACCATCTGAACTAAGTATAGGTGATACTTCTCCTAAAGCCTTATCCTGGTTGAGCAAATGTGAGGTGCACAGCTCTGTCAAGGAGTGAACTTGAGTTTTTCAGATGGCCCTGTATACTGATGGTGCTACTTGACCCTAGTCCATTTGGCTGCAGGGGCTGCGGTGCCTGGAAAAAAAACCTGGACCTGCCATCCTAAACAGAAGTGGGTGCATGTCTTTAGGTAAGTCCATTAAGATTCAGCACAGGACCCTGGAAAGCGCTTGTGGAATATAAATCAAGCAGCAGGGAAAGTCTGGAAACATGACGAAACTTTTGGCTGGAAAATCTCCTAATTTTAAAAATACAGGAAAGAAAAGGCCAGGTTTTGGCATGGGGATAGTGGGGGAAGAAAACTAAGCAGGCTTTGAGAGGAAAAAGGCAGCTGGAATTTAATGTTCTTGGAAGCTAGCCCTGGATCAGGGACTCCCCAGTGTGGGCATTGCTCCCCTGCCTTGAAAGAGCATTGAGAAAAAAAATACTGGAATCAGTTGAGCACATTGTCCATCCATTTTGTGGACTATTCCAAGCGGAAATTCAACCACAAAACAAAACAACTCATACAGTATTTTCTTCTTGGCTTGGAACAAGAGGATCAAGGGTGATTTCATGCTGGACTGTAGCCTTAGTGGATATAATCCTAGGCCCAAAAGGGGAACGGGGGCTTGGAAATGGTTCTAGCTTTGGTGAAGCTTCAGACACTTCGGTCTTATGGGAACCATATACAAAAGACCACAAACATTACTAACTTGCTCTCCTTCTGCCAGAGACCCTCAGTTCTGTCCCACTCCTGCCCTGGTCCCCATAGGCACCCTTGATGCGAACGATGTAGAGCTGGCCATGCCCACCCAGCAGGCCATATGCACTCTAGCCACGCCCACCCAGTAGGCCATACGCACTCTAGCCATGCCCACCCAGTAGGCCATGCCCACCCAGTAGGCCACGCCCACCCAGCCCCTTGAGGGCAACTGCAATGCTGATGCGGCCCTCAATGAAATTGAGTTTGACACCCCTGGTCTACAGAATTAGTTCCAGCCTTCATGTATATCTAATTTTAAAACGCTGAGCTCCAGGAGTACAATGATCAGCTATTGGCAAACTGTAGAATTTGTTGAAGGGGATTTTGTAAAATAATCATTACATCTAGGACAGAGGTCCCCAACCTTTGGAGCATCAGGGACTAGTTCTGTGGAGAGAGGTTTTTCTGCGGACCTGAGGGGGTGTGGTTTTGATACTGCTTGCATCCCGCAGATGGGGCTTTGCTTGTTTGTGCAGACCAGTTTCTGGCGTGCTGTGGCCCAGTGCCAGTCCACTGACCGGGGGTTGGGGACCCCTGATCTAGGGTGCACATTTTTTTTGTGATTTTATCCTTTAATGCAATGAGGAAGCTGACCTTCCTCATTTATCAGCCAGAAGACTCCAATCCAGGAAGCCCGTACAGACACTTGCACAACATCTGCCCAAGAACTTTAACATCGATTCCCAGTGGATAAGCCAAATGGGTTGCTGAATAGGAAGAACATATAAATGACCCCAGAAAAAAGGTACCAGGCTTCAAACTACCACACCATCAAATGGACAGTCCTGAATAGGATTTGCCCCTCACGTGGCATCTGCTGGGGCTCCCTGTATAGATGGAGGCACAGTATCCTCCTCTCAGTGTGAGTGTGAGGTCCCAATATCAAACCGTAGATCACATTGTGGCCAGCTGTAAGCTAAGGATATATTACCAGTCCAATATCTGATTTTTTTTTCATACAAACAATGCTGGGCTTCAATGGTTAGATGATATTTGAACATAGATCTTTTTAACATTTATATTTTACTGTGCTTTATTAATCTAAATGAAATGTTAATATGTATTGCTGGTCCATGTATGATATGCCATACGCTAAATAAATAAATAATGGAAAAAAAGGAAAACCTAATAACTAAGCAGAGATTTCAAAAGCACCGGTGAGTTCCATTTTATGGGGCAGTGGTCACATGATTTGCACTAGGAACATGGTCAATGAAACATATTGTGTATATAAAAAAATAAAGATTAAAAATGCATCTTGGGACAGAATGGTGTTATTACATTACTGCAGGGTGATGATGCTGAGCAGTGTTGAATCATTCAGGTCTTTATCAGTTCCTGTAGCTCAAAGAAATATTTGCTTAGAAGTCATTTGGAGAATTGGCTGATTAAAGAAGCAAAAACTCTACTGCACTGCCCTGCTACAAATTTAATATACTCCGAATGCCCTGCTGGATGGGTTAATAGTGTGCAAGGGTTGAGATATGAGGTCTTTTGTGAACTTCTGATTTGTCACAATGCCTATTTCTATATATTCTATATAGTTTTTCTCTGGGACAAAAGCTATGAGGCTCCTGTTGTATTCCCAGCAAAAGAGATCAGTGTGGATAGCAATGAGGAATGCAAAAGGGAAAGGTTGCCCTGTGAAATCTCTTGCCCTCACTTGTGCTCCCAGTCAATGCAGTCTTGAAGAGCTGAATCAGTGGGTTACAGGTAGTCCTCGACCTATTGCCACAATTGAACCCAACATTTCTATTGCTAGGCAAGACAGTTGTTTAGTGAGTTTTGCCCCATTGTATGACCTTTTTTTTGCCAGAGTCACAGACTCACTGCAGTTAAGTTAGTAACACCAGTTGTAGGGAGTCTCTGGCTTCCCTATTGATTTCGCTGTCAGAAGGTCGCAAAAGGTGATTACGCAACCCCAGGACACTGTAGTCATTATAAATACATGCCAGTTGCCAAGCGCCCAATTTTGATTATGTGTCCATGGGGATGCTCCAATGGTCGTGTCATAAAGTCAGTCATAAGTCACTTTCTCAGTGCCATTGAACTTCAAATAGTCACTAAATGGATGGTTGTAAGATGAGGACTATCTGTATATGGGAAATATATGTAGAAGAAGAAAATGGATGTATTCCTTTTCCTGGCTGTTACCTCACTTGAGTTAGCAATAGGCTCTCTATACCACTCCAACATCAAATCACCATTTCTTACTCCCCATTGTTGTATCTCTTGGTTCCTCTAATATTTCCCTCTCTTCACCACTTCTTCCCTGCCATTCTTGTCTGTTCCTTGCCTCTGCTGACCCATCCTGACAGGCTCCCCTCTTTCCCCTCATGTCTGCAAGAAGGCAATAATCTTCCTTTGGAAAAAGCTAGTTTGCTAAAGCTAAGCCTCTGTTGTAACACTTGGCAGGGACCTGCTCTATTCTCTGTTGGGTGTTTTTGACAGAAAAGTTTTCAAACTTGTATTCATCACTTTCTAAATCAACAACCAACACCCAAACAAAGTTTGGAGAAATTGCTGCCTGTGATATATACACTTTTGTGGTTCATTCTTGGTTAAAGTACCAGACTCTTGTAAAATGCTGGACTGGAGGGATGAAAGAGCCAGTGGGTATAAGATAGGAAACAAAGCCAATTTTAATACCATCTTCAACTTTCCTAATAGTTATTCTCTGGCAATCAGTTGAACGCAGGTACCGCAAACTAATAGAAATTCACAGACACAGCAGAATGACAAGGGGTACCCCCTCAGATTTATTCATGCATTTTTAAAAACATTATTTGTATCCCGCATTTATTATTTTTGTAAACAACGGAAGGCATCAAACGTACCTAATGCTTCCTCCACCTCCTATTGTCCCCACAACAATAACTACGGTGTCAGGTGAGTTGGGCTAAGAGAGAGTGACTGGCTGGCTTTTGTGCCTAAGGCTGGATTAGAACTCACAGTCTCCCAGTTTCTAGCCCGAGGCTTTAAACACTAGATCCAACTGGCTCTGGACTGATACCAATGCTAAACTGGAGGCCAGTAAATTGCTGGGTTCTGACAGTCCTTATGCACCTTTGGCAGATGAAAGAATAGCAGCACAAGGAGCTTGATTTAAGCAAAGCATTGTTTAGGAAATGTTTACTGGCTACCATGACAGCAAACTTGCTTTAATAGGTACCAGATTTCCATGGTGCATCCAGTAATTAAAGCACTTCTTCATAAGGAGTTGTGTTGATCCCCAATCCAGGAGCTAAAACTTCAGTTATGAATAATAATCTTTCTCATGCTGTATGGCATCCAAATGGTACATTGACTCAGCCAACCATCACTGCTTTAATTTTAAGCCCCTGATTTTAATGGCATGTCACTGATTGGCAGCATAATTAGATGACTAAGTGTTTGGAACCGGCGCAGTGTTTTGTTTTAATCAGTAGCTTGTGTGTGCTCTTGGCCAAACTACTTTTCCTTTAGCCTTTGCCCTGTCATACTGCATTTAATATGTGGATAATGCAATAAACAAACTGTTATGTATTGGGCTTGTGGTGTTACACCACGTGCGTTGCTGGAGCAGCTAATGGCTCTCCAGCAACCTAGACTAGCTGTCTCCGGTCCGGCAATTGGTTAGCCCCAGGCGGCAAGAGTGGGTTCAAACCTATTGGCTGCCGCATAGGGGCTAGGCTATATATTGTGGCTGTTTGCAGCCCAAGTTCCAGTACAGTTCTAGCAAGAAAAAAAGTATGAGTTATCCTGTACTCAGCCTCGTGTCATCATTCCTGCTCCCAAGAGCCCACGACATAACACAAACAATGGAAGCCAATCTTGTCAGGCCTGGTTCCTTCTGCTGCCTGACAAATATGTCTTTCTTCCCCCCTGTGTGAAATATTTCAGTACTTGCTACCCCTAGATGGAGGGCGAAATGGCTTAATCTACTAACATTTCTTGCTTTCTTGTGTCAGTATCAGCCTGTGAAACACTTATTTTCTGTGAAAGTGGTCTGAAGAAAGGATACTATGAAATGGAATGATGGCGGTCTGTTGAGAAGTTTTCATCAGTACTATTCTAATAGGATGCTTTTCATCTCAAGCCATTGCATAGTTCCAAAAGCACAGAAAAAAGTTTCAGGATCAAAGTTCTATAGGTAAGTAGTACATTCAAAGTATATTGAGAAAGAAGATAGAAAGTTATTTCTTCAATCTCCTATCTGATTGGCTCAGGATCATTGGCGAATTCTTTGACAGAAATGTAGTAAAGACAAAAACTTTTAAAAGTATATTTCTTTATTGAAATTTGGCATAAAATTATGGTAAATATTAGATGCAGATACAAATATGACAAATATGATTTGTCTTCGAAACTTCAAATTGGAGAGAGAGAGAGTGAGTTTTTTTCAAGGAACACACCTGTGGACAAAATTAGGCAATGACAGTGCTTAAACAAAGCTTCCTTAATATAAAATTACAATCAGAATAGCACAAGCAAGAGAGAAAATTCTCACTAATGGCCATAGCAATGCAGATTTTAATGCAACATTGGTCAGCTTAACAAATAATAAATTTTGGTGAACATTTATATTATTATGGTTCCATATTATATCATCAGCACAGCTGCATGGAAAATTTTGTAAAATTTTGTATGTACAAAAATAGTAATATTAAAAAACGATCTCATAATCTGTTATAAAGAGCTATTAATATCTCTTCTAACCTCATTTCCAGGATGAACTGAATTTTATATTCAATTTTTCTTGGCACATAAGCATCCCAAGATAAATCACGGTTGCAAAGTTTGTTTTTGCAGCTCGTAAAACTTGCACACTGTTGATAGCAAAACAACCTGCCTCCAGAAGCTGTGAATACTCCAACACTGGAAGTTTTTAAGAAGAGACTGGACAGCCATTTGTCTGAAATGATATAGGGTTTCCTGCCTGAGCAGGGGGTTGGACTAGATGACCTCCAAGGTCTCTTCCAACTTTATTATTATTATTATTATTATTATTATTATTATTATTATTATTATTATTAGTATTAGTATTAGTATTAGTATTAGTATTAGTATTATTATAAATAGTGTAAGCATAAATGTGTGTGTGAGTATTTGTGCTTTTACTATTCTTTACGTTTTATTTAGTAAGTCTAATTTTGTTTGTTTCACTGACCTGTAATGAAAAGTTTGATTTTTATAGCAAATAGAAACTAGCCACTAGAAGTGAGATACTTTGAGATGAGATGAGACCAATAGGCTATTTAATATTTGAAGCCTGCAAACTGACAACTGGCAGATGACCTGAATGTGTTTTACTGTAGGTTTGAGAGGAAACCACTGTCACCTGTCTCCACCATCCCCATCTCAGATACACCAACAACAGCCATACCTCCTACAACTGACTTCATCCCTTTGCCCCCCCACCCCCACCTGTGGTAATCACAGAAAATGATGTGCAAGGTTTATTTCACAGATAAAAGCCTGGAAAAGCACCAGACCCAGACAAAAAAACTCGTTCTTGCTTGAAAGTTTGTGCTGACCAATTGGCTCCCATCTTCACCCGCATCTTTAATAAATCACTAGAGATGTGCTATGTTCCTTCTTGCTTCAAATGCTCTGCTATTATCCTAGTGCCAAAGAAACCCTCCATCAAAGAGCTGAATGACTACAGACCAGTTCCTCTGATATCCGTAGTTATGAAAACCTTTCAAAAGTTAGTGCTGGCCCACCTGAAAACCATGGACAGTGCCAAAAGGCAAAAAGATATGATGCTGGAAGTTGAGCCCCTCAGGTCAGAAGGTGTCCAATATGCTACTGGGGAAGAGCAGAGGGCTAGTACTAGTAGCGCCAGAAAGAATGAAGCGACTGGGCCAAAGCCAAAAGGACGCTCAGCTGTGGATGTGTCTGTTGGTGAAAGGAAAGTCTGATGCTGTAAAGATTTTTTCTCCATAGGAACCTGAAATGTAAGATCCATGAATCAAGGAAAGCTGGATGTGGTCAAACAAGAGATGACAAGACTGAACATTGACATCTTAGGAATCAGCAAACTAAAATGGACAGGAATGGGTGAATTTAATTCAGATGACCATCAGGTATACTACTGTGGGCAAGAATCCCTCAGAAGAAATGAAGTAGCCTTCATAGTCAATAAAAGAGTAGGAAAAGCAATACTGGGATACAATCCCCAAAATGACAGAATGATCTCAGTTCGAATCCACGGCAAACCATTCAATATCACAGTAATTCAAGTCTATGCCCCAACCACCAGTGCTGAAGAGGATGAAATTGACCGGTTGGGTTAGGACGCTGAGCTTGTCGATCAGAAGGTCGGCAGTTTGGCGGGTCGAATCCCGAGTGCCGCGTAACAGAGTGAGCGCCTGTTACTCATCCCAGCTTCTGCCAACCTAGCAGTTCGAAAGCACGTAAAATGCAAGTAGAAAAATAGGGACCACTACGGTGGGAAGGTAACAGCGTTCCGTGCGCCTTTGGCGTCTAGTTATGCCGGCCACATGACCACGGAGACATCCTCGGACAAGCGCTGGCTCTTCGGCTTTGAAACGGAGATGAGCACCGGCCCCTAGAGTTGGAAACGACTAGCACACATGTGCAGGGGAACCTTTACCTTTTTATGAAGCCCTACAGCACCTTATAGAACTAACACCAAAAAATGATGTCCTTATCATCATGGGGGATTGGAATGCTATGAGCTATGCCATGCAGGGCCACCCAAGATGGAAAGGTCATAGCAGAGAGTTCTGACAAAACGTGATCCACTGGAGAAGGAAATGGCAACCCACTCCAGTATCTTTGCCATGAAAACCCTATGGACAGTACCAAAAGACAAAACGATATGACGCTGGAAGATGAGCCCCTCAGGTTGGAAGGTGTCCAATATGCTACTGAGGAAGAGCAGAGGGCTAGTACTAGTAGTGCCAGAAAGAGTGAAGCAACTGGGCCAAAGCCGAAAGGACACTCAGCTGTGGATGTGTCTGGTGGTGAAAGGAAAGTCCGATGCTGTAAAGATTTTTTCTCCATAGGAACCTGGAATGTAAGATCCATGAATCAAGGAAAGCTGGATGTGGTCAAACAAGAGATGACAAGACTGAACATCGACATCTTAGGTATCAGCGAACTAAAATGGACAGGAATAGAAAAGCAATACTGGGATACAATCCTCAAAATGACAGAATGATCTCAGTTTGAATCCAAGGCAAACCATTCAATATCACAGTAGTCCAAGTCTATGCCCCAACCACCGGTGCTGAAGAGGATGAAATTGACCGGTTCTATGAAGCCCTACAGCACCTTATAGAACTAACACCAAAAAATGATGTCCTTATCATCATGGGGGATTGGAATGCTAAAGTAAGAAGCCAAAAGATAACTGGAATAACAGGCAAGTTTGGCCTTGGAGTACAAAATGAAGCAGGGCACAGGCTGATAGAATTTTGTCAAGAGAATACGATGGTGATAGCAAACACTCTTTTCCAACAACCCAAGAGATGGCTCTACACATGGACATCATCAGACGGTCAACACAGAAATCAGATTGACTATATGCTCTGCAGCCAAAGATGGAGAAGCTCTATACAGTCAGTAAAAACAAGACCAGGAGCTGACTGTGGCTCAGACCATGAGCTTCTCATTGCAAAGTTTAGGCTTAAACTGAAGAAAGTAGGGAAAAGCGCTAGGCCAGTCAGGTATGAATTAAATCATATCCCTGTTCAATATACAGTAGAGGTGACAGATTGTTGGGGGCAATTAAGCTGACTTTGTAATAATGCCGCTTGGGGTGTGTGTGAAAGCCCTAATAAGCAGGCATATACATAGAATGAAGGCTACTGCTAAGCTTGTAAGCCGCCCTGAGTCTTCGGAGAAGGGCGGGATATAAATGGAATTAAAATAAATAAAATAAATAAATAAATTTAAAGAATTAGATCTGATAGACAGAGTGCCTGAAGAACTATGGACAGAGGTTCGCAACACTGTATAACAGGTAGCAACCAAAACCATCCCAAAGAAAAAGAAAGGCAAGAAAGCAAAATGGCTGTCTGAGGAAGCTTTGCAAATAGCTGAGGAAAGGAGGGAAGTGAAAGGCAAGGGAGAAAAAAAAAGACACGCCCAAATGAATGCAGAATTCCAGAGAATAGCTAGAAGAAATAAGAATGCCTTCTTAAATGAACAGTGCAAAGAAATAGAAGAAAGCCCCTTCGCCATGACAAGGCAGTAATCCATGAAGGGGGAATGAATGAATGAATGAATGAGGCTAAATAACAATAGCAGAAGGCCTCTGAATATGTAGGTCTCATGTTTGATTGAGATGACACTGATATTAGTATAAGGGACCATAGCATACAACACTAGATAATAGATATAAGATCTGCTTAAGAGTGTTGTCCTGAAAGGTGGTGAATGAAAAATGAAGGCTTGTAAGAAGATATGGAACTGAGAAGTATTGGGAGGTAATCCTCAAATCTATGGTGAGCCTGAGAACAAGTTACATTCTCAGATATGTCATGGTGGGAGAAAATCTTTGCTCCAACCATCTATAGTAAAGTAGCCTAGCCCTAGAAGAGGAGGCTTTAAAGAAGATATGTCATGAATTTTTCCTTCCACAATCAAATCCTGAGGTGATTGTACAGTCCAGATCTCCACAAATAGCAGAAGTGGCAGTAATGAAGATGAAAAAATGAAGTTGCTATTTCAGCTATTGGAAAACCACAGAGCTTTTTTTTTTTTGCACTAATCATGTGAGCAAGCATGTTAAATGTCTTGGACTGTACATTATTTTCCCTAGTAGTGTGGCAGTGGTCTTGAGGTGAGGCATTTGAGTGATTAAAAGAAAGGTGAGAAGTCTGGGATACGCTAACAGCTTTGGAGGAAAATGAAGAAGTTACGGTATATAATTTCAGAATCTACAACTTTAAGAATCTTCTTCCTGGGTGCTTCACAAATATGGCAAGGTATTGTGATCAGTCTGTTCAATATACGCTGCAAAGTGTTTACAAGACACTAGTGCATGATCTTACACAAGGCAGTCAAGGAGAGCTTTGCTCTTTGAGGGGAGATGTTTGCTTCTGCAATGCTGGCCAATAATAGGGTCTTAAACAGTGGTGAGATTCAGCCAGTTTGCACCGGTTCAGTAGAACCAGTAGCTAATTTTTTGTTGACTTTGGCAAACCGGCTGATGCCCTAGCCTTTTTTTTGCAAGGCCCAGAATGGACCACCGGAAGTGCGTGGACGCCACTTCTGGAAGTCTGTTCTGAGCCAGGGAGGCCTCCCAGGCCAGAATGGCCCACGGGAAGTGCATGGACTGAGCCTCCCCGGCTCAGAACAGACTTCCAGAAGTGGTGTCCGTGCACTTCCGGTGGGTTGTTCTGGGCCTGGGAGGCCTCCCCAACTCAGAAAGGACTTCCGGAAGTGGCAGAGAACCGGTTGCTCACATATTTGAATCCCACCACTAATATTAAAGGTTATAATCCAAAGCCAGAAGATTTGCAAAAGAGGAGAAAAATGTTCCATCCAACAATTGTTTAGTGGACGGAAAAGCAGACTGGAAAAACAATCATAAGAAATTTGAAAAGTATTCTACGATGCTTGTGCTCCCAAAGAATGAATATGCTGTCATTGTAGTGATTGAAATGGTTATTTACAGTATGAATAGAGGACCAGGATACCAGAAATATCACAATCCCTAGTATACAGCATACATAAATCATATGCACGTGAAAAATATGGCCAAATATTTTGTTTAATTTATTTATAAATGAAACAGCATGACTTTTGTGCATGTGAATATTCCTAGTGTCTATCATTTCTATTAACTTACATCCAGGTAGTTGTTGACTTACCACCATTTGTTTAGTGATTGTTCAAGGTTATAGCAGAACTGAAAAAAAAAATGACTTATGACCGTTTTTCACACTTACATTGCAGCATCCCCATGATCATGTGATCAAAATTTGGATGCTTGACAATTGGTTCAGATTTATGACAGTTGCAGTGTCCCGGAGTCAGATGATCACCTTTTGTGACCTTCTGACAAGCAAAGTCAATGGGGAAGCCAGATTCACTGAACAAACGTTAACACCTGCAGTGATTCTTTTAACAAATATGGTAAGAAAGGTCATCAAATGGGGCAAAACTCACTTAACAACTGTCTTGCTTAGCAACAGAAATTTTGGGATCAGTTGTGGTTATTAGTTGAGGACTATCTGTATATGAAGCTCTTCCGATCACTTTATAGACGTTTTTCTCTCTTTCCTCCTTGTCCTTCAGCTTTAACATATTTGTATGTAGAAGTTTCTCTCTCTTTATTTCCCTTCCTTCAATGGACCAGTGTCATTTATTAGTTTTGAGCCTAATTTTCAATATCATATGGATATGAATAACTGTGTATTTTATTTTAAATTTGTGCCATTTCACAGGTGAAAACTTCACTATACAATGGTTCCCAGAATCTGAACAGGATGGTGACCTTTCCATGTCTTCCACAATCCCTATGCTCTCATAATATACAGCAAATATGGTCTTTCAAATTCTACCTCTGCAATTACGCACAAGGAAGTGATGCACCTAAGAGCATTGTCACAGCTGATACTTTTGTTCTGCACCCACAATGCAAACGATTTGTAAAATGTGAACACGCTAGTGGCCCAAAAACCAAAGAGACTTTACTTAATCTACCCTGACAATTAAAAACATAAATCTCTAATAGAATTCCATCAACCCTTTAGTAATAAGGGTTGTGTTAGTCAACTCCCAAGTGGATTTCTGCCAAGCTGTCTGCATGGGGCTGCCTTTGAAGACTATCTAAAATCTGTAGAACAAGGCATTGCAAGTAGTTACGGGTGCATCTTGGTACTCTGTTAACTTTACTCTGGGAGCTGTACAGGCTTCCATATGGAATTCAAGATGCTGATCATTACCGATAAGGCCTTCCATGGCACAGGGCCAAGTCACTTACAAACTGCCGCTCCCTAGTTGTTTCTATATGTCCCACTAGGTCCCATAAAAGAGGCATGCTGTGGGTCCTTTCAATTAAAAATGTCAGCTTGTGGGACTTCGGAAGTGTGCCTTTTTTTCTTGCAGCACCTGCCCTCTGGCACTGTAGCTCTGTTCCTGCTGGTCTTCTGTAAAGCACCAAATATTTATTTATTTATTTATTTATTTATTTATTTATTTATTTATTTATTTATTTATTTATTTATTTATTTATTTATTTATTTATTTATTTATTTGATTTATATACCGCCCTTCTCCTGAAGGACTCAGGGCGGTGTACAGGGCAATAAAATAAGAATACATTAGTTAAATAATTTTAAAACCCAAATCCATCAGGCCAGGCCGGCTTGTTCGAATAGATAAGTTTTTAGATCACGCCGGAAGGAGCGGAGGTCGGGGGCCATCCGGAGTTCAGCTGGTAAGCGGTTCCAAAGGATTGGTGCACCCACCGAGAATGCTCTCCCCCTGGGGGTCACCAGCCGACATTCTCTGATTGTTCCAGGGTTGGGGGTTTAGGTGGCTCATTGATTGGTCTCTATTTATTGCTGTCAACTCTGCAACGAACCTGGCTGCACCCCTTTTTTTTGTTCTAAGTTGCCACAAGAAGGGGAAGGGGGAAAGGTATTTCTGGTAGTCTAAACATGAGCAAATCTTGGGGGAACCAAGGTCATTCCCATGCCAGAGGGAAGGAGGATTGTTGAGTCAGAAAGCCCACCAAGGTGTTCTATTGGGTAGCATGAATTGGGTGGGAATTGTTACATTGTACTACTTTGATTCTTGGAGGGAAAGTTTAGATCTGGTTTCACTTTTGACCGTGCCGATATTATGTATCCAATAAACATGTTCTTTGAGGAATTTTCCTCCCTTGGAGTTGATTTATTTGGTCTCATTGATCGGAACCATGAGATTAAACCAGATCTCTTGAAACCCTTTTTCTATGGGGTCTTGAGCCCCGGTCACCTACCCACTGTCTTTGGGAGGACAGCAAAGACTCAGGGAAGAATCCAGAATGGAGAAGAAAGAGGAGGCAACCGCTAGCCTCAGTGTGACTTCAACTGCCAGGACACAGGCTACTACCCAGGTGGGGAGTGGAGCACTGGTGGCAGGGGCTTGGCCAAAGACCCGGGTGACCCTGCCTGAGAAATTGGAGCAGCAAGAAGGGGCTCTAACCCTCAAGAGACCTCAGTCGGGCTGAGCCCCCAAGTGCAGTACTCCCAAGCTGCTGAAGCCGAATTCCTGCTGATTTCCTCCCACAGTCTTCTGTCACCCACGCCAAGAAAAGTGAAGAGGCCAGCAGGTTAGTATGAATCTGGAGAATGGAGGTACCTGACAGCAATCCATAGCCTCGGTTGAAAAATTGAAGAAGTTTGACCGGCTCGAGGTAAAGGAGGTGGCCCCGGCTACCTGATACGTGGTTTTGGTTGGGCAGGAAGCAAGGAGGTTGCCAATGCTCCCTCCCCCTCGTCCAAGCCCGATTGCAATGGTGCCGCTTCACTGTGACCCAGACCAGCCTCGACATTAAGTCTGGTGCCCAGGCGAAATCTTGTGTGAGATGGAGGAACATGAGCCCCAGGGCCCAGCCGAGGGGATTCCAGAGTGTGGCACAGGCACAGCCTCAGTATCAGCAACTTGCTTTGTGCCCCGCTTACTGGGGACAGCAGCCAGTGGATCTGCCTGCCATCAAGCCCATGTTTGATGGAGATCCGAAGTTGCCTTCTTTAACCAGGTGTGGGCTCACCTGAATCGCTACGCTCCTGCATACCCTGACAATTCTGATGGTGAATGTGATAGCGAACCTAGAGGGGGAAGCGGCGGAATGTGTAAACAGCCTGGATGATGAACAAGTGCCAGAACTGTGGGACATAAATCTATTTATGGGCCAGTTGAGAGCCCGGTTTAAAGATGAGTCCAAAGCCCTGCGAGCTGAGATAAAGATCTACAGCCTGAAACAGAGGGGATATCCAGCTAAACAGTACATCTGGGAATTCTGGAAAATTGCAGGCAGGATCAGACAGCGGTCAGAACAATCGCTGATTCATTATTCCAAGGAGTTAGATCGTAATTTGTTCCAGGCCTCCATATTTTTCCTTCTAGGTTGCCCTCTGGGGGAGGGGGGAAAGGTATTTCTGGTAGTCTAAACATGAGCAAATCTTGTGGGAGCCAAGGTAATTCCCATGCCGGAAGGAAGAAAGAGGATCATTGAGTCAGAAAGCCCACATGAAAAGAGGAGTGGGCATTGTTATATTGTATTACTTCGATTCTTGGAGGGAAAGTTTAGATCTGGTTTCACTTTTGACCGTGCCAATATTATGTATCCAATAAACATGTTCTTTGAGGATTTTTCCTCCCCAGAGTTGATTTATTTGGTCTCATTGATCGGAACCATGACAATTGCCTTGTTGATTTCATCCTTGGGGCCAGTGTTATTTTTTAAATTTTGCTAATGTTTTTATTGTTTTAGTGTGCTATTATCACCCTAAACTCACATTTCTGAGATTAACTATCACATAAATTGATTAAATATATTCTTAAATAGCTAGTAGTTGAGAGTCGTTGGTGCTTTCTGAATTTGGTTGATTTCTTGTAAATGTTTCATTACTCAAACTAAGTAATATCATCATTGATATCACCTAGTTTGGGTAATGAAAATAACCAAACTCAGAGAGCATCAAGGATTCCTCATTTCAACCCTGAGCTACAAATATTCTCCTTTATCAGTAGCTAGTAGATCTTCAATAACCTGTTTCACAAGTTCCACCAAATCTGTGATTAACAAGCTCTTTTGTTGTTGTTAGTTGCGAAGTCATGTCTGACCCATCGCGACCCCATGGACAACGTTCCTCCCGGTCTTCCTATCCTCTACCATCTCCTGGAGTCCATTTAAGCTCATGCCTACTGCTTCTGTGACTCCATCCATCCACCTCATACTCTGTCATCCCCTTCTTCTCTTGCCCTAAATCTTTCCCAGCATTAGACTCTTCTCCAGTGAGTCCTTCCTTCTCATTAGGTGGCCAAAGTATTTGAGTATCAACTGCAGGATCTGGCCTTCTAAAGAGGAGTCAGGGTTGATCTCCTCTAGGACTGACAGGTTTGATTGCCTTAGTCCAGGGGTGTCAAACTCATTTTCATTGAGCGCCGCATCAGCATTGTGGTTGCCCTCAGGGGGGTGGGTGGGTGTGGCCTACTGGGTGGGTGTGGCCTACTTGGTGGGCGTGGCTAAAGTGCATATGGCCTACTGGGTGGGCATGGCCAGCTCTACATCGTTCGCATCAAGGGTGCCTATGGGGGCCTGGGCAGGAGTGGGACAGATCTGGGGGTCTCTGGCAGGAGAAGGGTCTCTGGGCCAGGGCCAAGGCAGTGGGGGCTGTTCCCTCACTGTTTCCAGGATGGCTTTGCAGGCCGCATGAAACCACTTCGCGGGCCGGATCTGGCCCCTGGGCCTTGTGTTTGACATGTCTGCCTTAGTCCAAGGGACTCGCAGGAGTCTTCTCCAGCACCATAGTTCAAAGGCCTCAATTCTTTGGCACTCAGCCTTTCTTATGGTCCAAAAAAGCTCTTGGAAACACTATTGAAACCTGGATAGTTGTTACTCTGTTATAACTCATAGAAACACACATACTTTGTCAAGATTTCAGTGAAACCTCCAATGTGGTATATATGAAAGAAAATTAACGTTACTTGGCAATGGTATAAACCACCTATTTAGAATTGTATAATGGTAATTTCTTGGGGCTGTTCTTTACAACTATTTGGAACTAAAAGAATGTGTCTTTTATTCTTAAGTAGAGTTCTTTGGGGATAACTGTGTTATATTAAAATTCTATTTGGAGTAGGTTTTAAATACAATCTGTTTTATTTTTAATTTATTTAAAACTGCTTTTGTTGGTGTACTCTTTTTTGCTGCAGAGTCCTTTCAAACTGGTGCAGGTTATAAACATTCTGAATAAATACAGTCTGGGATTAATATGGTGGGTTGCTATGATCACTGAAACCCCTTCTTGGAAAAATGCTTTGTTAAAAGATTCTTGTAGCTTCTCTGAACTCTATCCTTTTGGAAACACAACTCTGCCATTGTCTAACTATTCCAAAATCAAACTCTTAAAAATCTTGCTTCCAGGGTTTTCAGATGTTATGTTTGAAATACTTCAGTAAAAACAGTAGGATTTTATACACTTTTTCAACCACACTACTATACATGCCAAGTTTTAAAGTGCATTGTTATAAATAAGAATACTTTTTTTCTCCAACAATTGGCAATATTATGTTTCTATATTACTTTCCACTCTGCTGAAAACTACCACGACAGCCAATTGATCTGAGATGTCATGCCATTTGAGGAAAAATGGCTCCATCTCTAAGACCTGCTGCAACACAGCATGATTATGCAAAAGACAATGCACAGAATCCAAATTTTAAGTAATTTATTTCAGTAGGAAAAAATCTGTTTTAAATTCATACATTAAGCTATCTTGAAACAGCTTATGCAAACAAACAGTTCAAACATACACATGTGGTAAAATATTTTAAAAAACTAAGAAAAAAGGACAAGGAACAGCTAAACTGCACATCACTCATAGAGGTCATAGTGCATTTACCCCCCCCCCATCAAAATAGTGCTTGAAGTCAAATGGAGGAAAATATACTAAAATGGCTTGTGTAGCATAACGTAGACTTTGCATGTTTTTACATATGTGAAGTTCATAATGATGTGAATGACTATAAATTATGTTATTATTAAGGGATACAAAAAGAGAAGATTTCACTAAAATCCCCCTTTTCCACTTATCTTCTAATACATTTACGGTAAAGTAAGCACATTAATTAGTAAGAAAAATAAATATTTTTTTTCAGGGAAAGAAGGTGCCAATTTGTCCACTGCAAAGAAGAGGCTCTGAACACATTTCATCTTAGATCTTCAATGACACCCAAACTCAAGAAACAGGTTGATACGTCTGCAACTTTGTTTCAGAAAGTTGTGAAAAATCTTAAAACTATAATATACTTTCACGATCTTCACTATGAACAGTCTGTATATGGTCCAGTATCTTTGCAAAAGACATAACTCTTGCTATTTAAGTTGTATTCAATTATAAATCCTGTTGTTCAGTTCTCCTCTATCATATATGTGGAAAAAGTAACCTAGAAAGAGAGCTAATAGTCATGGCCTTCAGAATTTAAGTTTTCTTCTTCTAGCTGAAAATTTATTTCTCAAAATTCAGATATTATAAAGTTTAGAAAGAAATATATTAACTCCTCATGTATAATTGATTTTGTTAAAAACTGGTTTCTATCTTGAAGTTTCAAAATGGATTTTTAAAAAATTAATCAAATGGTTCAGTGAAACTTGCACTTCTAGGGCAAGATCGTACACTGGTGATGAGGGTGAGAGAAGGGTCTGAAGGAATACTTGGAAGATCCATTGCCTAGTCCAGTTGCCTAGGACATACATATATAGAGGATTTTATGCAAAAAATGTGAACTGGTTCACAAATGCACAAAAAATCCTTGTATAAGGTCACTGAACTGAAACTTATTCAAATTTTACTGGGTTTACTAATAGAAAGCTTGACTTTCAAAGCAGAAATGAGCTAAGAAAAATTGAGTTTTTCTACTGGCTGTTATTTAATTGGAGTTTCTTCAAAGCCCAACTTACATGAGTAGTGGAATGCATAGAAATAATACTTGGTGGGTTGCCACCTTGGTCTTTCAAACTGGTAATTAAGGCACTAGCAAAAATCTTATACAGATATAAAATGCTCATCTCATGATGAGCAGGAAATGTTATACTTCTCTGAATGAATATTCCGTTTCTGTTTTACTTTTAAATGTAAATTTTAAGGTTGAATACAGGCCATTTTTAAACAGGAAAAGAGAGTGACTTGAAATTCCCCAAATCTAGGCAGACAGACTTTTCAGAGAAAGTAAAAAACAATTCTTCAAATTTTAGTGACTTCAAGTTTGCATAGTATATAATATTCCAAATTAGAAAACTAAATCAGATTTAAGAATGCTTACAACTGAAAAAGCAATATGCACAAAAACATGAGGAAGAAAGATGCAACTTGAGCCACTGGAAGTTTGCATTACAAGGAAACCTAATGTGTAACAGATTTGTTTGATCTGATTCAACGGTACAGGAATATGCTACAACATTAGGAAGAAATCCAAAAAGCTCACTTAACCCTATTTGAAAATAGTATGTCTATAACAATATCTACAGTAAATGTTCTATGATTCAAACACAATTTAGATATAGCTGAAACAGTGTCTTTCATTTCACCTAATGTGTTCTGAAAAGCAGCTTCATCCATGTCTTTAGTGTACATAGAAAAGTGTGTGTGGATCATTTGTGCGTGAAGCAGTGCAAGTTGCAATTTCGTTACAAGGAAAATCTTCTTGGCTGAGATTTGACGAAGCAGTCTGACAGTATTATTCAACCAGCTTCATGTGGGCTAAATGAAATCTGGCAAATTGCTATCAACTTTTCAGAATAATGAGTACTGAGATACTCAGAACACATGACCCCTGCATTTTATAAAAAATAGAGGAAATTAGAAAGTTGATTAACTCAGGCTGTTGGGCATATGCTACTATAGAGGATGTTCATTTACAGTATGCAAGATGAAGAAGCAGTCTCTCTGTCTCTGTCTCTCTCTCTCTCTGTCTCTGTCTCTCTCTCTCTCTCTTTCTCTCTCTCTCTCTCGTGTGTGTGTGTGTGTGTGTGTGTGAGAGAGAGAGAGAGAGAGAGAGAGAAACACATATAAGGCATTCTACAGTTGTACTGACTAGAAGTGTGTGTCTTGTAAAACATCTTGCCTTTCAGAATTAAACATTTCTTGCAACTTGATTTGTTTTTAGATGAAACATTAAAAATCTATTTTAGTGAAATATGTATTTGTATACCAAAAATCCAGTGTTTTTGTTATAGTAAAAAATGGAACTCATTCCATTTTCTATTATTATAAAAACAATCGCTGATAGTATTAGCATCTATGTATTTAGCTCAATTATTTAGAAGAAACTTGTACTACCAAGCAAAATGCTTCATTTGCACTCAAACAGCATTTAGATTTTCTGATACATATTTTTGAAAGCTACCTTTTAAAAATATGTTATTGATAATATGAACTGTAAAATTTTACATTACTGAAATTTAACTGATGAATGAAGCAAATTATTAGAAATTAAGTAGATCTTTTTACAAGTGCAATCTTTAAAACTACCATACAATCTGGAATGGTTCAAGGCTTGAAAGATTTTTTTTAAAATAAATTAAATCAAAACAAATAAATACAAAAACTACAAAATGTGTACGAGAAAGCTGAAAGCTGTAAAAGTATAATACCCCTATCTGTTATTTAAAGGAAATAGGTTAAGTAAAGCTTTTAAACAGATGTCTTTATATTTAAGTTGAAATTTTTACTACTTTTTGCTGCTTTTGGTATTTAGTCTATTGGGCAAAAACAAGTTTCCAACCTGGTTTTGAGCTGATACATGTGTCTATTTTTGTGTGTGCTCCCTTTCCAAACCATCCATTTCCTTTTGAGAAACATTTTGACGTAATGAATTAGCTCTGAAAATGTTACATAAGCTTCAAAACCAATGTATCTCAGAAAATACATGGGATGTTCTATGATCTGAATCAAATATTGTAAATGTTCAAACATGCTCATTCAACATGCCAAAACTAACTATAGACACCATGTGAAAAACTGGCATGGGCTGACTTTATATCTTCCAAAACTCTATACCTAATTAAGCTGTGGTTTGCAGTTGCATCTTTCTACTCATAAAAATGGTGATCAATTGGATAAATCTATCTACACAATTCTTTTTCTTCCATGCTTTTTTTAGAACAAACAAATTCCACAGGATTCCATTCCACAAAATTAAAAAATGGGATGCTTTTTTTAAACTCAGAAAAGTGGAAATTAAATTGTGCAAACTCTATATAGTAATACTGCTGGCTATAAAGATGTTCCCATGAAACTTCCTGTCATTTATTGGCAGATGTGTAAACTAAGCAAGTCAAGAACATGCAAGTCTCCTTTTATAACAAATGCCACTGTAAGGTCAGAACTGAGTATTAATTCCCCAAGAATCCAGAATTTAAGTATATTGTGAACTTCTTGGCAGGAAGAAAAGAAATAGATATTAAGAGTGGATAATTTTAAAATATGTTCCTATTTTTCATTGTACTTTGAACAAAACTTTCCTTCTGTGGACAGCTGCCATTCCTATCTCCTATTAGCAGGAAAAGCTGTTTTAAAAACATATCCTTTAGCTACATGAACCCATGACATTCTATTCACACATGAATTTGAGTTACTTTATAACTTCAGTCTATATTTTCTTATAAGCTGTACTATAGCACTGATGGAGTTGATTTCAACTGACCTTGTTTTCTTTTGATCAAAATTATTACCATGTGAAGACTTTGAAATCGTCTAGTTCAAAGTATCATTCTATCATAACACAGACAAATTTTCAGAGCATGAGTTTCTTTACAAATTATCTCACATGGTGGTAAGTTGTTTTTTTAAAAGAAATATGTGAAATGGTAACCTATATTTTCTTACAGTAATCTAAACCTACTTGTAATTAATCCCATCAGTGGCTTATCTTTATACGGGCAGATTTTTCAGATCATGTAGGAGGTGACTTTTGCAAACTATACACAAATAAGATTCCAGCTCTGACATAAAAAAATGAAAAATTTCTAATCCTAATCATGTGCTTCTTTTACAAGAAGGAAAATATAAGGTTTTTATCTGTAAAACAATAGTTAATAGGCATTAATAAAGAAGATTTTCAGGGGGAAATGTGCTTATGGAAAGTGTATAATGTGTACCAACTGTTTCTTGGAGAAATGAGGGTGTTTTGTCTGAAAATATGTTGAAATTAAATTCTCAGTTCTGACCTCCTGATGTTTCCCAGAGCTTCCTTGAAACTGACAACCAAGATCTCTCTCTCTCTCAAAAAAAAAAAAAGAATGAATGTGATATTGGCTGTTGTGTCACTTGCAGAAAAGAAAATTCTGCGAAGTCAGTGCTTTGTAAAAAGAAGATAAATTTGCATAAATTACAGTTGTTACATTCTAAGCTAAATTATATTGTGCCCCCAATTAGCTGAGCACAAGAGCTAATACAGAGGGACACAGATATAAACTGCATATTTTTCAAGAACACACAGGCTATCCCCTTACTCAGACACCCCTTGAAACACCCTTAAGTTTCAGATGTACAGATTTTACAACAAGAAAAACTGCAAAAAGCAGGGCTTTAAAATTAAAATGTAACAAAGTAAACACAAATACAAACTAGCTACAACCTACTTAACCTAAGCACAGCACTGTCAGAGGTTTCACACACACATACACACACACACACACAAATTTAGTGTTTCGTGTTGGATAACCTTTCATTCTTTAAGGCAGTGGTTTCCACAAGTCAGTTCAGAGAATATTGAGTAGCAGCAAGCCTCACGGTAGTTCATGTCACATTCAATTCCCTGAAATCTTAGTGCTTTTATTCAGAACTTCCATTTTCTTCCTAGTCAGAAATACAGCTGGCATGCCTTCAACAGGACTTCTCAAACCATGAAATAGCATTCAAAAGTGGATGGATCAAATTCATGGATCAAATTCTGCAGTAGCTGGTCACTCAAAAGTCATCAAATTGGCAGGAACCTATCAACAGAAGAAATAATTTTGTAAAGGTATAACTTTTAAGTTCAAGTTTAGAAATTAAGCCCTAGTTTTCTGTTATGTAATCAAATAGAGACAAGATTGAGATTTATATGCTGCTTCCAACTGTGCTAAATTTGTAGATATACCACTTTTTCAAAAAATGGTTTGAGAATTAGGCAGGATAAGTAACTAACCTTTGGTTCTTGCTTATTCTCAAACTACTCTTTCAAAAACAAATTTATTTATTTAATTGATTTTATATACCGCCCTATTCCCGAAGGACTCAGGGCGGTTTACAGGGCGAATTAAAACAATTCAAATAAATACAATTAAAATAGAATTAAATTAAGACTAGCCCACAATTAAAACAAATTAAAATTTAAAATTTAAAGTTAAATTAAAACCCCCTCAGTCCAGGCCAGAAAGATCAAATAACCAAATAACCAAATTATAGTTCCCCTAATTAAAACCAAAAACAGATCTTTCCAATCTCTTTCCATTAGTATAAAAAAGAGGGGAGGTGAACAAGAGAACCCTTGAATGAAGACCTAATGGTTCTTATTTTATTTGTCATAAAACTATACTCAGATTGCTCTTCAAAGGTTCCTCAGCCAGGCTATGGGAGAAATCAGTCCACAGAATCCAATCCTGGACTTGATATGCATGAACATTTTTATTATGATGTGGAAGGTCATTAAGCTGGGGGGAATATTTCAGATATAAATTTGGGAGACTAAGGAGTCAAACTGAAAACAATTGATGGAAACGTTTCTTTCAAAAATAAAATGTACATATATGTATAGGACAGAGAATACTTGGCAATAGTGTAAGCAAAAAGGGAATTTTGTGAATTAAGTAAATCAAAAGTTGAAAGCTAGATGATGTGGCTGTAGAAAAGGAAATATAATCTTAGGCTGCAGCAATACAGTAAGGTAGTTTCCAAAAAATAGGATATTATAGTTCTACCCTATTCCTTTCTAATCAGACCATTATACCCAATGTTTAGTTATGGACTCTATTTAAATAAGGAAAGCTTTCAGAGAAGGGCAGCAAAGATCAGTATGTTGAGGAGAGACTGAGATAACTTGATAGTTTTATTGTTAAGAGAACATTAAGGGGATATGATAAACTGACTCAGGTATTTTAGGATATTTCACACAGAATAAAGCCATAGCCTGTTATCCATCATCCTACTATTCAGATCATTAGACAGCTCTTTTAAATTATAGGAAGGCAGACTCTAGTTGAATATTAGGAAAATATTCCTGATAGTAAGAGCAATTCAAAACTGGAAACAGTTATCCATGGAGGTAATGAATTCCTCTTTATTGGATATGTTTAGGCGGAAGCTGTATATCTCTGTTGGGAAAGATTTAGTCTGGATTCCTACAATGATGCTTCTTTTAATTAAGACAGTGAAAGAGGCAACCAGGTCAATATGATTTCAGAAACTGCTCCAGCTGCATCATCCTATCCATCCTGCACAGAACCATTATTACCAAATACTCTGTGGAAGAGATCTCCAAAAATAGAGTCCAAAGCTTGCTCCATTTGGACTATTCTATTCTCCACAGAGCCACGATTCTTATTTATTTATTAGGTATTTGAATCTTCCCAGATTTTAGGTAGCTTACAACAATTAAAAATTAAAACACTGATAATGGAATATAAATAATATGAAACATTCAGCTCACTAGAGACAATGAATATACAAAATAAATGTAAATAGAGTTAACATATGAAATGTCAAATAGCCTCTAAAAAGGCTGATTTTAATCAACATTTGGAAGCCATCAAAATAGTTGTTTCCAGGGGAAGGCTCTCTCATGACTAAAAAAAAATATGGATTCATTTTTTGGGGGGGGGAAGAGGAAGGGTATATCTACCCTCACTTCACTTCAGAGAGGTCCAATTCAGGTTGAAGAAGTATCTACGTGCAAGTTTGTAAGTTAAAGCACACAATTTGAATTGCACTTGGAAGCCTATTGTAGCTAACCTAAGGCTTGCAATGCAGATGTAATATGCCTGTAGCATTGAGTGCCAATCAACTGCAGTTTCTGGGTCATCTTTAAAGACAGCCCACGTAGAACAGATGTAAAACTCCAAATGAGTGTTTATAAGAGCACGTTATTTTAGCTAGATTCTACTGCTCCAGGTGCAACCAGCACATAACCAAAAATGGTCAAAGGCCCTCTTGGCCAGTGTCTCCATCTACAAATCCAGCAGTAGTCAAAAGGAACTCTAAGTTGTGTGCTTCTCCCTCTAGAGCAGGGGTGTCAAACTGCCGGCCCACAGGTCAGATGCATTATAGCGAAACCACGCCCACCCCATTGCCGAGAATGGCAAAAAAGTCACGATACATCGTGACACGTCACACGATGTTGTAAGTTTGACACCCCTGCTCTAGAGGCAACTCTAGAGCAAAAGGAGAAATGCAATGAACAAATGGCAACTATGTCTTGCATGGATTCGACTGTACTCTGTTTGTTTCCATCCAGTTCCCAACATGTTCCAGGAGTTAGATGAAAACATCAGTGGGATCCCTTGATGAGCCCAGGGTAGCAATATAAATCTCAGTATAATCAGCATATAGATGTTACTGTACCACAAACTAATGAATGACCTCTTCCAGGAGCTTTATATAGATGTTGAAGGGGACAGCCCAATGAACTTTTCTGAATCCCATGTGAGCAGTCACTGGGTTGACCTTTCTTCCTTGTCAATCATTGATTAGAATTATCAATGCAGGAAAGATAAGAGCTTGAAACAATGCCTCCAATTCCCCCCCCCCCCGTCTAGAATATCACAGGTTGATGGGTATCAAAACCTGCTAAGAGGCTAAATGATCAAGAGGTATGTGGTCACTCATCTA
Source organism: Vipera berus (assembly GCF_964194415.1). Lineage (NCBI taxonomy): Eukaryota > Metazoa > Chordata > Lepidosauria > Squamata > Viperidae > Vipera > Vipera berus. Next base: position 111,713,514 of record NC_138204.1, read on the forward strand.
GTTCCCAATAAAGGTAATAAATTAGAATGACCAATGTTATCTTTAAACTGAAACTTAAAGAGTACCTAGAAGCCACTTCTAAGACATTCGGCAGCTGAATCTAAACAGGGATTCTTAAGGAAGTGGTGTGCACCTGCTTCCTAATCCAAAAGAACCCTCAACCCACCTGTCAACTCTGCAACAATCTTGGCTGAAGCCATTTTTACTTTGTTTTTGGTTGCCAAAGTACTGGGAGGGGGCAATGGGTGGTTTTAATGTTAGACTAAACAATAATTCGTCCCATGGGAACCAAGGTTATAGCTGCCTGACTTTTGGCGGGCTGAGCCTTCCATTAGAAAGCCCATCAGAGGATTCTGTTGGGGAATGTAGTTGATTAAAAAGTGCTGGGGTGGGAAGTTCAACTTTGTAACATTGTAACACTTGGGAGGGAATTCAAGACTTGGTTTCACTTTTGACTGTACTAATACTTTGTAGCCAGTAAACATGTTCTTTAAGGAAACCTCTTGCCTAGGAGTTCTGCTTTTACTGGTCTCATCTATCAGAACCATGACATTAAACCAAGTCTCCTTCAAACTTTAAAACTTGGATCCTGAGCCCCAGTTGCCTACCTAACCCTTTTAGGAGGACAACAAAGACGCAGGAAAGAGATAGAGATGGAGAAGAAGGGGGAGTCGGCCACTGGCCTCGGCACGACATTGGCTGATGGAACGCAGGCTATAGCCCAGGCGGAGAGTGCAGCCCCTGCAGCAGGAGCAAGGCTGAAAGCCCAGGCGACCCTGTCGGAGATGCTGAGGCAGCAAGAAGAAATACTGACCCTCGGAGTGAATTGGAGATCAGGTGCTGCCCTGCAGCGGTGGAGCACCTTTAAGGCTGTTGAGGTTGAATTCCCACTGATCTCATCCCATGGCTCTCGTTCACCTGTGCTGAGGAAGGCGAAGAGGCCAGCTGGCTGGGATGAATCAGGGGAGTGGAGGTACCTGACCGCCATCCACAGCCACTACATCGAGAGGTTGAGGGAGAAGCTTGACTGACCTGAGATTGGGGAAGTGGAGCTGATTGCCCTGCCAGGTTATTTCCAGTGGAATAGGTGACAGACACTCCCCAACTCTTCCACCTCCTCAGCGAAGCCCAAGTCCCATAGCGATGACTCGTGCTGCATCCCCGCTGCCTAGACCAGCCTTAACCTCGAGTCCAGAGCGTTGGCAGAGCCCCGAGATCAATGTCCTGCAAGCCCAAGAGCCTGGCCCCACCTTCTGTCACCCCAGCACCAGTGGCCAGGTATACAGCAAGCTTACTGGGGGCAACAGCCGGTGGGCCCGCCTCCTATCAAATCCACTTTGATGGGGACTGTCTTTCTTCCTGAATCAGGTGTGGGCTCACCTGAATCGTTATGCAAATGCTTACCTGGACAGAGCCAGAATGGTTGATGTCATAGCAGTGAACCTGGAAGGGGAAGCTGCCGAATGGGCAACTGGCCTACACGATGAACAGGCACCAGAATTGTGGGACATCAATTTGTTTATGGGTGAGTTGAGCGCCAGACTCAAAGATGAATCCCAAGCCCTGCAAGCTGAAAAGGACATCCATAATTTGAAGCAGAGGGGCCGGCCAGCGAAAGAATATCTAAGAGAATTCTGGAAAGTGGCTGGATGGATCAGGCAGTGGCCTGAGTGATCACTAATTCACCACTTCAAGGCAGGCTCAGACTGTAAATTATTCAATGTGTATACCTACAGGGGGATCCCTGACCAACTCTGCGAATGGTACCGCCTGGCTATAACCTTAGACATCAAGCTAGACCGTTATCACAGACCCACAGCATTGGAGTCCAGACCAAGGCAAACCCAAGAAAGACGCCAGGGTGGGCCGACGCCCTCCTCCTACCACAGCCTCTGGCTTTCCTCGAGTACCTGTTGGACCCCCCTGGATCAAGTGTTTCAGGTTTGGGCAGCTTGGAAATCAAGCAGCTGATTGTCCAATCCCATTTCCTCCAGCTAAGAGTGCGCCTGCTGCCTCCACAAAACCCAAGAGGAAACCTTGCGCAGTGCGAGAAAAGTTGAATTGGGCTAGCCAGAAGCAAGCTGCATGGGTAATTTCTCCTTCCCAGGGGAAATAATGAGCAGAGCACTTGCCTACACTGGCCCCTTATGACAATGACAACGAGGGAGAAGACAACTCAATGGTGAGTCACTCTGTCCTGCCTTTTGCCATCTCTGCAAAGCTCTTAGTCCCTAAGCAGGTGCTCAAATGGACTTGCATGTTTTAACTGACTCAGGCTGCACCAGATGCCTAATCAACCTCCCCAAAAGCTAGGCATTCGTGCCAAATTATTGCCCATAGCTATGAGGTTTGAACAAGCTGATGGATCTCTTATAGGGGGAGCTCACCTAACCAAACCAGTGTGCCTGGAAATGGGGGGGCATTGGGAACTCATCTGTTTTGTAGTGGTCCCAAAAATGACTGAAACTGTAATTTTGGGATTAGCCTGGCTTGATAAGTGGCACCCTATGCTCTGGTGGGAAAATGGAGTGAGGAATTTGAGATTAGCAATGGGGCCTTTGCCTCCTACTCTGGCCACTGATACACGAGGGGCTGCAGAAAATGAGAACCATGGGCTCTCTGAAATCCGTCATGGGCCCCCTACCTGGGACTCATCTCATCTCAAGCGAATACCGAGACTTAGATGATGCATTCAGCGAGAAGGAATGTGATGTCCTCTACACCACCAAATGATTGACTGTGCCACTGAGTTTTTGTCGGGTGCCAAAGCCTGAAATGTACTCTATGACTCCACGAGAGTTAAAAGAGCTGAGAGAGTATATCGATAAGAACTTAGCCAGGGGATTCATTGAGCCAACTAAATCCTGTGTAGCTGCCCCTGTGCTCTTCAAAGAGAAGGATGGATCACTGAGGCTGTGCGTTGATTTTAAAGGGTTAAATGCTGTCAGCGTGGTACATATTCTTAATGCTGGTCCATTTAGCAAAAGGAAAGTTTTTTTTTTACCAAATTAGACCTAAGAGAGGCATACTATCAAGTGAGAGTTAAAGAAGGAGTTGAGTGGAAAACAGCTTTTAACAACATCTAGGGAGTTTTCAGTTCAAACTTATGCCTTTTGGTCTTCAAAGAGCCCCAGTCGTATTCATGCAATTGACTGATCAAGTGATGCATGACCACTTGTACAAAGGGGTTCTAGTCTATCTTGACGACATCCTCATTTACACAGGGACCATGGCAGAGCACGTTAGTGTGTGAAGTACTAAAAAAACTGCTGAAAGCCAACTTTATGCAAAACTCTCAAAATGTGAATTCCGTCAAAAGTATCTAGACTACTTAGGATACAGAATTTCCAGTGACAGGGTGGAAATGTATCCAGCCAAGGTTAAAGCCATACTACAATGGCAGCCCCCACGGACCAGTAAACAACTTCAACGTTTTTTGGGATTCACAAACTTCTACTGGCAATTCATCCCCTCTTTTTCTGAGATAGCTTTGCCAATTACTGAGCTATTAAAAACTGGAAAAGGCGGAGGGAACCTGTCAAGCCCTGCCATGGTCTATAGAGTGCCAAGTTGCACTTGAGAACTTAAAGACTGTTTGCAGCCAAACCTGTTCTCAAACACTCCAACCCAGATGAGCAATTCATCATCCAAGCTGATACCAGTGATGTAGCTGTGGGGGCAGTCCTTCTGCAAAGAAACCAAAGGGGAGACTTACAACCCTGCACCTACACCTCCATGAAATTAATGGACACTGAGCAAAGCTGTGAGCTGTTTGGGAGAAGGAAGCTTTTGCAGTAAGATGGGCCCTGTTGACTTGGCGTCATTTCCTTGAGGGGGGAAAGTTCCCTTTTGAAGTGTGGACTGATCATAAACATTTAGAGGCATTGAAAACCCCCATAAGTTATCTCCCAAACAAGTTCGTTGGGCATAGTATTTTAACTGTTTCAATTTTAGTTTAAATTATTTCCCCAGGGGAAAGAATTTTTTGGCTGACACCTTGTCCAGAATGCCCCAGTATAAAAGTTGCCAAGAGATTCTCCATCATTCCACTACAGTCAGTTTCTCAGATAACGCCTGGAGGTTGACAAAAAAACCTTAAGGAGGAATTAAAAACCGACTCCTGGTTCCAGGCAAATAAAACCATACTGATTTATCGAGATGAGTTAGCCTGGAAGGGATCAGAACTGTACTCGCCAGGAACACATAAGAGTCCAAGCACTTCAGTGCAGCCATGATGCCAAACAGGCTGGCCACTTTGGGTTTCTAAAGACTTTACATCTGGTCAGGAGGCAATTTTGGTGGCCAAGTATGAAAAAGGATGTGGAAAGTTATGTGAAGAGCTGTGCAACTTGTGCAGCCATGAAAAAATGTCCTGGAAAGCCTCCTGGATTATTGCAGCAGGTAGCAGACCCCTCCCAACCCTGGGAGGAGATTGCCATGGATTTTATTGTGGAATTACTAGAAAGTAGGGATAGCATAGTAATATGGACTGTCATTGACCTTTTTTCGAAGCAGGCACATTTCATAACCTGTTCCAGTCTCCCCTCCGCAAAAAAATTAGCCAAGCTGTTCTTTAAACATATATACCGTCTTCACAGAGCACCAAAGAGAATTATTTCAGATAGGGGTGTTCAATTTACTGCAAAGTTTTGGAGGGACTTCCTCAAGCTAATCAGATCCACAGAAGGACTATCGTCAGCTTTTCAGCCGAATATGAATGGAGCGGCTGAGAAAGCGAACTCAATGGTGGAACAATACATTAGATGCTATGCTGATTACCAATAGATGAACTGGGCTGACTTCCTCCCTTTTGCGGAAGTAGCTTATAATAACACTGTGCATAGTAGCATTGGACTTACTCCTTTTAAAATAGCTACAGGTTGAGACTTCATTCCTATGCCTGAGTACATGCAGGAGCCTCCCACCTCTCAAACCTTAGATCCTGGAAAACTGTTTGGGAGAATGAAAAAAAACTTTAGTGAAAGCCTCAAAAATTTACAAAGAGTAGGCAGACAAGAAACGGTCTCAGAAGCCGTTTCATGTGTGGGAGATAGTCTATCTCTCTACAAAATACTTAAGACTCAAATTGCCTAATAAAAAATTAGGACCAAAATTCTTTGGTCCCTTCCCTGTAGTTTGAATTATAAACCCTGTTACAGTAGAATTTAAACTCCCTCGTTTATTGACGAAAGTCCACCCTGTTTTCCACTGCAGTTTACTAAAACTTGTCAGGGAGTCCTCCTTAAGACCTGTTCCCAAGAAAGCACCTGGTCCCCTTTTAGTGCAGGGGGAAACACATTATGAAATAAAATGAATTCTTGATTCTAGATTGTACAAAGGAAATTACAGTATTTAGTAGTGGAAGGCATACCTACTATCAGAAGCTACATGGGTAAAAAGTGCTGACGTTAAGGCAGATAGGCTAATACAGAGATTTTTTCACAAGCATCCTCATAAGCCTTGGGGAGATTCCTAACTCTAACTTTTCTTTGTCTGCAGGATTTGTTCTCTCTCTAGCGGATGTGACTGTCAACTCTGCAACAATCTTGGTTGAAGCCATTTTTGCTTCGTTTTCAATTGCCACAGTACTGGGAAGGGGGATGGGTGGTTTTAATGTTAGACTAAACAATATCTTGTCCCCTGGGAACCAAGGTCATTGCTGCCTGACTTTTGGCAGGCTGAGCCTTCCATTAGAAAGCCTGCCAAAGTATTCTATTGGGGAACTTAGCTGATTACATAGTGCTGGGGTGGGAAGTTTAACTTTGTAACATTGTAACATTTTGGAGGGAACTCTAGACTTGGTTTCACTTTTGACTGTGCGGATAATTTGTAGTCAATAAACATATTCTTTAAGGAAACCTCTTGCCTTGGAGTTCGGAACCATGACATCACCCCCACCCGCACTGAGTTGGAACAGAGCAATACAGCAATATACAATTTTTTTGGTATCTTGTGAGGAACCACTTTATATTCAGGTCTTACTAGCAACTAAAGCATGACTTCATAATTTTTGCTCTTTCACCTGTTGTCTGTTGCTTTGGCAGGCAGCACTCAGATGCTTGAACCACAGCATTGCATTCATTCTGTTACCAGCTTGAAACTTGTACGAATTCCCTGAATGACAATATGAGTTTTCCATTAAAAATTAAAACCATCTCATACTTTCAATTAAACATTTTTTAAAAAAAAGAACTAGTGGGTGAAATGCAATCATTTGTTTCCACTGACTGAATTTATTATTTTTACTTGAACACTCTCAAAATCCACTTGGCAGAGTCCCTAACTCTCTGGAGCAAATCTTGTAGCCATTTCTTTGACCTATCATACAAAAAAAAATATCTAGCAATGGACACTACCAGTATTTTTTAATATATGATAAAATATACACTGATACAGCCAATCAAGAATGTCTTCTGAGAAAAACTGTATAGAATTGTAAACATATGTCCCATATTTCTTTAATGGAATAAGTCAAGTAGTTTTATTTGTAATATAAAGTCATCTTCATCACAAATTATTCACCTACAGTATTAGGTAACTTCTCACTATTTGGTAAGAAGGCAAAATCCACCTGAGATTCATCTTCCTGGCATATAAAGTTTCTGAGCTGCTACAATAACATTCCAGGCCAGATGCTCTATCATTTCTCCATGTTGACTGTTTAGGTCAGATGACTTATTAAAATAAAAACTAACCTCACACTGCTTGCATTCTGAATTCCCCTCATCAGTTTTTAGTTCTTGGGGGACTTGAGATAGATTTTTGTTTTCAAAAAAGTAATTTGATTAAAACATTCAAAATGACTTTCCAACAATAGATAAATAAATATCTATTAATGGTTTATGTAATTCTTTTTAGTCCTGTCTTCAAGAATCATGACCCCGTTCACTTTGCTACATCACAACTCACTACTATAATTAAAGTCTGAAGTAAGTTTTGTACAGGAATCCTTGATTTACAACCCAAAATGGACCAGAATTTCCATTGTAAGTTATTGTGGTTGTAAGTTAAGCCAGAATGATTTTATGACATTTTTTGCTGGAAATTGGCAACAAAGGACGCAAATAATGATCACGCGTTTGCAGGATGCTGCAACTGGTTGTAAATGTGAGCCAGATGCCAAGCATCCAAATTACAATCATGTGACAGTGTAAGTGCTGTGACAGTTATGAATGCAAATACATGTTATAAGTGATTTTTTCATAAGCTGTGGTAACTTTGAACTATCCTTAAATGAAAACTGAAGACTTGCTATAATTGATTTAACAACTAATCAGAGGGAAAAGGTATCTGTTGAATGTAACAACATGATTGTTATATTTAATTTTCTTTTAATAACAACCACTGATGTCCAAATAACAGGGAAGAGGTATCCATTAAATGCCAAATGATTGTTCCAAGACACAAATGAAAAGTCGAGACAATATTCACTGTTCCCTTCGAAATGGGATTTAGTATTATCAGTAAAATGGGTTAATACTGAATCTCAATTTGAAGGAGAGCACTGAATACTTTCTGGACTGATTGGAACAGACTTTGACTATTTGGGGGGGAAAATCTGCTGATGTCTAATTTGGACAAAGGTGAGCACTGCAGTGTTAGTTATTTCTAAAGATGATTAAATCAAGAATTTACTACTAGTAACTAATGTTACTGACCTTTTTCGGAATCTGTGAGTAGGAAAAGATCCGGATGATCTGGATCATCAGCCATCATAACCATCCAACCCACTACGGACACATTCTTACTTGGTGTAGATTTGAACTAAGAGTAGGGGCGAGGGGAACATCAATGAAAATAAAATAAAAACAAAGAGTACTGCAATATTTGCATTAAAAATAATGGCTGCAACAAGAAGAGCAGAGTTGACCTGCTCGCTTTTGTAATGCAACACAGATTAAGTAAACTCAAAAAAGGGATACAGTATTTTATATATTCAGAGTTAATGTGAAACTGGACCTTGATCCACAAACAGCGGCGTCACATAAGCAAGTTTTATGTCAATTATGGAAAGCCCTTTTTCTCTTTGAATCTCCCTGTGTGGGCTGAAAGTTTCTATTTTTCCATGCACAGAAAAACTCAACTGAATTATAAGGCTGCTTGTACAGATTCTAGATTTGGACCTTTCTGCAACAATTACAGCAGGAATTTTGGAATTAGTTTTAAAAATTACTACAACTTGCTTGCAGCAAAGTTCAAGATTAAAATAGAGGAAGCAAATGAATAACATATATTGACAATATGAAATTTATAGAATGATGGCAATTCAGTGTTGCACAATATGCAGCATTCACACTGAAAGGCTGAAAAAACCCTTCTGCCAAAAACTATCTCTCCCAGCTGAAAGCAAAAATACAATACACACGTGTTTTCTTTCTGTAGCCTTTAAAGACTTTGCAGCATAGTAGAAAAGCTGTGCTCCACACAAAGCCACCCAGTATTTGGTCCAAGAAGCTACCTAGATGATTAGAAAATCACAAGGTTAATAAATAAAAAAGGTATCTGCCATTGCATCTTAATTTTGTATATATTTTACTCCTATCCATTTTACACATTAACTAAGCAGAATGAGACTTTTAGGATATTGTTAGCTGTAATCCACATTATATGCTGTAATAAAATAACATTTTGTGCAGTTTAGTAAACATGGAAATTTAAAAGCATATACTTGGCGTTGATTCAGGATTCTCAAACTGCAATATGTCTTTTAGTCACCCCAAGAGCAAATGCAACAAGTAACATCTCTTTCCAATCTAGGGCTTGAGGATCACCAAGAAAACCAAAACTATGTTGTGAGCCACCAAACCAATGTAGGATTGATAAACCCTTTCCAAACTGGGCAGTTTTACATGCTAGTTACAGCACTGGTACAACTATATATAGAGATATATACTTAGAAGCCATTATATCCTTTATTGCTAAAGAATTTTCATTATAGTCTATATCGTTGGCTTATATGTTAAGACTGGCTTACAGGGTAAAAAACCTTAATGCATATTCTTGGAACTCCTTATATCTCACAGGGAGATTGGGACAACCAGTTATTTTTGGCTGTCATGGCAGGAGATCAATATCTACTTATTCAAACCTCATTAAACAAAAAGGGGGATTAGCAAGATAATCTTGACTTAAATTTAGATTAAATTTAAAAATAAACCTCCTCATTTCAAAGATCATCATAAGTGTCTGTATGCAAATAGGCAGTGGTGTTCATCTTCCAAAAGAGGGCAATTTTACACCTGTCTGGATCATCTTCAAATGTCTAATCTGGCCTTTCTAAGGAAATAGTGGTGCAGTAGAGAAAATAGGGTTACTTGCAATGTTTTCAGATGAGGTTCAAGCCTGGGCATGGGGCAGAAAATATTTTAGTTATACTTTGCTGGTCTATGACTGTAACAAAGATCTGATATAATTTAGTTGCACTGATGGATCATTTAATTTGGGACATGGATGAGTGTACCACATCCTTCCTGGTCTGTTTACATCTTTTAGCAGAATCTAATACAATATCAACCACTTTTTTTAACCTGCCTGCAAGGGCTGGGGGGTGGTGGTTCTATTTTACAGTGGTTTTACACTTTCCTGATGGGTGGTACCAGACAGTATGGTAGGTTAGAAGAGATCTACTTTGAACATTAAATTTGCAGATGACACCAAGCTGGCAGAAATAGCCAACACTCCAGAAGACAGGCTTAAGATACAGTAGGATCTTGACAGACTTGAACATTGGGCACTATCTACCAAAATTAAATTTCAATGGTGAAAAAAGTAATGTTCTACATTTAGGCAAGAAAAAATGCAGGGGTACAGTATAGGTGGTAACTGTGAGAGGGATCTCGGAGTCCTAGTGGACAATCATTTAAATATGAGCCAGCAGTGTGCTGCAGCTGCCAAAAAAGCCAATACAGTGCTAGGCTGCATTAACAGAGGGATAGAATCAAGATCACGTGAAGTGTTAATACCACTTTACAATGCCTTGGTAAGGCCACACTTTGAATACTGCATCCAGTTTTGGTTACCACAATGTAAAAAAGATGCTGAGACTCTAGAAAGAGTACAGAGAAGAGCAACAAAGATGATCATGGGACTAGAGGCTAAAACATATAAGGAACGGTTGTGGGAATTGGCTATGTCTAGTTTAATGAAGAGAAGGATGAGCGGGGACATGATAGCAGTGTTCCAATATCTCAGGGGCTGCCACAAAGAAGAGGGAGTCAGACTATGCTCCAAAGCGCCCGAAGGCAGGACAAGAAGCAACGGATGGAAACTAATCAAGGAGAAGCAACCTAGAACTAAAGAGAAACTTCCTGACAGTTAGAACAATTAACCAGTGGAACAACCTGCCTCCAGAAGTTGTGAATGCTCCAACACTGAAGTTTTTAAGAAGAGTTTGGACAGCCATTTGTCTAAAATGGTATAGGTTTCCTGCCCAAGCAGGGGGTTGGACTAGAACAGGTGTCCCCAACCCCTGGGCCGTGGACTAGTACCAGGCTGCAGCATGCCAGCAACCGGGCCGCATAAACAAGCAAAGCCCCATCCATGGGATGCAGGCAGCACACAAAACCACACCCCCTCCAGTCCGCAGAAAAATCTTTCTCCCTGTAACCGGTCCCTGGTGCCCAAAAGGTTGGGGACCTCTGAACCATAAGACCTCCAAGGTGCCTTCCAACTACTGCTGCTGCTGCTACTACTACTACTTCTCCTCCTCCTCCTCCTCCTCCTTATATTATTATTATTATTATTATTATTATTATTATTATTATTATTATTATTATTATTATTATTATTATTATTATTATTATTATTATCTCTTTTGCTCCAATGTGGAATTCCATACATATCACTTTTCTCTCCCCCAGATGTTTAACTCTGGGAGAGTCATCTTTCCATTTGGGGTGAATTATCATCAGTACTGGGGCCAGCAATATGGTTGAAGTCCTGGCCTAGTGCCTGGAAGCTATAAGAAGGGGAAAGACAAATAGAAGTTGAATATCAGCAAGGATGAATTACTGTTTAAACAGCAATCATCTGGCCCTCTTTGTACTCTGGATGTGGTAACACTACCTCTGAAGGAACACATCCATGACTTAGGGCTCCTTCTAAACTTGAGGCAAGTGGAAACTGCAGGTAGGAAGACCTTTGGCTGTTGCTCCAGTTTAGTCCTTCCTAGAGAAGGAGGCCCAGGCAACAGAGTCACACACCTTTGTGTCCACCTACCTAGAATACTGCAATGTGCTGTAAATGGGGCTACCTTTTGAAGGCTACTTGGAACTGGAATTGGTTCAAAATGCAGCACCCTTTTTGATGGCCAGGGACAACTGCTATTTGCATTTAACACCAGTGCTTCAGGTTCTGCATTGGTTTTCAGACTTTTGGTACAATTTAAAATGACCTATAATGCTCAATTTGGCTTGGCAAGATTGTCTATGTCAGGGGTGTCAAACTCAATTTCATTGAGGGCCGCATCAGCATTGTGGCTGCCCTTGGGGGGTGGGTGGGTGTGGCTAGCATGGGCGTGGCTGGGTTGGGCATGTCCTACTGGGTGGGTGTGGACAGCTTGACATCGCTTGTGTCAGAGGTGACTGTGCAGACCTGGGCAGGCCTGGGACAGATCCAAGAGTCTCTGGCGGAGGGTGGGACTGGGGCGAGCGCCGAGACATGGTCCACTGCAGGAGCTTCACCGTCCCTCTCAGGCCATGTGGGGGCTCCCCGATGATGCAGGTTGCCCAGAGCCTTGGGCAGCGGAGGTCAAGTGCCCAGCCCTCGAGTTCAGGGACCCCACAGCCCCACTTCCCCAAGGGGGCGCCCAGCTGCGCTTACCTCTTCGAGGCTGCTGCTGCTGTGCTTGCTCTCCTTGGCCAAGTTGTTCAACTATTGCGGGAGGGCAAAATATGTGGATCAGAGGGAGGCCCGAGGTGCGGCGGGCCAGTCCGCTGTTTCCAGAGCAGATCCCCGGGCTAGATGCAGCCCACGGGCCTTGTGTTTAACATGTCTGGTCTATGTTAATTGAATCCTATCTGGACTGCATACACATCCTGGGAAGGATGCTAATGGTTCCTTGCCACATGAGATCCACATGAGACAGCAAGACCTCTGTAATATCTACCCTATGGAACTGCCTCTTGATAATCATCTGGGAGCCATGTTTCAGAAAAGCTATAAAAATGAAACCATTAGGTACAACAGGGCCTCCAATTAAAATTTCTGATATGCTTATTATTAGTAAATTATTAAATGGTTTGACACATTGGTATTGACTTGGAGATTACTGTTAGGCTTATTTTTTATTCTAAACTATTACGAGTATCTGTTCCATAGGTGCGCCTGCCCTATGGAACAAACTACCCACAGAACTCAGGACTGCCCCCGACCTTCGCTCATTTCGCCGGGACCTGAAAGCTTGGCTCTTCGATCTGTTTGGTCCAGACTGTGGGGTTGTTAATTTAACTGGGTTTTAGATTTACTCTTGGGGCTTAAATTTAATTTGTTTTAATTGTTTTTAATTTTTTGTAGTCATGGTTTTAACTGCCCTGTAAACCGCCCTGAGTCCTACGGGAATAGGGCGGTATACAAATCCAATAAAATAAAATAAATAAATAAATAAAATACTGTGACTATTTGTCTATCACAAGTGTCTATAACATTCTTTAAAATTTTATTTACACTTCCCTAATCTGGATGATGTAGTAGTAATAAATTATTATGTCAAATCATTAGTAATGTTAGAAATTTCCTAGTGTATCTGCTATTAGCGCAGCGTTTCTGCAGACGAATGCTAATTCACTGAGGACTGTGAAACATTATTTTATAGGATAATGGCTTTACATAGTGCAAAAGCTGTTCAGTGCAATGACTGACCTGATGATGTGGAAGGTTCACAAAGAAATGTAAAACTAATACCCAAGCCCCTAAAATTAAAAGCTGTTTCCTGGACATGAACTACTGTCAGTCTCAGGTTTGTTTTTTTCTTTATATTTAATTAATTTTCTATTTTTACAATCAAGTGTCTAATAGAAAATGTGATGACTGAGTCCATTAGTAATTCCGTGGTACATGTAAGCTTCTTCAAACTAAATCCAATATTACACCCTCCAATTCATTCTCTCTTCTGGTAATAAACATTTTTCCACACTAAGCAAATACAATTCTTATTGTTGTTAGTAAATAGTTACATATCAACATTTGTTATATTTTTCTAATAGTGTTAATAATATCAATCTAGAATATTTTTTCCAAACAAAACATATCTTAATTGCATTTGCACTCAATATCCATTTATTCAATCCATATCCTATTTTTGCTTTTTTCAAATTTAATTTCCCATCCATGTTCAAAATACCCCAATCATTTATAATTTCAAAAGCAATTATATTTGGGTAACCAAAAGCTTCCCTTATTCAAAGTTCTTAGCATATTCTTATTTCCTTTTTCATACAAGATATGATATTCTGATTACAAATCCTATCTATCTAGTTATAATAATACTTCTATTTCTAGCAATCTATTCTTAACTGTATTCAAACATCTAATTGGTAATATAACATCCCCTCTAATAGGTCAAAGCTTCTATTTCCTTCAGTCTTACTCTAGCTTTCTTCGTTTGCCAACTAACTTTCCAAGTCAGTGCATTTAGATCATCAAATAATTCTTCCTCTGTTTTTGTGTATGTTATTTGAAACAAGAGAAATAATTTAGTTAAAGTATTTTTGGAAGAACTAGCCCGTTGATATTCATTAAACAGCCTCCCTCCTTTTCCAGTTCCCCACAGTTCTGTTAACGGCTCTATCTTCCATTCCATCAGCTCTTCTTCCTTATCCTCCAGTATATTCTGAAATCTTGGTTTGTAGAATGTCTTTTCCATTTCCAATATTATTGTGTTTTCTAAGCCTTCATTTGTCTGAGTCTGTTCGTTAGTTTCTTCTTTTCACCCTCAATTTTTGTGTCAGCATTCTCTAGTTTTCCTTCTATTTTCTGGGTTGTTAGTTCCTTCTCTGTAGTTATTTTCTGAGTTAGTAGATTTAAATTAGAAAATTATTCTTTTATCTCCTTTGTGTTATTTTTAATCTCATCACAAGCTAAAGCAATTTATTTATTAATTCAATTTGTATACCGCCCTATTCCCGAAGGACTCAGGGCGGTTTACAGGGCAAAATTTAAAAACAATACAGTATAAAATTAAGTTAAAATAAAATAAAATTAAATATAGCTCCAAGAATTAAAATCCCAATTTAAAATCATTAAAACCCCTCAGTCCAGGCCTGATAGCTCAAAGAGCCAGGTTTTTAGGTCCCAGCGAAACGAACGAAGGTCAGGGGCAATCCGGAGTTCCGTTGGCAATTGATTCCATAGGGCAGGCGCGCCCACAGAGAACGCCCTCCCCCTGGGGATCGCCAGCCAACAATCCTTGACCGGCGGTACCCTGAGGAGGCCCTCCCTGTGGGAGCGCACAGGACAATGGGAAATTGACGCTGGCAGCAGGTGTTCCCTCAGATAATCTGGGCCCATGCCATTTAGGGCTTTATAGGTCATCACCAGCACCTTGAATCTCACCCAGAGGGCAACTGGAAGCCAATGCAGCTCGGGAAACTCCCATCACAACTCGCGCGGCTGCATTCTGCACCAGCTGAAGCCTCTGTGTGGTCCTCAAGGGCAGCCCCATGTAGAGAGCATTGCAGTAGTCTAGCCGGGAGGTCACGAGCACATGGGTGATACAATTGTTTCTTGTATTAATTTCAACATGGAGAGAATTTCTTTCTGTGGTTCATCAGTATTTCCTTGGTGGTATGTCAAACTGAGGCTTCTGGAGACAGATGTTAAGGATGGTTTCTTACCATTTAGAGCTAAGTATGGAACATCCATTTTATTTTTTTGTAAGTGGCCTTTATAAATTATCCAACCAACTATCCATTCTCAAACCTCCCCTAAGCAAGTATAAGTAAAATTTATTTTTTTCTGTCCAATGAGAAATATAGCCTTTCTGTCCAGGGAGAAGAAAGAACCACTAAAGGTTGTTTATCAATCAAGATTTATAATCCAAAATGTTCCATCATATCAGGCAATAGTGTATGTTTCTTCAACAGGAAAATAGTTCCACAATACAGTTCTAAAAGTCAGTATTTGTGTTCATAGTTCAGACAGGCCAATTTTAGAGTAGTATTATCGTCTCTGCCACACAGATGAGTAGCCCCCAAGTCTATTCCTTTTTCTCAGCTGCAATTCTCAAAAATAAAAGCTTCCAAGGCCAGCCAGAGTCTTATCTAATTCTGGACTTCAAGCCAGGTTTCTTTTAGGCATAATAAGTTGTAGTGCCATAATTCACCACTAGATGTCATTAACGCTGTTTTCAGTTTTTAAATCCAAAACTTATATTGTAAACTTTTCAAGTCTTTTTTTTAAAGGTCTTAAAAGTACTTAGTTCTCAAATTTCCAAGCCACCTAGTCACACACACTTGGTATGGCTCCGTCTTCTGCATCCGCTTTGCTGTGATGTCAAAACCAGAAGCCAGTCTCAGGTATTTTTCAGCACCATCCATAGGAAATTAGTTTGGAGAGGTAGCTGCACAGATTATTTGAATAAGTCATGAGATATCATGCCACAATTTGCATTTTATATATTGTATATCCTGTTTTCCTATCAACTAACTTCTAAATATTTTATGACCTACTGAGATGTATGTAATTCAAATGCTTGAGCAATCATTGGTGAATTAAAATAAATAAATTAAAATACTTTTGAAACAGGAAAAGCCAATTATGAAAGCATTTTAAATAATTTATTTAATAACTTACTGTCGGTTTCTTCCCCTCTTTCAACAGAGTTTTTCTTCTAAGAACCCCTTGAATAGTAACAGCTCCTGGATATAAATGAACAGCTAAATCTTCAGACTCTGCAGAACTAAAAAAAGAGCAACTGTAAAGTATGGAAAGGTATTGTGTATTTCAATGGAAATTCTTGAAGTATCACTAATATTTATGTTTTCCGAAACTACCATTTTAATTATTGGATTTAATTATGGAAACTTTTAGAAGGCTTATATAGTTTACTTGCGCAGCACTGATTAACATGCTAACAACTGACTTATAAATAACTATAACTTTCACTATTATTTACTACTACAAAGAGCTACAAATAATTCTAATTAGCAAAAAAGCTGAAATCACTTTAAAAATTCCTTTTATTTTAAATAATTCTTTCCAGACTTTTCCAGATCTGCTAAAAGTCTTGGTTTTATAGTAGTCATTTGAGTTAATGAAAAAAAGTATAAAAAGAAAAACAAAGAAAAACAGCAAGAGCTTAATACATGCACAATATCATACCAAGATATTTGAAAGCAATAACAGAAGCAGCAGGAAAGCAGAAAAGCTGGCCCAGAGCTGTTAAAATAAAGCTGCTGTAACATAGCTTGTGTTCTAACAAGTGAGTAGCTGACCAACTTTTAATGACAGGAAATATTTGACTGCACAAGTGTTTGTGTAACTGCATACCAAGCAACTTATGTGGCATACCCATCATTCTCCAGAGACAGATTTAAGAAAGTAAAAATTTCTGAAACACCTTGGAGAGTTTCTTCCATATATCTTTCAACTATTTAGCCAATAAACTAGGATGACAAACTTTCTAAACCTTCAAAAGTGAACATATACTTGTCCACATTACATCAGATAATAACACTTATTCGAGGCTAGATTAATGTTTACTGAAGAATGTAAAAAGACCTTGATGTGAATTTAAGTGGTTCTCATAAAATGTTATTCAAAGCAACTTTAAGGCAAGGAATGCTCTGTTCTTTGAATAGCATTGCTAAGAAAACAAGATGAAAGGGAGCCCTTTTTATTTTATGACATTATTATTACTGCAATTTTTTTTGTGACATAGTTTTTGTCTTCTAATAAAAACTGCCAAAGGTATTTTGGAGAGGTGTGAGGATAGGCAAGGAAGGGGATAGGCAACTGAATTTGGGGTACCTGGCCATACCAGTTATCCCACACTTCTTTCTGCCTTTCTGGAAATAATGGGCATCTGATTTTCAATTTATATGGCTCAGGATAGAAAGAAAAAGCAACATCTTAATTCTCACTCAATCTTCAAAGTTCCGACATTATTCCTCTTGCCATCCGATTACTTCTAGTACCATCCAGTATCATAAATGATGGTTTAGAGGTTTTTTTTTAAAAGTAGCGATCTAAGTAAAACATTTTGGGAATTTTTTGAGTAATTTTACAAAATCAGATATGCAGATTACAATGAGCCAGCCATAGGCTGTGAAGATATTATTAAGTTTTAAGACATATATTCTGTTTCAATAGAGAATGTTCACCAATGTGATATGTCAAGATAGTTAGAAAGAACAGGAGTGTCAGATTACAACCACGTCACTATCAAATCAGTCACCAGCACCAGAGGAAAATGTCTGGCCCTTGAACACAAGGGATTGGTACCTGCTGCCCTTCATGTGGCTCCAATAGCCATTTCGTGCTATTCTTGTCACCGGACCAAGAGAATGGTATAATCTGTTCCTGTTGGATTCCATTATAAATGGTACGGGTTACATTTTTTGAATTCATAGTCATCATTTGTTAGAACACTATAATAAGCTTTGCTTTCTGCTACATTGCTACTTCTTGTTCTGTAATCACCCATGTATTTCAGTTTTCAAAAGATCTCTTCTTATTTGATCACATGTTCTTGGTGTGAACACATATAACAATAAAATATTCTTACTGGCATCCCAATGAATGATTAGACAATATCCTAAATAAATAACATCTGCAGTTAAAACAAGACATTTCTAAAGGGCAAGTGATAGGAAGCAATGTAGTTACCTTAGAATATGAAAACATTCCCTCATAGAGTGGTTTAGCAGTGTATCTTGGCTTTTTTCTTCTGCATAAATTCAGAGATTATATGATGCATGAATATGATGTGTGAGGGGCTGATGTGGCAGGAGTGCAGAAGGGCTGGAGGATGATGTGAGAATGGGGGAACTTATTCCAGTGACTTACAACATTCTCTGCTGGCTTCCCCATTAACTTTCTGAGGAAGTCAGCCAGAAGGTTGCAAATGGCAATTATGATAGTGCGGTGCTTGGCAACTTGTTGTAAATGCAAATGAGTACCATGCACCAGGTGGTAATCATGTGACCAGAGGAGTGCTGGAATACCCAGAACTCTCAGGATCGATTGTATCACCATTCATTCAGAACTGTTATAACTTGGATTTGTACGTCAAGAACTACCTCTATTTATATTGATAGAAGTATTGTTGTATGCATATTACTGAGCAAAAATGCATTAAGATAGTGGCCTGAAAACAGATAATCTAAGTCAGGGAATAAAAAGTATTTGAACAGTTCATACTGCAGAAGAAAAACCTTTAGTTTTATAGAATCAACTATGATTCTACTAGCTTGTTATGTCACTTCATTTGTACTGAACTGGGAGCTGCACAAGCACCTCAGATCATAGTGGTGCTTTATCAAATGATCAATGCCTTTCACTTGAAAGCTGCTGCAATGATATACAAAAATAATAATTTTCTAAAAACAATAGTAGATTTATAGCATGTTTTTATATAAGCCAATCATATATATTCACTAAGACAGAAAAGTCAGTCATCTACTGTTTTAAATTGGTCAGGCTGCATCACAGGAGAACTATCACTTGGATTTAGGAGTTCAGCTTTGGGAAGCTGCTTTCAACAATCTCCCAAATAGCTGTAAGTAGATGATGAACCACTCATATAAGCTGCATATGTTCCCTTTGAACAAATTTGTTACAAAATAGGATTCTGGGACCCCTGCCAAAATATTAGTGATAATACACCCTTCAGAAAACTTGATCGAACTACTTAAGCCATTATTTTTTGTCTTACATATATAACCCATGTGTAGGAAAAGCAATGCTTTGATTAAAAAGCACTATACCAGGAAAGTTTAGTACACTTGGTACACTTTTCTATCTGGAAATGTAAAATTCTCATATGTTAAATACATGTATGAATAAATATAAAATATATTGATGTCTCTTACCTTTCAAATGCTGGCCATGAAGTTTCTTCACTGAGCTCTGAACCATCACTGCTACCTAAAATCAGAATAAATGAATAAATTTAAAAACTTTCTATCTTTATGATTTACCAAGCCTGAAAATTTTTTCAAAAAACTCTACCCATAATAAAACTGACTCAATTGCAATGACAGTTAGTTTAAAAAGAAAACAACTTATTTCTGGGAGTTTTATGAGATTAATTGCGCATACTAATTTTTATGTTCAATTTCTCTCTCCCCACTTAACTGTTTGAACTCACTTAAATTCAAATAGTTTAGTTGCATATAATTTAATTGCATTATATGAAATATGAATATATATCTATATCTATATCTATAGTATTTGTTCTTTGTTTAGTAAATGAATAAGTATTTGTGCCTCTTTTCATTATGTTTGTGTGTCTCTATGAAAGAAATGAAGTAGAACAATAACAATTTAGCACCATCTTCTGGAATTAGCCAACTCCTTATAAACTCTAGAATCTAAAATTGCTTAACTTCATAATGTTTTTCCCCTTCCACCATTATTGGACAAGGTGCTTCTTTCTCAACTGGTCTCAGTTTCGATCCCTGAGCCTGCTTCAGCAGGCTGCAGTGAAATACTGGGTGCACTTTCCCCAATATTCTAGGCAGTTTCATTTCTACAGTCACTGGGTTAATAATTTTCACGATCAGGAAATGGCCTAGGTATTTAGGATCTAGCTTTTTACAGGGAATCCTCAACTTTAGATATTTGGTGGATAGACACATTTAATGTCCTACATGGAATGTTCCCTGGGGAGCTTGCTTCTTATCCTCTTGTTTCTTTTGATTCTCTGTTGCTTTGGAAAGTGCTTTCCTCACATTATCCCAAGTGCCTTTTAGGGAATCTACCCAATCAGCCAGTCACCAATGGGGGGGTGTCTCTCTTGGGCATTCTGGTATTGGCACAAACTCCACTCCTGTAGCTATCTTAAATGGGGTAAGCCCTGTGCTACCGTGTACCACTTTGTTGTATGCAGCAAATGGCAGGAGCTCTGCCCAATTAGACTGCTGGTAGTTGACATAACAACGCAGGTACTGTTCCATCATTGCATTGGTTCGTTCTGCAGCTTCATTTGTACTCAGATGAAAAGCTGAACTAAGGCCCTAGGAGGACCCTATCAGCTTTACAAATTCACGCCAAAACCTGGCAGTAAATTGGACCCCTCGGTCCGAGATTATGCATTTAAGTCAGTAAATATATTGCAGGAACATCCTGGCCAATCTCTGAGCTAATGGGAGACTGGAGCATGTGGTGAAGTGGGCCTGCTTTGAGAATAGGTTCACCACTGTCCATATCACCGTATGCCCTCCACTCTCTGGAAGCTTGACTATAAAGTCCATGGCTATCTCTTCCTAAGGCAGGGTCAGGTCAGCCACTTGCTGCAGCAATCCCGGACTCTTCCCTGGTTGGCGCTTCATGGCCATACACATGGCACAGGTTTTCACATAACTTTCTTTTTTATACAAGTTTTATTGATTTTTTGATATTTACATATACATGTATTTATGAAGCAATACGGTGGTTGGGTAGTCAAAATAACAAATAACAAGTTGTAGGTACAGTAGTTCAAGTTGCATTAAGAAGGATTCCCTCTCTGATTCCACTAATTATCAGATAGTCAAAATAGTCAAATTAATATATTTCTAGTTATAACCTAGTCAATTAACAAAATTTTCAATATATTTTCACTAATACATATCAATATCCTGTTTTTAAATTTTATCTAATTGCAATAGAATATTCTAGAATAGCCTATAATATAAAAAAGAAAGCTTAATTTCTTGGTGACCCACAATTCCCTATTTCAATAAAGAATAATTCTCTCGTCTACAAAACTTAAGATTGTTCATTACAAAACATTCTTATGTTTTACCATTAAAATCTCATTTTCATCTTAACAAATCACCATTACGAAGATATTTTTTGTCTTAACCATTCAACAATTATTAAAACACTATCTTACATCGTCTTAACATCAATTGTTAAAATACTATCTTTTGATATATCATTCCAAATTCTATAATATAGTTCAGAATTATATTCTAAGAGCTTACTTTTGTCTTCTCTTACAGATCTAAGACCTAAATGTAAAATCAGTTATATTTTTTAGAGATTCCCCTTAATCCATTGAAAGGTATTTTTATACTCTATCTTTAGGGATCCCAAAAAAGAAACAAGTTCAGTTTTTTTTAAAATCTAACTCTTGCCTTCCTTTTGTGCCAATCAGGCTTTCCTTTTAGCGTCTTTAAATTCTCAAATATATCTCCCTTTCTACCTAAACCCCTTATCTGAATCCAGGGAGAGAATCCAAATGTCAGTTTTGCGAAGAAAATGTCTCCTTTGTAACCGTTGAAGTTTTGCTTTAATAGTTTTTGATGACTGATGTAATTTAATTTAATTATGGGACTTATATGCCACCCTATCTCCTGAAGGACTCAGGGCGGCTAACAACAATAAAAACAATAAATACAAATATTAAAAGAAATTAAATTTTACAAAGCCCCACTAAAAACCAGTAAAAATTAAAAACATAATTAAAACCCACAACGTCAGTCCAGGTCGGCCAGTTGGAAAAGGTATGTCTTTAGGTTGCGATGAAAGGACCGGAGATCTGGGGCCATCCAAAGTTCTCGTGGGAGCTGATTCCAAAGGGCAGGCACCCCAACAGAGAAGGCCCTCCCCTTGGGGGTCGCCAGCCAACATTGTCTGGCCGACGGCACCCTGAGGAGACCCTCTCTGTGTGAGCGCACAGGGCGATGGGAAGTCGTTCCTGGCAGCAGACGGTCCTGCTGACTGTCCAATATAGTTGTCCTTAAATCAGGCATGTCTTTTCCTTCTTCCAGTTCCATCTGGATTAGGTAGAGAGTAGTAGCTGGTGTGATGGTTGTCATTTGATTGGTTGCATTCTCACTAAAGTATATTTGAAGGCCTTTAGTGTCTTCACTCTTAATGTTGCTTTCTTCAGGTGCTATTGCTTTTTGAGTTGTAAGTTTTGTAGTTGACGTTGAAATTTGGACTTTAAGATTCTCTGTAGATTGCATTTGTTCTTTGAAATCTCCTGTATTAGTGTTAGTTTCTACTTCTATTTGCTCTTGGATTATTATTTCCTCATTTAAGGTCAGAATTTGATTTGGTGGCTTTAAGTTGCCAGACTTTTCTCGCAATTTGGCTTTAATTTGCTCTGTCATTGCCAAAATCGTGTCCAGTATTAGTTTATAATCAAGTGGTGGGATATATTCATCCATTTTGTTGTTATTTGCAGCTAAATCTTCCATGGAGGCTATTTTAATAATAGTCAAAGATTATCCACCTCCAAAAGTTGTTTTCAGTGCCAGGTGTTCCCACACATATCTTTAAAAGTAATGTCAAGGACAGCTCTGTTTTTCAGTCAGTTCTCACAACAGGAGAAAAAATCACTTGCTGTACCAAGTTTCGCCACAAGATGTCATCAATAGCATATACAATGTAATGTAGAAATTATCTTTCTTTTTCCAAATTAATATAAAACTTTTGTAGCATTAGTAAAAAATTTTTTTCTTAATTCACAGCTTAGAGAGGAAATAGGGTAGTAGATCCCCACCAAAAAATAGGAGCTTTTTAGTAAATACAAATAAAATTACTCAGTTCCTTTGCTAAATTACTTGATTTTCTTTAAGGCTTTAAGATTGTTCCCAAAGTAAATATTCGTTGTTTTCTCAAAAAGTGGGGAAAGAAATTTTCAGGAAAAGTCCCACAGGAAAAAAGTTAAGGGAGTAAAAAAGGTAGAGTCTCACCCAGGTCCTCCAGATTGCTTCTTTGTGCTAGGTAGTGCTTTTGGCTTTCAGCAGGGAGTGGCTTAATGATCAGCCATCTTTATGGCTGGTCTCTTCTTCGGGCCAAAGGAGTTCTCCCGGATTGAAGCGGAGGGGCTACCGCCCTTCCGCAATCGCAGGGAAGGCCTCCTCATGGTATTCGCCTCTCCAGGGTGATTTTCGACCCTTTTCAGGGTCCTCCGAAAGAGAAAGAATGGACGGCAGGAAGCGGACTGTTCCTGCGCGTCTGGAAGTGCCGCGTGTGCAAACCAGAAGCCAGCTTTTCACATAACTTTCAATGTCCTTCTTGAGGAGCAGGAGGTATATATTCTCTACACATACACCATTTATCCCATGGAAATTGACGCACAATCTCAGTGAGCCATCCTTTCTTCTCCTTGAATAGGACTGGGGCTGCTACTTTGGATTTAGCGGCCTGGATGAAACCCCTAGCTAGATTCTTGTCAATGTAATCTCTCAGCTCCTTCAACTCTTTCAGAGTCATAGAGTACATATTTGGCTTGGGGCGTTCTGCTCCAGGCAAGATTTCAATTGTACAGTCCATGGGATGATTGGGGGGGGGGGGGACACAAGGCGTTTCATTCTTTCTCACTAAACATCTCTGCTAAATCCTGGTATTCTTTAGGAATGACTGGGCTTCTTCCTTGCCCCCCCTTGACATTCAGCTCTGGGATGCTTTTTGCTCAAGGAAGTGGGAACCATTTTCGCCATCACCACACCTCTCCTGTCCTTTCCCAAATGCATGGTGGGGCACCACTTTGCTAACCAGGCTAGCCCCAATATCATGGCCTGAGGCAACTTCGGTGCCACTACGAATCAAATGGTTTCTTCATGGTCACCTAACTTCAGGAGCACTGGCACAGGTAGAAGGCAGGCAATCCCCCTATCATAGAACCGTCGACTTGCTCAAGCTTCAAAGGTTGGTGAAACCTCCGCACCTGCAACCCCAGGTTGCGAACTGTCTGGAAACTGATTAGGCATCTCATGCAGCTGGAGCCTATCAGGGCCTTCATCATTCCCCTTGTTCCCGAGCTAGGCACTACAATCTCCACCTGGGCTGATACATGGCTGATGGTTCCACTTACCATTGGGTCATCTTCTCCCTCACTTTTGCTCTCGTAGAGGTTCATCTGCAACTTGTTCCCCAGGCAGAGTTTTCTCCCCTTTGTGGTTCGGGGTTGAGACCTCAATGACCTGGTGTGTCACTTGAGATTCCTCCTTCCCCTTCTTCTTGGGTGGCTTTTTTGCACTTTGGGAAGTTGGGGTCCTTGGAGCCTCCCTAGGAGCTGGCGCTGGGCAGATAGGTGCCCGATGGCCTTCCTCCTGGCTGCATCGAAAGCATGGACTAGGTAGGAGGCTCGGAAGGTCTGGAGCTCGGCGTGGCAGAGGTTTTCCATCCCAGTAGGCGTCTTCCCTGGTTCCTCTTCAGGCAGCATTTGACTTGGCAGGAATGTGTGACATAGTTCCCTGTTCAAGCCATCTCAGAAATAGTGGACCAAGAGCAGTTCTAGCCATTGCCTCAACCTTTCCCCCAATCTCTGGAATTCTCGAATATACTCCGTCAGTGGCCTGTTTCCTTATCTGATGGCATGGATCTCAAACTCTGCACATTGGGCTTGCATGCTGTCTCCAAAGTGGGCCCTGAGTTCTCCCAGGAAAATGTTTGGGTTTCCCAACTTGGAGTTTCCCTCGTCATGAAGCACTGTTACCCACTCTGCTGTTTCTCCCTCCAAGTTGGCCACAATGGCCTCCACACAAGCTGCATCATTGGTGGTACATCGGCCCATAGCGATCCAGGTGTGCCCACACCTAGTTCAGGAAAAAAGCCAGCTTTTCTGAGCTACCATCGAACCTGACTTTGATCAGCGGGGGACCCGGGGTAGCCCAGTACTATGATAACCATCCCTCTCCAGGGAGAAAAGGCCAAGGGTGGGCACCGGCAACTACAGGTTGGGAGATGGCTGGCCAGCTGGCCCTTGTTGCTGTGTGGTTGCTGGCGGAAGTCCAGCGGCTCCTTGTGCAGGGGCCAGGCCAGACTGAGGGACAGTGGTCCTCAGAGGGCTGGCTGTTCCTACAGCTGTTGTGTGAATTCCAAAGTCCATTTGGCCCATGGCTTGGCCACTCTTCACCGTACCCATTCTGGCTATCTTCTCCTTTCACAGCTCTTCCGGAGGTTACCGGATAGGCTGCAGGAGCTCAGGACTCCTTAAGAAAGTCTTTTTAATGGAGAGCTGGTTTAATGTCATGGTTCCGACTGATGAACCCAATCAAGAAAACATCTTCAAGACATTCCAATCTCTTAATGTAAAACTTTATGGAGTACACCAATTTGGCACATTATGAGAGCAAAGCCAGCTGTGGCCAGACCCCTCCCAGATCCAAACAGTAAAAGTATTGAATTCTCCCTTCGCCCTCTGGGTCAGGTCATGTTGCTCAATCAAGTGGAAAAATATTATTATGAGAAAGCATCTCTAAGTCTGGTGTAATGTACTTGAATCTCCTGATCTGGCTTTTTAATCTTTGAAGTCTGTATACCAAACTGATTCCCTCCCTGCCCAGAGTTTGTTGGCAAGCTGAGAAGCAATAACTGGTGCAGCAGGAAAAAAAACATGCTTCAAAACTTGACACTATTATTCAAATGTGTAACCAGTGACTTGGATGAACTGCTTACCAAATTCCTACAAAATTTCCCAGGAGCCTCTGAATACCCACAGGTAGATGCTGTGATGGACCAAGTTAAAGAGTCCTTTCCCAGGGCAGGAAGAGATTGCTATACGTAAATCTGTAGCAATCAGAAAGTCATCTGTCCTTGACAACAGATGAATTCAACATCTTCACACTTTCATGTCACACTGAATTTTATGTTGAAACAAAAACTAGACCTAATGTGTGTCCTTTCATGTGTACTTCATGTCCTTGAAAATATGGCTTCATTCTACTTTGTAATAAAGATTACTACAAGTATCTGAAAGACTTTAGCCAAATCAAAGTTAGCAGCCTAGTTAAGCCTTGCTAAGTCAATGGACTGATATTTATGCCAAGTTCTGATCAGCGAGTCTATCAATTGATGGCCATATTTTAGTTAACTTTCACTGCAAAGGATGCTGGGAAGCTAGTCATTCCTTTCCCACTTGCTTTTTATAAGCATTTGTATTCTCTCCCCATGAGTCTTATGTCTGTGGGGAAAATGTAGACCTAACCCAGAGACTGTTTTTGCATGAGGGTTCTATAGAACTTTATACTAGACATTGAAAAGGCAGTAAATACTGAGTAATTTAACAACATGGGAGATTTTAATTAAAAAATCATCAGGTTACTAACCCTGTTTGCAGTGTGCACAAGTTTATCTTCCCCCATTACCCTATGTATGCTGTGTGGATAGGGCCTATGCATGATGTTTAAATAATATGGAGGAGGGGTAGCATATAAATATAATGAAAAAAATATACAAATTTGAATTTCAAGACACTTTTACTGACTGAGATAAAATCTCACCTATTGAAATTCCACTGGAAAGAGTGGAGCTCTCTGCCTGCCCCCGTAGTGGAGCATGTGGTTCCATGACACTATCATCTAAAAGATGTCTTGGTCCTGCATTTGGGAATGTTGCACTTTTAAATTCTGCTGTGTTCATTTTATGAATGAAACTGGAAAAATAGTAAAATACATTAAGATTGACCACATTATTAAAACAGTAAATATAACACAGTACCAAAAGTATATTTAATAATAGATCAGACCTCAATAATCAAATCCAAAGGGAAAGACAGAATAAAGGCAATTTAAAAAAGTTTTAAAAGATAAATGTTCCCAAGAATATGTAATTTTATAATAGATATGAAATAGGCATAAATGAGTTAATATTTTTGTACTAAAATTCTACAATTCCTGCTTTTTTCTTTTAATGTACATGTACTTTATACCTTTATGAACAATGGACAAATATTTATGAACATGGACTATTAAAGAATGGATTCCAATGTTACACTTAGAAATGGGCACGGAAGAATGAAAATGTTATTAGGAAGTTATATCTGCTACCAGTGTTTAAGTATTGATTTTTCTTTACCACAAGCAGCCTAAATAGATTGCCAACCACATTTACAATCATAAAGTGATTCGCAAGTGAGAAGCTGTATATATGTACTTTGCAATTTAATTCCTAAATTTTTGGAACTAATGTTTAAATATGAGGATTAACTGCATTTCTTTCTTTTTTTCTTTTTTCTTTTGCTCAGAGCAAGAGGATGATCATTAGGTTTAGGTTTATTTAATTAGTAAGGTAGAGGGACTTAGTTATAGTAATGACTGGTGCACCAATGGAAGACCTGAAGGACCAAGTTAGAAACAGATTATTTTGGAGAAAATCTATCCCTGTGTTTGCTAAGAACTGACATTGACTTGATGAAGCATAATCAATCAATATATGAACAATCTGGTTCAGTCTATAAATCAATATGAAACCATGGCATGTCAGTTTAATGAGTATAATTATGATTTAACAAAACATTATAAACAGAAACGCACAATTTCTTGCCTTATAACTAATTTGTTTTGTTTCCTGAAAACAGAAAGGCCCCATTTAGATCACTGAGTTAATCTGCTAATCCAAATGTCCTATTCAAAGCTCTAACAATACAGAGAAGTTTAAAGCAAAGGAAATTAAAACAAAATAGAAAAATATTCTGTAATCAGTCAAACAAATAATAAATACTTTGTGATGGTAGAATTATATATATACTGTATATCAAGACTGACGTATTGTTAAACTTTTCTGTTTTTGACTGTTTCTCTGTTTTAGGGTTCCAACAATGTCATGATTGCATTGCCTGTCTGCAAATCTATGTCTGGCTTGTTTAACAGATTATTTAATAATCCTGAGTTATCACGATATACAAATTCAGACATTACTTTATCTATAAGATATATACCTTTACTTATATTTATCTTGTATTTACTAATAAAAAGGTATACATCTACCAAGCTATTTAAACAACCTAATATACACACTGCATGAAAAGTCAATGGCAAAGAAGATACTTAGTTCCTATATATAGCTTTTTAAATAACAATAATGTGGAGTATAATGAATTTAAATAACAGAAGGAACTGAATCTCAAATGAAATGCTAACTTGTATCCCAAACTGTGACATTTTCTATGCCCATGAGGCATCAAGTTTCTAGGAGATGGAGGAGTTGGTGGTAGCAATACTCCTTCAGCAGTAGCATTCTTTTGCACCATTTGGGGAGAAACACCCACTTCAGGGCCTGGAAAAAATAAGTAAAATGAGTAGAGCAAAGAGCAAGTTTGTTCTTACAATTCTTCAAAATCTTCAAAATAATTTAGAAGTACATATACAGATTTCATCTATTTCCCTCTCTTTTTAGTTTATTTAAAACTTTGCTTAAATTAAATTTGCTTAAAAAAGATTTTATGGATATTATAAGTCCAGAAAATAGGAATACTGGGGAGTAGAATCAGAGTGTTTTATTGTTGAGTACTTACCAACTAAATCTTCATGAGATGCAGTGGGGCGTGAGGTACTGGTCCCAGGTTCTATTTTTAATGAAAGTCTGTGTTAAGAAAAAAAGATATTGCTAATAGCAAATTCAGACATCTACACTTACTTTCATTTTCTAGGACAGGAGTCCTCAACCCCTGGTCCGTGGACCAGTACCAGACTACAGCATGCCAGCAACTGGGCCGCACAAAAAAGCAAAGCCCCATCTGCAAGATACAGGTAGCCCATAAAACCACACATCCTGTGGTCCATAGAAAAACATCTCTCCATGGAACCGGTCCCTGGTGCCCAAAAGGTTGGGTACCTCTGTTCTAGGAGATCCTACTAGGAGTCCATCAATAAATCATTTGAGCCAGATTGGTGGTGGTTAAGGTGCTGACCTAGAAACAAGGAGACTGTGACTTCTAGCTTTCCCTTAAGCATGAAAATGTCTGGATGACCTTAGGCAGTCACTCTCTCTCAGCCTAATAGATATCATAGGATTGTTGTTGTGGGGAAAGTAGAAGGCAGGAGTGTTAAGAATGTTAACCATCTTGAGTTACACATATGAAAAGGTGAGATAAAAATATAATAATTAGCTCCCCAGAGTAGCATCAAACCATGAGTTAGGTGGAGTATAAATTAAAAACAACAAAATAAATAGTAACCATTATCATATTTTGACAGATTTAAATAAAAAAATTTTCAATTCTTTTAATAAGATACAAAATACCTATTTTTCATTTTAAAAGAAAAATATGTGATTTAGAAGTGCCATTTAAAAACGCTGTCATTTCCTGGAAACTTTCTCCCACTCTGTATAACTTAAAAGAAAAGGAGAATGAAACAGTTGCACATATAACTGCTATATGTTCGTTTTTAAAAAGGCCAGTATGGATTTATATGATGAATACGAAATACCGCAGTTAATAACAGAATAAGAAATTCAGAGGGAAGATGATTAAGAATAGGGAAATATAACAAATACTGTAATTCATAATAGATTAAGATTGTCTTAGATCCTGAACATCTGTTGATTCTTATTCATCTGTTAGATTTATATTCCACCTTTCCTATAGGAACTCAAAGGAAATTACATGGGAATCCCCTCAAAAACCAGAACCCTGTATTGCAGGTTGGGTGGAGAGAATTACTGCTCACCCAGTGAATTGCAATAGATGAATTTCCTGATTCCTAGTTCAATACCTAAACCACTACAGGAGTTTCTGTTTATTCTTTTCATTCATTCATTTTTAATATTTACAGCTAAGGGTTATGTTCTAGGAAAGAAAGAGAAAGAAAGAAAAAAAGAAAAAAAAGAGCAAGAAAGTATTCATGAAAAATGAGAGCCTATAAACAGAAATGTCCTAAAAATTTAAAACATTAATTACTTTACACAAAATTACTTTAAAAACAAAAATTTAATAATGAATATATTACAATTGACTAGATTATATACTTACTTATAATTATCATCTTCCACAAACTTCTGAAGTTCCTCTATATACTGAACAGAATTCAGGTACTTTTGAACATGAGGCAACACAGAAATATCTAAATAGTAATAAGTATATAATGGAGAGCAGTTATTTTATTGGCAGCCATTAAGATCTATGTATTTTTATATGGCATGATTTCATATCAATGTTAACTATTATTGTTATAATGTTATCTTCCTTCCCCCCCCAAAAGTAGGCATTTAGCTAACTACTATTCCCACAAATGTCTGTGATAGAATTAAGACCAACTTGTTTATAAGAATCTTAATAGCAGTAATTGGATGGGGAAGGAAAAGCAGGAAGCTAGGCTATGCACATAAAATCTGACTTTGTTTTTCTTTGAAGACATTTTGCTTCTCATCCAAGAAGCTTCTTCAGCTCTGACAGGATGGAGGGGAATGGAAGGATTTAAATTCCTTGCAGACAGCTGATCATTTGCATTCTTTTAGATCAGGGGTCAAACTGCTGGCCAATGGGCCAGATGCATCATAGCGAAACCACACCCACCCCATTGCAATGGCAAAAAAGTTACGATACATTGCGACGTGTCACATGACGTTTGACACCCTGTCTTAGAGAGTCACTGAGGATACTTGAAGGTTTGTTTGTGTCTTCAGGGTCACCTGAGTAGTGCAAATGGGTGTGGAGCCATTTTGGAACTGCTGAAAGGACTGTGTTGTGGAACTCTGTTTTTTGCAGGATGTTTTCTGCCCTGTGTCCTTTCACTGTTGAACAACTAAAGGATATATGACCTTGTTGTTCCCTTGCTCCTAATGTGAAATCTGGCAACCTCATTCCCAGCTAAAATATATTAGAAACTGCTTCATATCAATAAAGGTAAAGGTTTCCCTGTCAGTTATGTCCAATTCTAGCGCACAGTGCTTATATCTGTTTCTTGGCTGATGAAAGTCATCATTGTCTGAAGCCAATATCTGTGGTCATGTGGCCAGTATGGCTATATGCCAAAAACATATGGAATGCTGTTACTTCCCATTGAAGTGGTACCTATTAATCTAGTTACATGCTTTCAAACTGCTAGGTGGGCAGGAGCTGGGGCAAGTAACAGGAGCACACCTTGTTGCACAGACCTCGGGTCTCAAATCCAGGCTGTCAGCTCTCTGACAAGCTCAGCATCTTTAACTGATGAGACATTGCACCCCACTCATAAGAGTAAAGTCATATGAATAAATGTTGGTGGCTACTAATCTTCTATATAGAATTCTGATCACAATTCTACATATATATGAAAATTGAAACTCACATTTAAATTTTGCTTTATAGATGTTACATATTTTGTGATTTCCTAAATATTCACAGCCAATAATCATCTTGTATTTAGCCAGATTCTAAGACTTTGTCCAATAACATGATTTACATCTCCTCCAATGCAATAAACAAAATATTTTTCAGACAAGTACTGAAAAAAAATCTTATCATAAATTTCTCTTCTTAGAGCAGGGGTAGGCAACCTCGGCTCTTTTATGACTCATGGACTTCAACTCCTAGAATTCCTGAGCCAGATATGCTGGCTCAGGAATTCTGGGAGTTGAAGTCCATGAGTCATAAAAGAGCCGAGGTTGCCTACCCCTGTCTTAGAGCATCAGAGATGGCTTTTGATCTCAGGGAATTTGCACATATAACCATAGTTTCTTTGCACAGTAGGGAGCTGTCTAACCCTTGCAGACAAGCAGCATCCTATAATCCCAGAGATAATTTCACTCTGCCAAAAACCTTGTGTAAAGAAAATAAAAGAGAAACAAACAAAAAAAACCCTGCAAATCATCAGCCTGATAAATTGGGTAGACAGGATAAAAAGAAATTCCAGCCCACATGAATGCAAAAGCTCTATTATTTTGAAGAAAAATATCTATTTCTAAGTAACAAAATACAAAGAAGACACTTTCTGAAAACAGAAATACATAAAGGAAAAAAAAATATTTGTTTCCTCCAAATATTCACAGTAAACATTCTAGACCTTAGGACAGGGGTGTCAAATGGGCTGCCTGCAGGCTGGATGCATCACACGCAGGCTACGCCCACCCTGGCTCTGCAAAGGCAAAAAACATCGCAATATGTCATGATACACCATGTGACTCAATCAAGTGACACCCGTGCCTTAGGACATATTGAAACAATACGGCATCCAAAGCTTAAAAACAATCTGCACAGGATTCCTACCAAAAGCTTCAGCAGCTTAGGATGTAATATAATTCTAGAGGTAAACAGTGATTTTCTTTTGGGCAGTGGTTTATCAGTTGCGGTTTGGTATAAAAAGGCAATTGAGCCATCTGTAAATGGAAGGTAGGGTTCTTCCTACCCATTATTTTCCCATAACTGAAAAAAACAAGAACTCTGGCTTCAGCGATCTGTAGGCGATGACCAGACTGAGGCCCAAGGAAGGGTAAATTGCATCACCAGTCTCAAGTCCCTTCCTACCCAGCCCATCTTGAATTCCACTGACTCTTATCTAACACCAATTTACTATGACTGTTAATAGTTCAGATTCCTGTAGAGAGTGTTAGCATACAATAAACCTATATTCATTTCCTGCACCTATCTTGTCTAAATAAAATTAAGTGGAAAGCTTAATTAATATTTAGTAAAAATGAACTATAAGCTGCCCAGAGTCATTGACTGAGATGGACAGCTATAGAAATTGAACAATTAAATAATAGATAAATAAATGAAAAGGAAGGTTCTTATTTGGAGACTACTTTATTTGAAATAGACTTAGTCAAAATTAAGAGGGTAGCTTTCAAGATGTTTTTGAATAACAGAAAGCTTACTGTAAAAAAGTCTGTTAATTATTTTTTAAAGTTAATGCTAAGTTGAGAAAAGTCATTTTACTTTGAATTTAGTAAAAAATATTACCCTTTACATTTGTCTCTTCAATTATAGTAAAGATCCAAGGAAATATTTTAAGATATCCTCAAAGATTTGGGGGTGTTTGAATAGATTTCTGCTATTTTACTGGGGAAATGATCACCTTATCTTCATATCTTGAATTATTTTTTTAAAATATCCCATCAACACCTTTAATCAAAGGTGAAATTTGAGCAAGCCTCAATTAATATTCAAGCTATTTTATTCACTGTTTGCAGATAATGCTGTAATATAAATGCATGGTGTAACTTACCATATTCACAAGATTGCTGTAAGTCTGAAATTATTCTAAGAATATTATTCATTAAGTTTGATCTCTGCTCATTTTCCAGAATACTTCCTGTTGATGGATATGCTGAGTCAATATATGTCAAGTCTGAGAGATAAATACCTGAAGAATTAAAGATTTTTTTTATCATAAGAGCATTGAAACAAAGTTACAAGTAGACCTTGCTTACTGACTCCCTCATTTAGTGACTGTTTGAAGTTTAATTGTGATGGTAACCTCCAGCTTTGTGATCAATCCTTCATTTATGATTATTGCAGGATTCTGCAGTCATGTGATCACCATTTGGGAGCTTAGCAAATGGCATACAGTTATTTTTATTTTTATTTTTATTTTATTTTTTATTTTAATCCCATTTATATCCCGCCCTTCTCCGAAGACTCAGGGCGGCTTACAATTTAAGCACAAACCAATGTGCTTAGCAATAGCTTTCATTCTATGTATATGCCTGCTTATTAGGGCTTTCGCCCCCCCCCAAAGCGGCATTATTACAAAGTCAGCTTATTGCCCCCAACAATCTGGGTCCTCATTTTACCTACCTCGGAAGGATGGAAGGCTGAGTCAACCTTGAGCCTGGTGGGATGCGAACCTGCAGTAATTGCAGGCAGCTGGTGTTACTTGAGACATTAGCCCACTGCTCCACCAAGTTATGACTATTGCAGTGTCCCAAGGTCACAACATTTATATGATTTGCAACAGGCTTGTGAGAAGCAGAGTTAAAGGAGAATATAGAATGCTTTACTTAACAGCTGTAGTGATTTGCTTAACAACTGAAGCAGATGTGAGGCTGTAAGTCCTTGAAGTCACATGATTTTTTTGTTCAGCAACCATGGCACTTAGTAATGGTGTTGCTCAGGGGTGTCAAACTGCCGGCCCATGGGCCGGACGCGTCACGACAAAACCGCGCCTACCCCATTGCCGGCAATGGGGAAAAAGTTCCAATACGTCGCGCGACATCGCGAGTTTGACATGCCTGGTGTTGCTGATCCCAACTATCTGTAGTTTTTTTTTAATCCCATTTATATCCCGCCCTTCTCTGAAGACTCAGGGCAGCTTACAATCTAAAGCACAAATCAAAGTGCTTAGCAATAGCCTTCATTCTATGTATATGCCTGCTTATTAGGGCTTTCGCCCCCCCCCAAGCAGCCTTATTACAAAGTCAGCTTATTGCCCCCAACAATCTGGGTCCTCATTTTACCTACCTCAGAAGGATGGAAGGCTGAGTCAACCTTGAGCCTGGTGGGACTCAAACCTGCACTAATTGCAGGCAGCTGGTGTTACTTAAGGAGGCATTAGCCCACTGCTCCACCAAGGCTCTAGTTCAAATCAAATAACATCACAGCCTTCCGGTCCTGCTTCAGATAGTATTTGGATTTTAAAGACATGTCATGAATCTGAAACATTCAACTCTGCCCTTACAATATAAAAGCTTTATATTTCAATTTGTATCTAAAATTTATTTGCAATTCCACAAAGTATTTAATTAATGCACCAATTATATTTTAAAATTAAACTGCTATGTCTAAATGATTATCATTTGCTGTTTGTATTCAATTATATAAACTTTATATTTGTAGTAATAGCATACAAGATTGACAAGGAAAAAGTGAAATAGTAATAATGGTTCTCTTAAAAATATTTTAAGCAAAGGTTTGACTATTTGTGTTCCCACAGTTGATAAAATATGCTACCAGACCAATCCCAGGTGTTGTTGGCTAGAGACAATGTATTATTTAAAAGCTAACTGGCAGAGCATTACATTGTTTGAAGTTGTGAATAAAAAATAATTAGGTGTTATTATATTCACTGTCCCTCAAGTATAAAAATGAAACAAAAGCCCGAGGCACCAAAAAGCAAATTGATCTAAAGTCCAAAGAATAAAAAATGACATGAAATGGGCAACTTTACTGGGTCTCTTTACTGTCATTTCTGGATTTTCTGGTCAATCTAAGAGAAATGGGTTGGTGCCTTTCTTTCTCTGTAACCCTGTTAATATTTATTCAATAAAACTTTTGTTTTTGGTATTTCAGTATGAGCTAACTGATTTGAGCTAACTGAATCCTAAATAATATATTGGCTTCTAGATGGACACTCAGTGACAACAGAATATGTCATCAGGAAAATACTGGCTAGTATTTGTGTTTTCCTGATTGTTGGTAGCTAGTGTTATTGAACTGAGATGGGAATAATAAAATAAAATCTGTGTTTCTGGCTAAATAAATATTTAAGAAACTGAGTTAGAAACCAATTAATAGATTTTTCACTTACATAAAAAAAACTGATTTAATTATTTTTTTCTTGGACCTATCACCAAGCCTTTTCTCCTCCCTTCTCATTTAGTATGCCACGTAACTTAAGAGTTAATAGTTTTAATGTCTTATTTTGCCAAAGTTTTTTTAAACACTATTGCTGTAACAACTGCTTCTCATTAAATAAACTTTAAAAAGAATTTAATATGACATTCAGGTTTGCATTCTTCAGAACAATAAATGAATACGAACACATACATCCACAAATCTCCTGTTTCTTTTATTCCTGGAAACAGAAAATTGGGTCAGTATAAATGAATCTCTCCTCTAAAGTAAGCTCATTATGGTAACAGCTAAAGGCAACTTTGAGCAACCAAGTAACAATGCTTTGCAATTATAGTACAGTACCTAAACTCTTTATAGTTTCCCCATCTGTTGCTTGCTTTCCATTCAACTAACAAACAGTATCTCCTTGTTCATATTGTGATTCCCACTCATTTTCCTCTCCCTATTTCAATTCTACTCCAAAGGCGGTGGATAGGAAATCCTTTGGTCTCTCTCTCTTTCTCTCTCTCTTCCCCCCTTCCCTTTCTTCAATTACTTCATACATGGGCTGGCAGTTTTTACGTCAAGGCATGCATTTGTTTAAGAAACACACCCAAGTGTGCTGTGCTGTATATGGAAGCAAGTTCAGCTGTTGCTGGTTAGTGCAGCTCAGAATGCAAATGAAAGGAATAGGCACAGCAGCTAGAAAAACTCTCCATCTTTTCTGTTGCAGAAGGAAATTATTTAGATAGGTTGTTCATTAAGCTAAAAGTGGAGGACATATACTTGGATATAAACAAAATAACATAGAACTGTGCTAGCCAACTGTGTTAGTACCGGGAAGAGAAAATATACAGAAAAAGCCTCTGAAGTTTTACTTGATTTCAGAAGAAAGAGTCATCAGAAGGTTAGTATTTATATATTTTCTTTGCTATCAATATGCATGCATTAAGGATGAGATTGCTGTCACTATATACACATAGTTTAGAATTTATTGTACTCCATTGATTTTTATTATACTCCATTATAGAAAGTCATCAAAATACTATTATTATTAGCTGCATCCTGAGGCAATGTGTGGAGAGAGGACTTTCTCTTACACATTCAGTCCTCAAACATAATTAGGAAAAAATCCATTGTTATAAAGCTTCCATGGTGAAACTATCTTTAATGTTTTTGAACTAGTTTAATGCTTTAAAGTACTTTTTTTTCCTAATAAAGGAAAATAAAACTAGCAAGTCAGTAACTCTCAGATTCTGTCAGGCATATCAATTATTAGCATGAACATCTGTAATTAAAATCTTCATTTAATTTAGTTCCGTTCATGTGCTAATATAGCACCCCAAATTTTTGATCAAAATCACTCCATTTGTACTTGGAATAAACATGTATCCACTGTAGTAGATTTAAATATTTTTAAGATTCAATTATCTATTTGCTGCTATAGGAACTCAACAATTGCTAAATTAGCTTGCAAAAGAAAAAACAACCTAATATAATGTACTAATTCTCTTGGCTCACAGTTATAGCCCATGATTGCAGAATACAATAATTCCTCTTATACCTAATATAGAACAATACAAATATTGGAGTTTTCTTTGGCACAAAACTAGTTAACAATTACTTTCTATGTTACACGGATATATATTGCTTATACATGCTTAGTTCTAAAAGCATTTTTGCTCTCTTTCAGAGAGTACCTTGTGGTTAGACAAATATATGCAGTGAACAGTTATTCTCCAGTTCTAATTAAAATAGTTTGTTAAGCAAAAAGCAACAAAGTTCAGGATCTTATTAAAACACTTAGCTGTGGAATCTAGGTTTCTGAAATCTATGGTACTCTTCTGCAACCTGGTGCTCTCCGGATTTTTTAAACTGCACCTTTTGTCAGACCCAGCCAACACAAAAAACAGCCAAATTGGAAGGTGGCAAAATATCCAGTGGACACTGCTGAAGCACTGATATTCATGTATTATAGTTACCATTATAGGTAAGAACCAAGGCAATAGTATTTCATTTTAACAATGAATGTATCAAAAATAATTTCAGAGCTTTAACCAGAACTTTAATTTTATCAGTTTTTAACTGACTAAATACAATATTCAATTGTTCCTCTGTACAATATAAATGTTTTTAATTATTTTGCTAATTATGCAGTTTTTTAAAAATGTCATTTTTATAAATAAATCTGTTATAATAGTGGAACAAATATTTTAGCAAATAGTTAATATTGGCTTTTTCAAACTATTAGTATTTAGTTGTAATAGATGTTTACCTGCTCATTATGCTTCAGAGACTTGTTCTGTTAATCTGATAGATAAGACAATGTAAGTATTCTGCAGTTCAGAATGGAAAATAGACAACTTATGTTTTCACTTATGTTCTTACTGCTGAATAACCGCCATTTAGTAGGAAATAATTCCATATATTTCAGTAGATTTTAGAATTAAATTTCCTGAAAAGTAAGATATACTTGGTAATGAAGACGTATGATTCTGCATAGGTAGATGTCTATAGAGTTAGGAGCAAAGTATTCTAGAATGTTGATTTGATAAATGCTATTTTGCCTAAATTCCGATTAACCTGTAAATACCTGTAAAAAGTAATCGAACACCACTACAAATTCTTCATGCTGCAAGAATGGTATTCAGTTAAAAATATAATATTCAAGAGAAAGTAATTGAAGTAGCAAGCTATCTTTAGATTTATTGAAAGCCAGGTATACAGTATCTGCTTTTCTGACTGATTTTCAGAAAGTGAAATCAAAGTTCTGATATTTACCATACAGTGAATCAGGTTTCTAGATATAAAAACTCCCAATGACTAAAATAGCAGAATTTGACTAAATGAAATGTATAATAAGTTATTTCAACAGAATTAATGTAATATAAGACATTAATATCACTGGGTACTACTATCATTTCATAGAAATTTTCTAGCTACACTACACATTTTCAATCTACAATTTATTCAGTTCTGTATTATATGACTGTTTTCAAGACAGTCAAGAGATGCTCCATTTTTAATGCTATATAAAAGTAATGAGAAACGTGCAAATGAAATCAAATTGAGTGTGTTCACCCTTTCATTTAACGTTTTATCCACACCTAAGGTTCTTGTATTTCCAAAGAAAATCAAATAACACATGTTTTTTGTGCCCAAAGTTGAAATACGTTAATATGTCTTTCATATTTTTTCATTATCTCACCAACCTATTTTTTTCTTAGGATCAACTTAAACAGATCAATTGTACTATATTACGGTAATACATTTTGAACAAATGCCTTTTTGCCAACTGTTTTACTAAGAATGGCTTGTTGCTTGTTGCAATGACATTTTTAAAAAGTAGAAAAAAAGTAAAATCAATCCAATAAAGTAATTAAAGATATAAAATAGTTATGGTATTCTAATCAAAGAGGTGCTGAAAATAGCAAAGCATCTGTTTGTGTTACTAAATACAGAATAATGCATATATAAGTAATTGCTTGTTTTGTTTTTACATTATGTGTTTTAATTAAGAGTGTCTCTTAATTAAAGAGGAAAAGGATGGAAACCTGAAAAACTATTACCCAGAAATAAAGGATAGAAACCTAAAAACCTATTACACAGAAATTTCCTCACAAACAAAAAAGAATGTCAAAATATCTGGAAGCAGTAGATTAAAAACATTATTTTTAAAAAATCTGGAAATTTTTATTCACAAATTGAGCAAATTTGCAGGTTTCTCTCAAGATAGTGTGTTTAAGAAGACTGCTTATGGAGGGAAAAATCACTTGTGTTTAAGGCCATGTGAAAAAAGAGCACAACACCTTTCTTGGGAAAAACGTACAACATTGTTTTGTTCCATATACCAGATACTATATCTGACTAAAACATCACTGGTTTGATAGCTTCTACTTGCAGAGATATATGGGTTGAAGCCAATGCTGATTTATGCTAAGTAAAAGGAATAAAATGATCAAAGATTCTTCTGGGTTCCAATGAGAGCACAGCTTAAATCTGTGGTATATGGTAGCTGAATCATAGAAATTAATTCAATCTTCAAAATATTTCTTATCTAAAAACATTATTTTGTATAATGTGTCTGGAAGCTAGACATGAGTTTAAAAGGTTTCATGATCAGAGGTAGATTGGATTTTTAATTTCTCACAAGATGAAAATACTCAAACTAAGCTTGGAACATTTTTTTTAAAAAGCCTATTCTTAAATGACAAATGATGATTCTTTTTTGTATTTGTTTTTACTGATTACTAATCTTCATTCACATCTATAGAGTAACAAACTACATTCATTTCAAAAATTTCAACTTGCTACCACTTTAAAAAATAAGGAAGACACAATGGACTCCAGTAAGATATAGAAACAAATAATTATCAATAATGTGGAATATTATATTAAGGTTCACTTGCAAACAGATGTGTATCATTCTTCTCCATATCCAATTATTTTAATCATACAAAACCTGAAGGCTAAGAAGACTATATGCATTAACTCACTTTTAATAGCTGACCTTTTGAATGTACAAAAGAACATGTTTGCATGTTAGGCATATGAATTAAATATTTGGAAAAGCAGACTGCATTAAATATGAACATTTGCTTTGCATTTGCAGAAAAATGTACTTTTATTGCTTTTATAAGTTGCTCCATGCAAAAGTAAACTGTCATTCACAAATAATATTCACCTGTAATAATATATGTTTCTTATTTAGCCATTTATCCCCCTCTACCAACAATGCAGCCCAAATGTTTAAACCAGGCTCTTCTAAGGTAGAATTATTAATTATAATGAGGAGACAAAGCAGATCAATCTGACAAGAAATTTCAAAGATCATTTTAGAGCAACAAAAAAGGTTTTTTCCTCCTTATTTTTACAATTAGCCTGAAATGAGGTTTCATGTGAACCTGAAACAATTGTTTCTGAAACAAATATTAAAAATAAATAAATAAAAGCCTACAAAAAACAAACTACAGCCATAAGATTTGAATTGGGTCAGTGCAGTTGTTTTAGTTGCATAATGGTGAGTTCTCATACTTGATTCCAGGAAGCTGCACTATTGATTATTCAACATGAATAAAAATTTCTATTCTCACATGAAGTACATTAGAATACTGTAATTCATTTGTAATGAATCTATGGCACAAATCATTCTGCTAAAGTCAGCTACAAAGAGAAAACATGAAATTTAGGTGGGCAGAGAGCGGACACTAAAGACAAAGGTACAGTCATTGACATTAGTGGGCCATTATCGTGGTTCACAATAACGGAAGGAGAAATCAGCAGCCTAGGACAGTCACAGAGAATTACCTAATTTAAATGAATTCAGTGCTCCAGGGCAAGTGAATTATATTGCAAGGTATTAAATCCCAGCAAAGCTAATTGCAGAATTGCTAACTGCAAAAGAGAAAGTCCTTGACTTATGATTGGTAGTTTAATGACCACAGCCACAACAGCCACAGAATAGGCATAAAACAACACTGTGTTCTTCCCCTAGGGTGGTGCATTTTGTGTACTTGGCAATCTATTTATATTTATGACTGACTGCCAAATACCCTGTGATCAGATGATTGCCATTTGCAATCTTCTCTGCTGGCTTTCCAGGAAAGTCATTAGGGAAGCTAACAGGGAAAACTGCAAACCGGGGTGGAAAATTTGAGAACCACTCCCACAGCATCTTGAGGGATTTTCCCTTCCATCTGTACAAATCTGCAGTTCAAAACACTAACAAAGTCAGCATTCTGAAAGACCCTTAGACCCAGTATTTCAAAAGTGTAGGAGAAAATGCTAACAAATACCATCATTCTCACAATGGTTTGGAAGACCCCTTCGCCATACAATTTGGATAATGAACCATCATGAGAATAGGGCCCATGTGCGGGATAGCGCAAGTGATTGTAAGGTAAGTAGACCCAAATATGTTGGGGCTGGGAAAAAATCTGTATGCTAGTGGGCCTAGCTAAGTGACCCATAGTACGTTTCTATGTACCAGTGGGCTCTGGACCTCCTAGGGCCTCCCATGTACCCTGGGCATGGCAACAACAGGAAGAGCTTTGATTGTGAAAGTCAAGCAATCACAGGGGCTTAATGATTGCAACAACATATAACCAAAATGGCGGATTCAATTGTGGTCATATGTTAAGGATTATTTGACTTGGGAATGCCTGGAGAATTGATGAGAAAATGAGGAATTGTTACATTATAGATGAAAAAGAAAAGATTTAAAAAACTCTAGACAGCTTGAATGGTGGGCCCAAATGAACAAGATAAATTTAAGGAGGAAAAATGCAAAGTCCTGCATTTGGGGAGAAAGATACAACTAACATAAGGAGAAACCTGTTTTGGTAATACTAGATGTAAAAAGAATCTGGGTGGTGCAGATTTCAAGCTGAACAAGAACCAACAGGGTGATGTAGCTGGTGAAAATGCAAATGCTCTTTTGGTATATAATAATAAGATGGAATACACCTGGAATACTATATTCAGTTATGGGCATCACAGTCCAAAAAAACCAACAGCAAACTAAAGCTCAGTCTTCAGAAGATGGTTAGGTGAACTGAAATCAAATCCTATGAGAAATCATCAAAGGAAGTGAACATATTTAACCTGCAGGGAAAAGAAGCTGATATGATTGAATCTTCAAATGTCTATAAATTATCATATAGGGGAGGAAATTTACATACTTTAGTTACTCTCTTTCCCTGGAGGTCAGGATCAGAACCAATGGACTGGTATTGCAGTGGAAGTAGGTATACATTAAATCTTAAGAAGCGAAGTTTTTCAGAAGTGGCTTGCCATCTCTTCCTTCCTAGGGCTGAGAGAAAGTGACTAGCCCAAGTCACCCAGCTGGTTTTGTGCCTAAGGTGGAACTAGAACTCATGCCCCCTGCTTTCTAGTCTAATCCCTTATATCTATGCTATTTAGTTGCAGTATGATTTCAGTATCTATCAATATAGAATAGAATAGAGGTGGAAGAGATCTTGGAGGTCTTTTAGTCCAGCCCCCTGCTCAAGCAGGAGAACCTATACCACTTCAGACAAGTGACTGTCCAGTCTCTTCTTATAAACCTCCAGTAATAGAGCGCCCATGATTTGTGGAGGCAAGCTCTTCCACTGGTTAACTGTCCTCACTGTTAGGAAGTTTCTCCTTAATTCCAGGTTGCTTCTCTCTTTGGTCAGTTTCCAACCATTGTTTCTTGTCTTGCCCTCTGGTGCTTTGGAAAATAGTTTGATGCCGTCTTCTTTGTGGCAGCTCCTCAAATACTGGAATACTGCTACCATGTCACCATTTCTTCTTTTCATTAGACTAGCCAAACCCAAGTCCTGCAGCTGTTCTTCATATGTTTTAGTCTCCAGACCTTTGATCATCTTAGTTGCTCTTCTCTGAACTTTTTGAAGGTCTCAACATCTTTTTTGTAGTATGGTGACCAAAATTGGCTGCAGTATTCCAGGTGTAGTCTCACTAGGCCCTAGGGTTTTATAAAGTGGTACTAATACTTTATGTGATCTTGATTCTATGCCTCTGTTTATATAACCTAGGATTGTATTAGGTTTTTTTAGCTGCTGCTGCACAATGCAGGCTCGTAGTCAAGTGATCGTCCACTAGGTTTCCAAGGTCCCTCTCACAGTTGCTGTTTTTTTTTAAAATCCCATTTATATCCCGCCCTTCTCCGAAGACTCAGGGCGGCTTACAAGCTTAGCAGTAGCCTTCATTCTATGTATATGCCTGCTTATTAGGGCTTTCACACACACCCCAAGCGGCATTATTACAAAGTCAGCTTAATTGCCCCCAACAATCTGGGTCCTCAGATTTGAGCCAGATCTCGCCTAATATTTATTTAAACTTTTGATTTTTCCTGCCTATATGTAAAACTTTGCTTTTCTCCACATTAAAACTCATTCTGTTGGATAGTGCCCATTGTTCGAGTTTGTCAAGATCTTTTTGGATCCTGAGCTTGTCTTCTGGGTTGGCTATTCCTGCCAGTTTAATGTCATCTGCAAATTTGACAAGTTCCCCTTCTACTTCCTCATCTAAGTCATTAATGAAGATATGAAGATTACTGGGCCTAAGACGGAGCTTACTGCTTACTTCTCTCCATGTGGATGTAGTACCATTGAGGACTACTCATTGAGTACAGTTTGTCAGACAGCTACATATCCATCTGGTGGTGATGTTGTCTATTTCACCTATTTGTAGTTTACCACATAGTAGATTGTGGTCCACCTTGTCAAATGCCTTACTGAAGTCTAAGTATACTATGTCCACAGCATTTTGCTGGTCTACTAATTTAGTCACTTTATCAAAGAATGAAATAAGATTGGTTTGGCATGATCTGTTTTTGACAAACCCGTGCTGTCTACCAGTTATAAATTTGCTTGCTTTCTAGTTGTCCGCAGCTCTGTTTTTTGATTATCTTTTCCAGGATCTTCCCAGGTATTGATGTTAGACTGATTGGTCTGTAGTTTCCTGGATCTGTTTTTCCCCCCCCTTTCTTGAAGATGGGAACCACACCAGCCCTTTTCCAATCCTCAGGTATTTCCCTGGTGCTCTAGGATTTTTGAAAGATATGGTGCAATGGTTCTGAGATAACATCTGCCAGCTCCTTCAGAATTGTGGGATGCAATCTGTCGGGTCCTGGTGATTTATATTCATCAAGGTCGGATAGATGTTCTCTTACCATTTTCTTATTTTATTTTTTGTTTCTAGTTTGTCTTTTGCAGTAGTTTTTTTGGTACGTTGGGCTATAATTTCTTTTTGTGTGAAGACTGATGCAAAGAATGAGTTAAGCAGCTCTGCGTTCTGCCTGTTACTTCCTTGCTATCTTCTCTTTTTAATGGACCTTCAGTTTCCTTGACTTTTTTCTTGTTATTAATATGTTGAAAGAAACTTTTTTTATTATCCTTGATTTCTGTTGCAAGTCTTTGTTCATTCTGAGCCTTTGTTTTCCTGACTTCGTCTTTGCATGTTCTGGCTGTCTGCTGATAATCAGCCTAGTTATGTTTCCCTCTTTCCATTTTTTGTACTTGTGCTTTTTGTCTTTCAGTTTGTCTGAGAGATCTTTGTGCAGCCATGCTGGTTTTTTCTTGACTTTCTTGTTTTTCTTTTTCAGTGGTATTGTGCTGGACTGGGCTTTTATGATAGCATTTTTCAGAGTTTCCCATGCTTCTTGAATTCTTTTCCTATTTACAGGTGAAACTCGAAAAATTAGAATATCATGCAAAAGTTCATTTATTTCAGTAATGCAACTTAAAAGGGGACACTAATATATGATAGGCTCATTACATGCAAAGCAAGATAGTTCAAGCCGTGATTTGTCGTAATTGTGATGATTATGGCGTACAGCTCATGAAAACCCCAAATCCACAATCTCAGAAAATTAGAATATTACATGCAATCAATAAAAGAAGGAGTGTACATAGAACAATATTGGACCTCTGAAAAGTATAAGCATGCATATGTACTCAGTACTTGGTTTGGGCCCCTTTTGCAGCAATTACTGCTTCAATGCGGCGTGGCATAGAAGCTATCAGCCTGTGGCACTGCTGAGGTGTTATGGAAGACCAGGATGCTTCA
The DNA here is from genome assembly GCF_964194415.1 of Vipera berus. Classification (NCBI taxonomy): domain Eukaryota; kingdom Metazoa; phylum Chordata; class Lepidosauria; order Squamata; family Viperidae; genus Vipera; species Vipera berus. The sequence continues at coordinate 111,758,431 of NC_138204.1, forward strand.
CTAGCGGCCTTCAGCTCTTCTGCATTGTTCGGTATCATGTCTCTCATCTTTCTCTTGGCAATGCCCCATAGATTCTCTATGGGGTTCAGGTCAGGCGAGTCTGCTGGCCAATCAAGCACAGTAATCCCACGGTCATTGAACCAGGTTTTGGTGCTTTTGGCAGTGTGGACAGGTGCCAAGTGCTGCTGGAAACTGAAGTCACCATCCCCATAAAGCTTGTCTGCGGAAGGAAGCATGAAGTGCTCCAAAATCTCCTGGTAGACGGCTGCGTTGACCCTGGACTTAATGAAGCACAGTGGACCAACACCAGCAGATGACATGGCTCCCCAAATCAACACAGACTGTGGAAACTTCACACTGGATTTCAAGCATCTTGCAGTGTGTGCTTCTCCATTCTTCCTCCAGACTCTGGGTCCTTGTTTCCAAATGAGATGCAAAAGTTGCTCTCATCAGAAAAGAGGACTTTGGACCACTGAGCAACAGACCAGGTCTGTTTTTCTTTAGCCCAGGTAAGACGCTTCTGACGTTGTTTGTTGTTCAGGATCGGCTTTGACAAGAGGAATATGACATTTGAAGCCCATGTCCAGGATCCGTCTATGTGTGGTGGCTCTTGATGCACTGACTCCAGCCTCAGTCCACTCCTTGTGAAAGTCCCCAACACTTTTGAATGGCTTTTTCCTGACAATCTCTCCAGGCTGCGGTCATCCCTGCTGCTTGTGCACCTTTTTCTTCCACACTTTTCCCTTCCACATAACTTTCTATTAATGTGCTTTGATACAGCACTTTGGGAACATCCAACTTCTTTTGCAATTACCTTTTGAGGCTTTCCCTCCTTATGGAGGGTGTCAATGATGGTTTTCTGCACAACTGTCAGGTCAGCAGTCATCCCCATGATTGTGATTCCTACTGAACCAGACTGGAAGACCATTTAAAGGCTCAGGAACCCTTTGCAGGTGTTATGGCTTAATTAGCTGATTAGAGTGGGACAGTTTGAGCCTAGAATATTGCACCTTTTCACAATATTCTAATTTTCTGAGATTGTGGATTTGGGGTTTTCATGAGCTGTAAGCCATAATCATCACAATTATGACAAATCACGGCTTGAATGAGTCTATCTCATATATTAGTTTCCCCTTTTAAGTTGCATTACTGAAATAAATGAACTTTTGCACAATATTCTAATTTTTTGAGTTTCACGTGTAGGATATTCTTTTCCATTGATATAGATACCTGTATTTCACACACTTTCTTTGCTGTGGTTAGCATTACTGATAATATCAGTACAAGAAAATATATTGTGATTGTGTGTGTTCTCCATCCCTTCTACAGTATTGTTAAAGCTTGGGGCACCTAAAGGTATGCATGTATTGTGTAAATGTGCATAATACAGCTGTTCCACAAGAACTGATTCTCTCTTGGACTAAAATAACAAGGGCAACAATACATACTAATATTTGACTCTCTTGTCTTTCCTCATGTAAGAGTGACAGGTGAGAGCTCTGGCACTGAAAAAAGACCAACACTATCTATAGCAAAAAGGAAGGATGAAATAGAATAAGAGAGAAAGGAATTAGTTATGGCAAAATGTTTTTTTTCTTTGCTAAAATACTAGTTTTATGCTTCAGTATAGGATAATGCTAGGGGTAGGGTGATGAGTATATCTTTACAATGGGTAAATAGTTAAAATACTGAATACTAGGAAGAATTTTACATATGGTGATAGAGATGAAACATTTCACTTAATGCTATTTGAAGTCTATTTCAAAGAAAAGCACTTTTACTGGAAAGCAAATCTCCACTATATCTTAAAAGGAAGCTAAATTATATCTTGAGTAAGTTCAAATGCAAACAAGCAATTTTCATTTGGCATTACTTTCTGTACGTAGAAAAAAAAACTTCCAAGAACAGTCTATTTGCAGTGAAATGTTACCATTTGAAATGTTCATCTGAAGTAGGCAAAATAATATTTATTACTGTTTGAAACTATTTTTAGAGTAAAAAACCACAATCATTGTCAGATAAAAATAATTTGAGGAATTTGAACAATTAAGAATAATTTATAGATTACATGACAGAATCTAATCTAATTGCAATATCTTTGAGGTTAATAATTTTAACAATGATAAAAATATAATACAATTTTATAAGGTATTTTGGCATTCATTTTTTAAAATGCACTCCCCTTTAAATACATAATGTAAAATATAAAAGATCAATTCTTTGAATTCAAATAGCTATCTAGGTGAAAATAATTTCAAAAAGTTACTATATAAATACCCGTCCATCTCCATATTCCTAAGCTCTTCAAATATGCAGCCTGTAGTACAGTAACCATTTTATATGATATCAAGCACAGCTATCAAGCACAGCAGTTCCTGTACCAAATTAGGCAGGAGTTAGTGAAATGTTTTCCCACTGAATTACCTATTGTGTTTGTTCATGTCAATCAGATTTTTCACACTATAATATAACCTCATGCTAATGAGACACAAGTAGGGGGAAGGGATGGAGGAGGGAGCTTATTTATAACCTGAAAATATTCATGCTTGGTCTTTAATATAGGAACTAAACTTATTGTTTACAAGGTTAAATTCTGTATTAAAGAGTATTGCAAAATGTAAGATGATAAATCAACACAGTTCAACCTCTTATGTTATCCAGTATTAGTAATTGTATGCATTATATCCTGATACCATATTATAGTACTCAACGTATCCAGCTGCTGTGACTTTAATTGATTTCTAATATTAAGATATTAAATGTTTCTGCTGTCCATTCTTCTGCTAATAATTATAACAGAATATATAGCGAATAGGGGAGAACTAAAGCCTGAAGGGCTGACAAAACCCTTAATCTTTCTATCATTTTTGACATGGATTTTTATACTGATGGGGTCTTGGCAATACCTAAAATTGCCCCATTATATCAGCCCATCCTATTTGGACAGGTAGGAAAGGCATGTCCCGGACCTTGTCAGTTAATGAATTATGACTGTGACTGGCAAAGTCCTGGAAGAAAGCATTTTTTTTTTGCCATTGCCCCCAACTTTTCAAACATTCTCTTCTGAGAGGGAAGGCAGGCCTCCACTGTCCAGGCCTTTCACAAATATCTAAAGACCTGGCTCTACTGTCTTGCATGGGGCTCACAAGGGAGCATGCAGATGTGGGGCTGGTTAGCATCCTGGAGGTCTTCCCTTTGCCATTTAATTAACTTTTCAATGTTGAATTTCAATTATCCTTGCTTCATATTTAATTTTTATACACAGTTTTTGTTTTTAGTATTTTATTTCCACCCCATTCAATGTCCCTCTGCAAGAAAGATGGGCAATTTCTAAGTCTGATAATAAATAAAATGTATTTTTCTCCATTTAGTTCACTTGAAAATGAAGACAGTCCCATGGATTTTGAGTTTGTTAGTAATGCTATTATCAAATGGATATTATACAGTAGAGACTAAACTTAAAAAATCCTTTCCTAAACGAAATCCACGTTCTACAGAAGACGGTGAGGAAGGGAAAAAGTGTGGCTACACATTTATTGTTCCAGAACAAAAAATAACTGGACCAATTTGTGTCAACACTAAAGGCCCAAGTCCAGGAAACAAAAAAGATGAAATTACTAGGATGGATATTGAGAATTTGAAGGAAGTATTATTCAAGCAAAAGCGAGAGATTGACCTCTTGCAGTTAGTGGTGGATGTGGATGGAAATATAGTGAATGAAGTAAAATTGCTGAGAAAAGAGAGTCGTAACATGAATTCACGTGTTACTCAGCTGTATATGCAGCTCTTGCATGAGATAATTCGCAAACGAGACAATTCACTGGAGCTTTCCCAGCTGGAAAACAAAATCCTCAATGTTACAACTGAAATGTTGAAGATGGCATCAAGGTACAGAGAGCTTGAAATAAAGTATGCAGCACTAACTGACCTTGTAAATAATCAATCGGTAATCATCACACTTTTGGAAGAACAATGTCTGCGAATATTCTCACGGCAGGATGCACATGGTTCACCACCACTAGTTCCAGTGGTGCCCCATCACATTCCTAATAGCCCACATTACAACCCTATGCTGCTCGGAAGTAATGAAATTCAGAGAGACCCAGGTTACCCTAGAGAGAGAGATGTAAGGCCACCTCCTGATCCAGCTACTTCGCCTACAAAAAGTCCTTTCAAGATTCCACCATTAACTTTAATAAATGAAGGTAAGCCTTTTCTTTTTAATTTGAAAATTTCTAACAGATATCTTTGAAACCTTTGTATTTTTAGCTAATATGCCAAAACTTTTAAAAGCACCACCTATATGAAAACTGCATAAGTAGCATTCTGACTGAAGAGTCTGACATTTTTAATAATTTTAAGGGAGACTAAGGAAGGCTTTTGTCTCCTTTATTTCCTTTATTTCTTGTTTAGCAATTTCAAGCAGTTACTATTTCTGCTGCTGTTAGGCAATATTATTAGCAGATTTGGACTGTAAAAATCTGATGACCAATAGATGGCAGCAAGTTATATATCATTTTACTATCATCTAATGGTTCTCTGGATTTTTACCACAGCAGCCCTATCCCAGTTCAGTATTTAAGAGCAGTTCCACAAAAATAGAAGGGTTGTGTTTGATACATTTATGTGTGCAGGGAATGCCCCCTTGTGGTTACAAGCTTTTATAACAATTGAATCTTTATTTTGGTATCAGGCTGACATAAAGTAGCAATATAAAAACTGTGAAAACAAATACAACATAAAACATATATCTACAGTAATACCTGTAGCTAAGGACAATATAAAGTTAAAAGATGTAGTGGTAAAAGCTACTAGACTTGTACAAATCAAACCCTTATACCAGTGATGGCGAACATTTTACGAGACTGAGTGCCCCAAAACTGCCCCTGCCTCCCCGCCCACCCCCACTCTGCGCCCCGCTCACCCGCATGGCCACCCACCTCTATGGCCTACCACAGATCGCCCAGGCAGCCCAGCAGCACCATGGCGGCCACGCCCTCTGCCCAGGCCCCGCAGCAGCATCTGCATGTGACGGTTCCAGGGCAGAGTCTTGTCCCTGCTGACTGGCTACAATGCCCTTGGCTGTGCTGCTCTGCATGGACCATACTTGGGGCAACTCTCCTCTGGGGGGGGCTGCTGGTGAGGAGGGGGCCACAGGGGGAGGTGGGGCTGGGGAGACGGTGCACGTGCCCACAGAGAGGGCTCTGAGTGCCACCTCTGGCAGGCGTGCCATAGGTTCGCCACCACTGCCTTATACTATACCTTCTAGAAAGTCGAAGTAGATTTTATTTTATGCAATAAGTTAGAGTAGATTTTAGCTTTGTGCAGTTATTAACCTAGTGAATAGTGGGAGAATCAGATATTGAGGATATATCTGGAAAAGGTTCAGGAGAGGTGAACAAATATGGTGGCATCAAATGAATACAATGTTATGGGAAAGGATTTTCCTATACTGATTGAATTTTGGAAGTATTGTTGGACCATGCCAAACAAAAACTAAATTTATGTTAAAAGCTTAAAGCCACAGAAAGAGTAGTTCTTGATGGAAAAAAACCTGAAATAGTAGTTTAAATCTTATCTAAATCCTTTATTGCACTATATACAATTTTGCTGTCAATGAAATTATGTGTTTCTTGCCTGTTACTTTCTTCCAAAGTGAATGTTATTTGTCACAGCTAGTCACTTCAATAAGAATTCAAAGAAGAATGAACAACTAACTATTCAAAATAAATAGAAGGCAAAATAAATAATCAAATGAAAACAAAGAATCAAATGAAATGCTAGATCTAAAAACAAAGGATCACAACTAGTAGTCATTTAAGTCCATGGTTGTTCAGATTTACACAGTAGAAATTGTTCAGGCATCGCTGCCACTTCTATGGGCATAAACCCTACAGAATTTCAGCATTCAGAAATTGGGGAGGGGCGTGATGGTTAACCAATCATATACAAGAGTCATGTAATAATAATAATAATAATAATAATAATAATAATAATAATAATAATAATAATAATAATAATAATTAATAATAATAATAATAATAATAATAATAATATTGTTGTTGTAAGGGACCTTGAAGGTCAGGAAACCCTATACCATTTCGGACAAATGGCTGTCCAGTCTTTTCTTAAAAACTTCCAGTGTTGGAGCATTCACCGCTTCTGGAGGCAGGTTGTTCCACTGGTTAATTGTTCTAACTGTCAGGAAGTTTCTCCTTAGTTCTAGGTTGCTTCTCTCCTTGATTAATTTCCATCTGTTGCTTCTTGTCCTGCCCTCAGGTGCTTTGGAAAATAGCTCGACTCCCTCTTCTTTGTGGCAGCCCCTTGGAACACTGCTATCATGTCACCCCTCGCCCTTCTCTTCATTAAACTAGACATACCCAATTCCAGCAACCGTTCTGTATATGTCTTAGCCTCCAGTCCCCTAATCATCTTTTTTGCTCTTCTCTGTACTCTTTCCAGAGTCTCAACATCTATTTTACATTGTGGTGACCAAAACTGGATGCAGTATTCCAAGTGTGGCCTTACCAAGGCATTGTAAAGTGGCATTAATACTTCACATGATCTTGATTCTATCCCTCTGTTAATGCAGCCTAGCAGTGTTAGCTTTTTTGGCAGCTGCAGCACACTAGGACTCCAAGATCCCTCTCACAGTTACTACTAATGAGCAAGGTACACCCTATACTATACCTGTACATTTGTTTTTTCTTGCCTAAATGTAGAACCTTACTTTTTTCACCACTGAATTTCATTTTGTTAGATAGCGCCCAGTGTTCAAGTCTGTCCAGATCCTCCTGTATCTTAAGCCTATCTTCCTGAGTATTGGCTATTCCTGCCAGCTTGGTGTCGTCTGCAAATTTGATGAGTTCCCCATCTATCCCCTCATCCAAATCGTTGATGAAGATGTTGAAGAGCACTGGGCCCAGAATAGAGCCCTGGGGCACTCCACACACACCAGAATCTTCCCAGGTATTGAGGTCAGGCTGATAGGTCTGTAATATCTTGGATCCATTTTTTCCCCTTTTTTGAAGATGGGAATTATATCAGCTCTTTTCCAGTCCTCTGGTAGTTCCCCAGTGCTCCAGGATCTTTGAAAAATATAGTTCAGTGGTTCTGAGATCACATCTGCCAGTTGCTTGAGAACCTTGGGGTGTTAATGAAAAGTGCACACAATATAGATATGCTGTCTGAAAACACAAGTCCAGTGATTTTGGAGTGAGTAGAGACATGGAAGTATATACTAGGAGACAGAGAACAGTGTAGCGGTTATCAGCAATCTACCCACATGGATCAGAGGCACAATACAAATAAAACTGTCTCTGTTTTTTGCAATCTTCTAACTCTCTATGTGTTAGTATACAGAGTATATTATAAAATTCACACATCTTTAGGAATGTTAATTAAAACTTTGTAGAAGTGTTTCTTGACAAGCTGATAAAATTATAGTAAGAGAAGGGTTTTTCTAATATCAGACATTTGTTGGTGGAAGAGAGTTTTTAAAAGTAACGTGATTAGAAAACTGCTCAGGAATGATTCTATAAACACTATAAACCCTATAAACACAGTTTCTTCCTTTCTATAGCACTCAGAAGTCATAACAAACCTCTAGAGTCCTAACGATTTTGTACAATTCAGTTTGAGATCCTTATAGGGTTATAAGGCATGTTCAAGAGGAGGCTAGATAATCCTCTGTTGGGGATGGTTTAAATGGAATTTATGCACTGTATGGGAAGGTGGAATCAATAGTGCATATGACATCTCTGCTCTAATATTTAATCTTAGATTCCTGGAGTAGATCAAATCCTTTGTCTTAGATTTTTTTTACATTTCAAGCCAAGAATATTAGTACATACATTGGTATGCAATTGCTATCTGTTTCTATATTGAGTTTTCTATTATCTCTATAAAAGAATTTTTGTTTTGCTTTGGTGTGTTTCTTTAACTCTGTTTCTCTAACTCTGTTCCACATTATCATAAACTAAAGAACTTTCAAATTCTTCAAATTATTACTCTAAATGTTCCCTAATGCTTTGTCTCCTGAAGAATTTTTTTTAAAAGTTGGAACCTATAGTCTAAGTTGCAGGAGTATGTACCATTTTTAAAATCTTACATCATTTGTGTAATGTTTCAACCCTGCACTCTGGATGCTAGAAGTAAAGGGAGAAGTAAAGTATTCTTTAACTTTTTTTTTAAGTTTGTGAGTAGACCTGCCCCTACTCTCAATTCCTCTGAAAAAAGGTTTTCCATCGTACAGGAGTCTGAATACAATGATCTTCAAGTAATTTTTATGAATTGTACATTCCAATTTATTTTTCTATAACTATTAAGTGCTCTAAGATATACAACACACATTCCATCCATATTCTCAACAAAAGACTGGTTTTACTGTTTTCACGTTGATTTACCCATAACATTAATTTAACATGGTCACAAGGACCAAACAAGAACTGATGTGTATTGCATACAATTCCCTAAAAGTAATGTAGAAAAATTGCAATCATATTTGGACCCCAATACCTGCCAATTTTTGACAACTGTCATATATGCCAAGTCCAAAATGGCCCATGAAATCAAACTTTCAGTAACTAAAACTTTCACTTGTTTACATAAGAAAGAAAATAGACTTTATGGAAGGGATTCTTAAATTGTCAGTTATGATCTCACAAAGTATTTTCTTTTTAAGCCTATCACTGTGCATGCTTTCAAAACTAACTTCTGTTTTGATTGGGCAAGTTTACTAAGCCTCAACACACAGAGCAAAACTTGGAATAGGTTTTGAGAAATAGGTAAACCCAGAAGTATAAACAGTGCATTCAGAAAGTATTCAGACCCCCTTCGCTTTCGTCAGTTTTGTTATGCTGCAGCTTGATACAGTTGTTAAAATTCATTTTTTCTCATTAATCTACACTCAGTACTCCATAATGACAAAGTGAAAACAGAAGTTTAGAAATGTGACAACCTTTGCACACCTGGGTTGGGGGCTTCTCTGCCATTCTTCCTTTGAGTGCCTATGTTTCAGCACCTATGGAGCACTTTGAAATGCTCTGTTTCGCTCCTTTTCAAAGTGCTCCATAGGCCAGGGGTCTCCAACCTTTCTGGATTGGCGGCCTGGTGGGAAAGGGAGGGGTAGGCACCTTACACACGCATGCGCAAATGTGAATGTGGCCATACATGTGCATGTGCACACAAACACACCATGAGCATGTGCATCATGCAAACATGGCTGTGAGCATGTGTGCAAGGCTGTCAGCTATGGTGGCACCTCTGTGAGACTTGTGGCTCGTGGACATGCTACTACTGGTGTGAGGATCGTGCCGCGGCCTGCAGTGATTCCGCCACTCGGCGTGAGGCTTGTGCCACCGCTCTGGTGCGAAACTTGCACTGCAGCCCACCTTCCACTTGCAGTGCTGCCACCACCCATGCAGGTTCGTGGCAATGCCTCTGCCTGCGTGTGGCGCGCCACTGCCAACCTGCTGCTCACAGTGCTGCTGCTGCCCACACAAGGTTCATGGCAACACCACTACCTGTGCGATACTAGTGGTGCTGCTGCTGCTGCCTATCCAACACTCACGGCAACGGTGGCATGAGGGGGGGTGAGCACGCGCACATGTGCACTGCCCAGCTACTCATGCGGCCCGGTGGCCAAAAGGCTGTGGCTCATAGGTTCGGGACCTCTGCCACAGATGCTCAAACACAGATGCTTTATCTGGACAGAGACCTTGGGGAGGCTGCAAGCTCCGTCTGGGGCATTTTGCAAATGGGGCATTTTGAAATGGAGCATTTCAAAGTGCCCCATTACCAGCCAAAGGGAGCTTCCAGCCTCCCCAAGGTCTCCATCCAGGTAAAAGGTGTTCTGGCAGTGGCAGAAAGGAGTTGGGGGAAGGAGCAGGAGACAGGTATCCCAAACACTTTTCACTCCGAAAATCAATGTTTCTGAGGTCCGTGATCTCGCAAGAGTTCAGGCACCCATTCTCTGCAAAAGAGGATGGGTGCCTGAAGTTGCATGTTATTGTGGCACCCAGGAGTTTCCATTGATTCTCCTGTCCCTCAAAGCGGCAGAGAGAAGAAATGGCAGCAGAGAGGATTTTTTGTAAGGGAAGTGAATCTGGCACGGCAGAATGGGAGGAGGAAGCAGTTGTGGGGAGCAAGGGGAGCACTAAGGTGAATGTTGCAGTCTCTTTGCAGTCATTCATAAGAGTGAACAACTGCCGTGGTGCTGCAACATTCGTAATTCTGGGAGTTGCTCATAAACACTTGGGGGCGCTTATTGTGTAACTTTGAACAAGTGCTAAGTGAACACTCGTAACTCGGTGATTATCTGTAAATTTACAGGCATTTCTAAACTTTTGTTTTCACTTTGTCATTATGAGTACTGAGTGTAGATTAATGAGAAAAAAAATGAATTTCAAGAACTGTAGAATCAGGCTGCAGCATAACAAAAGTGAAGGGAGTCTGAATACTTTCTGAATGCATTGTATCTGAAATAAAAAATGGGCAGAATCCCTCCCATCTGTTTGAAACAGATGCACAATCCTAACGTAAAGCAGTTATTTTGAGATATCTAAGATAATAAATAATGATTTAATCTTGGATATATTTTTTATTATTTAAAATAATAAATGTAGTAGAATGAGTAGAATACAGATATAATTACATTAATTTATTAAGCTTGAAACATTGTATGCAAGTTGATTGTTCATTTTAAAAACACATTTAATTTAAATTAATATATTTCACCTAAATTCTTCTGAGTGACTATATCTTAGTAGCAATGTCAATATTAGTAATGTTCAAGAAGTTAGAAAACGCTACGGTAATTATAAAAGTTAAGGAACAGTGTGAAAAAAGGAAAAAATGTCTGTTACTAAAGAAAACATAATGGTATTTAACAATGTCTTTTTTATACATATCAGTATTCTAATACAAAAAATGGATATTTTTTAAATGCTAATTTTTTTCCCAAAAGGCCCATTCAAAGACTGTCATCAAGCCAAACAAACTGGCTATTCCAGCAGTGGGATTTATATGATCAAGACCAGTCATGGACCAGTGCAGTTATGGTGTGACAACAGCCTTGATCCTGGAGGCTGGACAGTTATTCAAAAAAGAACGGATGGTTCTGTGAACTTCTTCACAAACTGGGACAATTATAAGGTAATCATAAAAAAATATCCAGAAGGCAATTTACAATGCACTGTTACTATAAAACTTTCCTCATTCTGTTACCTTCTCAGTTTGCTGGATTACAACTTTCCTGTCAATGACCACAATTTGTGAAAAAATCTACGAAGATTTATTTAAAGGTATGCCCACATAGGATAATTTTTTGTTCTGGTTCAGCATCTGCATGAAAAGCATCAAAGATGTGGTGCTTCATATAACGTACAAATCACTACTGTGTAATCTATTCCTACTTCCCCTTCCTGTTAGCTTTATGAAAAGCAATATTGTGATTTTTTGAGTAGTGTCTTACCTTTTGATTTTGTTAAGGACAATTATTCTAAATCTCATAAAATAAAGAGTTGGATTTGTTTCAGATCACAATCTTGAACAGAATGATCTGGGAAAATATGCACAGGATTATGTTGTTAGCTGGGCATGAGAGTTTTAAATTATCATTAACAAATTATGCTTTTATTTCACAACTCTTCTTTGTCTACAACTAATGGTTTAAATGACATTGTGAAAAAATTGCAATGAGGTGTTGCCTCTTCTCCCTAGAATGGCAAAAATATTCTTCTAAGAAGGACTTTGTCAGAAAGTAATGTACAAAATGTTTATACATGTCAGTCATGGGAGAACAAGGGGCAAGTTGTGTAGATGCTACAACAAGATAAACAATTTATCTGAAGCACAGCATGCTAAGAGATGCTCTTAGGAAGTGGATTGGCTGCAAGGAAAAAAGTTCAAAGCAAAAATACTGGTTGGATCATTCATATTCAAATTTATCTCCATTAATTAATAATTTTATCACTATTAACTTATTTCCCATTCATAAATCCAACACAATGAATTTCCTTCATGCATGTCTTCACAATACTTAATTACAAAAATTATATATTCTATTTAATATAAAGAATTTCCCACTCATTACCTGATTTTAATCTATTTTAATCTATTTATTAAAATGATTTTAATTAAATCATTTTTCCATGACTGATATAATACAAATATTTTCACTAGTACGGTACTAATTTCAACAATACTAAGAATTCTCCCTCAACCAGTATGGACAGGCTATAGTTTCTCACTACTAGTGTTTACTCAGTGGATGCATAACAGTGAATCAGCTTGCTTTTAGATCTTAGGGTATTTGTTAGTAAATTGGGAGCAAGCTGCTTCATTGCCAGAATCCAGTGGCAAACAAAATTCTAGAAACCACACTAAAGTCTCGTACTTGCATGTAATCTGAATCAAATGATGGAGAGAAGATGATAATCAATGTGTCTATCTGTGAACTTTCCACAAATCAGTATTTATGGTCAAAGATGAATTAATTATTGGATTTTTTCCAATACTTTCAGAGCATCAAAGATATATCCATAATATATTGATTATATATGAAAGCCTTCTATTATGAGAAATGGAAGACAATTTAATCAACATTCTGCTTTGTTTACAGAAAGGGTTTGGAAATGTTGCTGGAGAATACTGGCTGGGATTGGAAAACATTTACTTGCTCTCCAATCAGGATAATTACAGACTTCTGATTGAATTAGAAGACTGGAGTAATAAGAAAGTCTATGCAGAATACAGCAGTTTTCGACTGGAGCCAGAGAGTGAATATTATCGACTACGTTTAGGCACTTATCAAGGGAATGCTGGTGATTCCATGATATGGCACAATGGAAAACAATTTACAACACTGGACAGAGACAGAGATATGCACACAGGTAAGAATTAGTACTATTTAGATCTATGTACAGTACTGGCTGAGCTGAGGAAATAATTTGATAAAACATTAGGAAGATAGAGGATTCTGCAAAATAGTAGTTTAACATAAAAACATTAGAATGATTCATAGACATCTACAAGTAACTTGTATACTTTTGGCAATGACAAAACATATATGCTTAGAGTTAGGATTTACAGTGAACAAGGTAAATATTGAGTGGAAAGGCTTTTTTCTCATGGGAAAGTATCTGTTCTGACTATGTGAAAAAGGCAAAAGATTTAGAATGATCTGTAGAGAAACCAGAGTATTGGATCTCGAAAAAAATTCTGGGCAGGTTGTGTGATTTCTACTTAATGTTATTTCTTTCAGACAAGGATTCAAAAGTATCTTCCAAATCTCCAAGTTCCAAGTTTTGTGCTCCTAATTGTACAATGCACTGCACTGTTTAGTTTGGAACCAACTAACTGCAGATGCTTGTACAGAATTACACTTTGTAATGTTGAGTTTAATTCAAGTATCAAAAGTAACTTTGGAACTGTTAATAGCCAAAGGATATATTATATGGTTTTAATTTTACTTAAATGCTAACAATATTTTATGGATCAATTAGTTGATCATAAAACTTGCTTTCTTCTCAGGCAATAGGTCTGCAAATAAGCAGGTATATACATAGAATGAAGGCTATTGCTAAGCACATTGTGCTTTAGATTGTAAGCCGCCCTGAGTCTTCGGAGAAGGGCGGGATATAAATGGGATTAAAAAAAACCACCCTTTTCCATGTGTAAAATATAAGAAAATCATTCACATGCACAATTTATTCTATTATTCTCTATTTTTATCTAATACTTCTTCTCTTAAAAAAAGGACAAAATAGCTTATAAAGACTGATAGAACAAATACATGAGTATTTGTTTAGGATCATTCCTTTCTTTTCTCAAAATATAATTACCAGATATAATAAATTCCTCCCTATTCAAAAATGACAATAAGCTTCCATAAAATAAATGGAACGTAGGAATCATTATCCCTTAGTACCTATACAATGAATTGGAGAATTCTATTTCAGCACATCCACTAGCTCCTTAGTTCCATTCCATTTCTTGTTTGTGCTACCTCACTAAGCTATTTGGCTTTTTTCTCTCTTGCTTCTTCTTTTCATTTTAATGGCTCATTCTCCTTCCCTCTATGCTAAATACTATCAGGAGAATGATGCAGGAGACAAATATTTGGAGAGGGAATTACTTGAAGGTTTGTTGTAATTGTTTTCCTCATTAAGATAGAAATTTCATCAGAACCAACAGGTCTTCATTAAAATGAGGATTTTAGAAGTACAGTTGGATGATTCAGTAATACCATCCTTCTCTAAAATAGTAACAATAGTGTCCATCTGTTCACAGTCTGACTTTTGTACTAAACAAATTACAATGAATATGTTTTGTAATGTGATGTGAAATGTATCTTAATGTTTTGCTTCTCTCTGCAGGAAATTGTGCCCACTTTCATAAAGGAGGTTGGTGGTACAATGCTTGTGCTCATTCTAATCTCAATGGAGTATGGTACAGAGGAGGACACTACAGAAGCAAACACCAGGATGGGATTTTTTGGGCCGAATACAGAGGAGGTTCATATTCACTGAAAGCAGTTCAGATGATGATTAGACCTATTGATTGAGACTACCAAAAAAGTTTTTTTAAAAAAATTAATCCTTGAGTTTGAAGCAGATGTCATTTTTCAAGATCTTCTTTGGAGAACTCTACCAAGTATTCTTTTAAATCCTTGCTATATTATATATGTTAATTTTTATACATTTTAATTACAGAGCAAAACTGAAGGCTGCATTTAAAATAATTCTCTGTTCATATAAGATATGAATATTAACTGCAGCTATTAAACTTACCAGTTTTTCAAATCAGGAGGAAAAATTAATAGATATAAAATAACTGAATTTTAAAGTTAAAGTATGAAACATTTTTTATGTGTTCAATTCATTCTCATATGATTAAAACTATTTCAGTTTTTATTTCAGAGACCTGAATGTTAGGGGAAAAAAATATTTACTGATCCTTATACACAATGAGACAAAAATCATTTCATTATCACAACAATTACTAGATAGCTCTCGAGTTACAATGGCAATTGGTTCAGGAATTTCCATCACGAAGCAATGTGATAATAAAGTATGATGTCATGTGACTACATTGTTTAGAATGGCAATTCCTGCAGTTCCTGCTGCCATCATTAAGTGAGGATCATGGGTCCTTAAGCGAGTAGCTCCTTGTAACTTCCTGCTGGCTTACAACAACCAAAGTTAGTAGGACGTGTTATTAGCTACAATTCAGAGTCTGACTCTGACCTTGAATCTGATGATTTTGCTCCAGCTGGCCTGTACTTCAGAACTGTCAGACTCGGGAATCAGTAAGTAAAAATTCAATTATGGCTGCTCAGTCACTGGTATCTCCTGTTCCCAAGTCCCAGATCTAAACTCAAACAGAAGTGAGCAAAGCAACATTCCTCTACAAGGCTTCCAATAAAACAAAGGGCAAAGCATGAGTAACTGCAGTCAGCGGGTTGCAGACATATTTGATTAGTTCCTGAGCTTTCAAGTCCTTTTTGGAAACAACCATTTGGTTATCCAACTCCTGAATCATGATTCTGCTTCTTGCTTGTGACTCTTGACTTTGGACTGGCTGACTGTCTGTTGTCAGCACCTTAAAAAAGAACAGGAAGCTGACCGGAAGTTGCAAGCTCCAGGCAGCTTGCAAGCAGATAGGTGGCAAGTAACTGCTGCTGGAAGGAGGGAGGTGTGCGAGTGTTGAGGGAGGCATGGTGCAAGCGTGGTGAGACTTGGGATGGCTGCTGCTGGGTGGAAGAGGGTGCATGAATGGAATCCACAGCAAGAGTGGAACACGGCTTAGGGTGGCTGCTGCTGCATGGAGCAAGGATGTGTGAGTGCTAGTGACACACCATGTGAGTGCTAAGGGTCCCAGGGAGGGTGTGAGAGTGCAAGTAGCTGGTGTGCAAATCCACAGAGGCTGAGGCTGAACCCAAAAAGTTGTAACCTCCTCTGCCAACTTCCCTATTGACTTAACTTGTGGGAAGCAGGCAGGGAAGGTCACAAATCAAGATCATGTAACCGCAGGGTGCTGCAAGTTAACCTTGTTAATAACCAACTGGATTCCCTAAATCCCGATCCCATGATCAGGAGGATGCTGGGATGTCCAGAAATTCAAGGACTGGTTGTAACCATCATTTGTTTAGTGCTATCATAACTTTGAATAGTCACTAAACAAGTGATCATCATTAATTGTGGACTACCTGTATTTTACAGCACAATTTTCTTAGGACATGGCAATCCTACTTACTCTGGATCAGAAATCACATATTATTTTGAAAGTCAAATCCAAAATTAGTAGCATTGCTACAACACTATACATTAGACTAATGTTATTAATCCTATGTTACAAATTGGAGTTAAGATTTAAGAAACAAAGTTGTGTACTCATTAAAGAATGAAATGTTTCAGGAGTTACAAACAACTTTATGTTTTTAATAAAGTTCAATGTACTAGACAAGTTCTGTGAAATAAATTGATTTCAGTAGTATTTAATGACTGAGTAATGTATTTAAAATATGTTAGAATTAAAGTATATACAGACATCATATATTAGTTTAAAAATATTCAGAATATTCCAGTACTATGTTCCAGGAGATGGGGGAATACCTGTAAAATAGTATTTCCAATCTCCAAAAGCTGCTATTTAATTCAGCACATCACACAGCCATGACTATATGGCATCTCTTACTGCAAAATACAATTTTTGTAAAAAAAGGTTTTTGACTCAACCATCCCAAATATTAAATACCATTTGTAATGCTAAGATAGATTACATATGTTTTATATTCATTTCAGTGTATAGGTAGTTTTCCCACAACCACAACTGGAACCAGAATTCTGGTCATAAGTAGTTATGGTTGGTAAGTTGAGACACGATGTGACCAGACTCAATTTTATCACTGTTTTAATGATAGTTGTAAAGTAAGTTACAGAAGTCATAAACTGAATCATACATTGCTAAGCAAATCCATGCTTCCAAATGGGCATTTTTTGTCAGGAACTGCAAAAAAAAGTTGTAAGTTGTGCTGATGTAACTGCGGGACACTGCAACTAGTCATAAATGCAAGCTAGTTGCCAAGTGCTCAGAATGTGGAGGAGGAGGCAGCAGTCATATGTTTGAGGATGGGTTGAAAGCAGCTTTTTAAAAAGTTCATTGATCAAATGATGGTTGAACAGCTGAAGATTACCTTTATAGAAACTTCCAATGCACAGCTACTTCCCAACGCTCTGATTATTATTTAATAATATACTGCTCACTAACCAGTGTTTCTTGGTGGCTTTACAATTCAATAAAAACACAAACATAAAAACAACTAAATCTGACTAGAGTTAAATAGTAGCAACTGTGAGAGATCTCACTAGCAGACAATGTGTGCTGCACCTGCCAAAAAAGCCAATACAATACTAGGCTGCATTAACAAAGGAATAGAATCAAGATCACATGAAGTGTTAATACCACTTTACAATGCCTTGGTAAGGCCACACTTGGAATACTGCATCTAGTTTTGGTCACCACAATGTAAAAAAAGATGTTGAGACTCTAGAAAGAGTACAGAGAAGAGCAGCAGAGATGATTAGGGGACTGGAGGCTAAAACATATAAAGCACGGTTGCAGGAATTGGCTATGTCTAGTTTAATGAAGAGAAGGACTAGGGGTGACATGATAGCAGTGTTTCAAAACAGGTGAAACTCAAAAAATTAGAATATCGTGCAAAAGTTCATTTATTTCAGTAATGCAACTTAAAAGGGGAAACTAATATATGAGATAGACTCATTACATGCAAAGCAAGATAGTTCAAGCCGTGATTTGTCATAATTGTGATGATTATGGCTTACAGCTCATGAAAACACCAAATCCACAATCTCAGTAAATTAGAATATTGTGAAAAGGTGCAATATTCTAGGCTCAAAGTGTCCCACTCTAATCAGCTAATTAAGCCATAACACCTGCAAAGGGTTCCTGAGCCTTTAAATGGTCTCTCAGTCTGGTTCAGTAGGAATCACAATCATGGGGAAGACTGCTGACCTGACAGTTGTGCAGAAAACCATCATTGACACCCTCCATAAGGAGGAAAAGCCTCAAAAGGTAATTGCAAAAGAAGTTGGATGTTCCCAAAGTGCTGTATCAAAGCACATTAATAGAAAGTTACGTGGAAGGGAAAAGTGAGGAAGAAAAAGGTGCACAAGCAACAGCGATGACCGCAGCCTGGAGAGAATTGTCAGGAAAAGGCCATTCAAAAGTGTTGGGGACTTTCACAAGGAGCGGACTGAGGCTGGACTCAGTGCATCAAGAGCCACCACACACTGATGGATCCTGGACATGGGCTTCAAATGTCGTATTCCTCTTGTCAAGCCGATCCTGAACAACAATGTCAGAAGCGTCTTACCTGGGCTAAAGAAAAACAGACCTAGTCTGTTGCTCAGTGGTCCAAAGTCCTCTTTTCTGATGAGACCAACTTTTGCATCTCATTTGGAAACCAAGGACCCAGAGTCTGGAGGAAGAATGGAGAGGCACACACTGCAAGATGCTTGAAATCCAGTGTGAAGTTTCCACAGTCTGTGTTGATTTGGGGAGCCATGTCATCTGCTGGTGTTGGTCCACTGTGCTTCATTAAGTCCAGGGTCAACGTAGCCGTCTACCAGGAGATGAGCTTTATGGGGATGCTGACTTCATTTTCCAGCAGGACTTGGCATCTGCCCACATTGCCAAAAGCACCAAAACCTGGTTCAATGACCATGGGATTGCTGTGCTTGATTGGCCAGCAAACTCGCCTGACCTGAACCCCATAGAGAATCTATGGGGCATTGCCAAGAGAAAGATGAGAGACATGAGACCGAACAATGCAGAAGTGCTGAAGGCCGCTATTGAAACTTCCTGGTCTTCCATAACACCTCAGCAATGCCACAGGCTGATAGCTTCTATGCCACGCCGCATTGAGGCAGTAATTGCTGCAAAACGGGCCCAAACCAAGTACTGAGTACATATGCATGCTTATACTTTTCAGAGGTCCGATATTGTTCTATGTGCACTCCTTGTTTTATTGATTGCATGTAATATTCTAATTTTCTGAGATTGTGGATTTGGGGTTTGCATGAGCTGTATGCCATAATCATCACAATTATGACAAATCATGGCTTGAACTATCTTGCTTTGCATGTAATGAGTCTATCTCATATATTAGTTTCCCCTTTTAAGTTGTATTACTGAAATAAATGAACTTTGCACGATATTCTAATTTTTTGAGTTTCACCTGTACCTCAGGGGCTGCCACAAAGAAGAGGGAGTCAGGTTATGCTCTAAAGCACCTGAAGGCAGGAAAAGAAGCAATGGATGGAAACTAACCAAAGAGAAGCAATCTAGAAGTAAGGATAAATTTTCTGAAATTTTCTAACTAATCACTGGAACAACCTACAGAAGTTGTAAATGCTCCAGCACTGGAAGTTTTTAAGAAGAGACTGGACAACCATTTGATGAAAATGGTATAGGGTTTCCTGCCTGACTAGGGGGCTGGAGTAGATGAACTCCAAGGTCCCTTCCAATGTTGTTGTTATCATTATTATAAATAATGAGTAGAAACCAAGATTACAACAGGCAAGGAGATGATATTTCTGGTATTAGTCAATGGTCCACCAACCACGTCCAGTATAGAGCATCCCATTGGACTCATTAAAGAATGAACTCTTTCTGGAGTTACAAACTACTTAATTTATGTTTTTAATAAAGGTCAGTGTATTAGACATATCTATATCCATAGGGCATAAATATAGCATGTGTTTATTTTTCTAAATTAAATGTAGGGATAGGGAGTGAAGATAGCAGTTATATAAGAATAGGTTAATCTTTTTTGGACAATCATTTTGTTTTTGTCATTGATCAGCAGAATAAAACAAAAGAATCACAATGGATAAAATAAGCTATAGAATAAATAGTAGAAGTAAAACTGTAAAAATAGTATAGTACAAATAAAATTGTAATCCTTCTGTCCATTTATGGTGCTCTGAAAAACTCAATTATGCAAGTAGTAAGCTTAGAAAAAAACTAAAAGTATGCAAGTTGCTTCATTCTGAATCAATTCAAATACATTTCATAAAATGTTTTATTCTGAGTTTTAAATATGTTCTTAAAATCATTTTGGAAGTATTTAAGCTTGAAATACCTCCTAAATACTCAAAACAACCAATTTTGCATTTTATGTGTGACTTTTCATGAATTTTCTGCTTAAAATACCTTGTTAAAGATAATAGAAAAATATTTCTAAGTTTAACATGGGAAATTTTCAGGTAATGCACTTCTTTGTCCAAGTTGTGTCATTCTCCAAATTATACCCATACAACAATTCAGTTTCAAAAATTATCTTTCACTGACATCAATAGATTTTCCCCACATCATTTGCTTTAACCTAAATGCAATCAATATAAGTCCCATTCTTGCTCACCCACTATCCAGACAAAGAGGGAGACATAATGCTGTGGAGAAATGAAGTAAGGGCAGGAGAAAAATATGTTTATTACACTCCTAAAACTTCCTAGGCCAGTGGTTCCTTTCTACTTAATTTAAGAGAAATGGGTTTCAATCTTTTTTCCTGGTTACAAGATACATAAAAATAAATGTAGACTACTGCATAGGCAAGCCTATTCAAACTATTAAATTATAGTATGTACTGAATATATATACAGATAGACTTCAACTTATGACTGTAACTGAGCTCAGAATTACAGTCATAAGTTGTGATGGTGATTAAGTGGGCCACCACATGATGACGCCTGATTTTACACCTTTTTTTGTGATGGCCATTAAGCAAATGTTGCGGTCATTAAATTAACATCAGAGTTGTTAGCTGAACATGGTGGTTAAACTAGGTCATTTTATCCAATGGCAGTTTTTGCTGGAAACTGAAAGAAAACACTGGAAATTTAAAAAAATAGTCAAAAATTGCAGTCTCGAATGGTTACAGACAGCCATAAATGTAAGCACTGGTTACCAAGTGCTGAAATGCAAAGACATGACCATGAAGACCGATGCAACCATAAGTAGCTTTATGGGGATCCATTTGGACAGGCAGAATTTGATTTTTTCCAAATGCTGAACCTATGCATTCTCTCAATTATTTCATATGATTAGGTTATACCATATTATTATTATTATTATTATTATTATTATTATTATTATTATTATTATTATTATATATTATTATTATTATTATTATTAGCATATGGCATTGTTACATTAGCCAGGAGACCACAATGTACTTTGGCTTCCAAAATACTAGCTCCGTTCTAGGAAATGCATGCTTCCTGTTGCGCGTCACATAAGGGTGAGCTAGGTTCGCATCAGAAAAAAAGACAAGCAGCTCTTCCTGAAGTCATTCAAGGCCTCCTCCCTCCCTGGCAAACAGGCACCATCTTGCAAACAGGCACCACAATTGGGAAGGTTCAGAGGACAGGAATCTGACTGCCTGCACCAGCTCGTCCCCCACCCCCATTGAAGTGGTACCTATTTTATCTACTCGCATAGAGCATGCTTTCGAACTGTTAGGGGGACAGAAGCTGAATCAAGTGAGAGGACCTTACCCTGATACACAATGCTAGAATTCGAATTGCTGGAGCAGAAAGCTTCTCCAGGGTCATGAAGCCACTGAACCACTATGCCTCTATTAGGTTAGATCAGGGGTGTCAAACCCAATTTCATTGAGGGCCGCATCAGCATTGCGGTTGCCCTCAGGGGGCCGGGTGGGTATGGCCAGGTTGGGCGTGGCCTACTGGGTGGGCATGTCCAGCTCTACATCATTTGCATCAAGGATGTCTATGGGGGCCTGGGCAGGAGTGGGACAGATCTGAGGGTCTCTGGCAGAAGGAGGGTCTCTGGGCCAGGGTCAAGGCAATGGAGGCAGTTCCCTCACTGTTTCCAGGATGGCTTCGTGGGCCACATGAAACCACTTTGCGGGCTGGATCCGGCCCCCGGGCCTTGTGTTTGACATGTCTGGGTTAGATGATTGCCAATATATGAATTAAGTCTTTTTACAGTTACACATTTTAAAGTTTTCATGTTAATTGCATAAATGTGCACATGCGCTTGATATGATTGCCTTTTTCTTTCATAGCAGATAACAAGGCACTAAGTCGAAAGAGGTCTAGAGATCATACCCTATTAGTTCCTCATCTTGGAGTTAAATGGTTTCAGTTCACTGAAAGTGTCACAATGTATCTTTACTATGTTTTTTTTTACCATGGATGTTTTAAAATTTTATTTCTCACTGTTTAACAAGCAGGAAAGTGTTTCAAATAGCCAGATGTATGATGATATTCCTTTTTGCATTATTTTGACAACAGTTTAGTGATTTAAAAACAACTAGCATATAAATGGCTAGTTTATATCTATCTCGACTTAGACTGAAGTTCTGTTGAAAACAGGAAAACTTGAATTCTTTAAAATCCCTTTTTTGGAATCTATTGAAAAAAATTTGCAGATCATGTTTAGAGTAAACTATCCATAGATTAAAGAAAGCAATGTATCTACTTGAATGAAGCAACTGAGGTAAATATGTGATTGAGTGGTCTTTATACAATACCATAATCTATAGATTAATTACTATATTATATGCAACTATCTAAAATCATTTTAAAAATACGTACAAATCCAGTATTTCATTACAGTTTTGGAAATTGTTTTACTATAAAAGGCACAAGAAGAACTACGAAAGTCACAAGTATTACTATATTACACAGGAGTAATATAGTAATACTTTTCTATCTTTATCTTCATGTTTGCCAAATCCATTTATTTGTTCATCAATAGTGTAAATATGTGCTCAGCACTGTAGACATACATTGCCACATTGAAGTGTGGCTTCAATGGGAACCCAATCTGTTTCAAGATCAAAATATTTTGAATTTAAAACATTGTGTACATCCCAAGTACATTTTGCATTTTCCATATTTACTGAAAGATTTTTCAAGATGTGCCAATGTATTCCTTGACATCTAGTGCCCTGCTAAGGTCCAATTGCAGCAAAACAAAACAAACTTGTCAAGGGCAGACATCAATAAATTACTGTGTTTCCCTGAAAATAAGACCTGGTCTTTTTTTTGCCTCCAAAAATGGCACCAGGTCTTATTTTAAGGGGTGTGTGTGACTTTTCCACTCACCTCCGGCACTGACAGCCCCACCCAGCCAGCCCACTTCTTCTGCGATGTCCCACGGCCTGCATTTCGCAGTCAGACGTGCAGCCGAGAACCAAGCTATGGATTGAATCCATAGCTCAGTTCTTGGTTGCAAAGGACTTCCGGAAAGACCTCTAATTGCAAAATGCAGACCAGGGGACGCCACAGAAGTGGGCTGGTGAGGTTCCGGTTTGCGATTGCGGCGTCAGCAGACATGTTGGGTGATTGCTCTCTCCATCCTCCAGTTTTCTCCCACTGGGGGACCCTGAAGAGGGTTGAAGGTCGCCCTGTAGGGGTGACGAGCTAGAAGAGGACCCCCAAGTGATCACAGAAGGGCGGCAGCCCTCCTGTTTGATTCAGGGCAGCTCTTCAAACTGATAGGGAAAAGATCGGCCATCAAGATGGCCCATCAACAAGCTGCTGACAGCCGAGGCCAAATTTACCATCAAGCACCTTGAAAGCAATGTGGAGGAATCGGGTGAGACTTTATCTTCTCTGTACCCCAAGTACTTTCCTGTTAAAAGCTTCTTGAAAATTTTTTCCCCTGTGAGGAGAAAGGGAAGGGAATTTTCTTCTCCTACCCTCTAAAATGGTGGCATCTGATCACCCAGGGGAAATAAAGTATTGAAAAGTACAGGAATTTATCTCTGACAAAGAGACTTGCTCACAGCCCAGACCTGACCTTGGTATTATCTATTAGAGATTTAACTCTGAGAGAGCAACTGGGCAGTGAAATTGGTCTCTAGGAACTCTTGTTTAATAAATAGCCTTCACTAGAAAGACTGTCTATAAACATGTCAGAAATGGAGGAAGATCAGCAAAAAACCTTGGCTATGTTAAAAACTTTACTTGAAAGTATTCTTGCAGATACTGAGAAACTCAAAGCTAACCTGAAAGATAACGGTGCCAGCCTAGATCTACAAAGCAAAACCTTGATTGCAACTAAAGAACTAACAACTCAAAAAAAAAAACAACCAACAACAACAGGAATGGAAGAAGTGAATACCAAGACAGAGGGCTTTAAAGATCAACAAATACAGTTTACTATTTACGAAACAACAACTTTAAAATTGGAAATGACTTTCTATACAAAGCAGAAGAAATCTGAGAAAGAAGACCAGATCGAATTAAACACAACTATACCAGAACAAACATGGGGCAACAACCTAATGATTAAAAATGGGCCAGATCTTTCAGAAAATTGGCAATTAGATGGTCTCCTTCAATCCAAGTAACATATACAAGAATGAAGGGAGATCTATTCGATGATTTAAAAACATTGGTATGGAAGCCTGGTTGGCAAAAGAAGAAAGCTAGAATTAGGTTGAAAAACTGGGGCCTTTTGATTTAGTAGAGAAGCCCCTAAACTGTCAACTAGTGGGCTAAAGGGAGATTTGGAGACAAGGGGAAATTTGATTACTAGACTTAATATAGTTGGAAAATAGTAAAAAAAGAAGGGATTAATGTGTCTGATACTGAGGATTTAGACTTACAAGGGAAATGTAAACTATTAGGAAATAGGTTTGAATTACTGATTAGCCCAAACAATATAGATGATGGATTTGAACTAATAAAGGATACTCTATTATTAAGGTGGTGATGTATTAGGGTGAGAAATAGAAAATGTATACGAAATAGAATAAGAATAAATTTAAGTAACAATATGTGTATTTTAGACATTATAATTTTTATGAAGTGAGATAAAGGAAATTCGGGTTACCTGAAAGTTAAATACTATGGATATTAAAGGTCAAATTGGAATACTGTAATTAAAAATTAGGTAAAACTTAATAACAGGACATGGATTGTTTATTGAGATTTATTAAGATATGCATAAGCAAAAAAATGTATTTATATAATGCGATAATGAAGTCTTTACTGAGTTTGATACAATTAGAAATTTACTAGCTTAAATACAAAATAGCAAATGTTAAGGGAAACAAAGAAGAAATATTTGATGATGTAACATGAGATACCTACTAAAGATTTTGTTATTGAACTATTAACCCAATCACCACATTGCCTTCTAAATGTAAAACCGGAAAACCAATAAAAAAAATTTAAAAAGGAAGAAATGGGCCGGCAAGGAGAGACAGGCTGCGACGGTAAGTGGGTGCAGGGTGCATGGGGCAGCTCCACCCCTTCACCCCTGCTCTAGTTTGATTTTTAGGCATGTGCCTTGCCCCAAAACTAGGGCTTATTTTGGGGGGTAAGGCTTATATTAGGTCCACCCCCAAAAAATCAAGCTAGGGCTTATTTTCGAAGAAGGTCTTACCTTTGGGAAAAACACAGTACTCCAATTAATTTGTGGCTATTCTTATTGACAGGAAAGAAGAACTACTCAAAAATGTATGTCCATATGCCCAGAATTTTGCATAGAGGACAAAAATGGTATTTTTGTAGAGACTTGTTGGATAGGAACTGTGAAAACAAGGACTGGATTTTGTATTTTGAGAGTGATTGTTGCTTAGCTCTATATCTATATGTGTGTGTATGTTGGAAAAGAATATGGAAGCAACATGAAATTTCTAAAATGCGGTAGTGAGCTAAGCTAGGCTCTTCTAAAAAAAATCAATCACTCTCAGGATGATAGCAGTAATGATGATGTCCACAAGAGGGATGAGGTAAATTGACCTCCTGTTTTTTTTTCTTTTTCCAAATGCTGAAATTCAATAAAAATTCAAATATTACACTTACCGAATTCTTAGCATGTCCATTCTCATGTCAAATTTTTCAAAAGAAAATTTTGCAATCCTTTAAAACTTATTATATGCAAATTTATGATAGTTTGAAATCCAGACATTATTTGCAATCACAACTCAAAGCATTCTGTTGGAGAACACAGATTCTATAAATAATCAAGAAAACCTCAGCTGGCGAGGCTGCCTTAGCCCTCAAGCAGATAGCAGAGCCAGATCATCACAACCTCTGTAGGCTGATCAGGGGTTAAATGTCTGACTAAAGCAGCTTTGCAACACAAGCTTTATTATGTTACTTCATATTGAAAAGAGAATGAATTTTAAATGTAAGTCACAAGATACTCTCTTTAAACAGAAACAGTAATGGTAATACTTTAAGTTCACAGACTGCAGCCAATATCAGTATTTTAACAGATTATCTAAAAAAAAGTATTTATCTTACCTAAATAGGGAATACAAGGAGTCATCTTCAAGCTACTAATATAGTCTCTAAGTCTTTTATAATTGTCCTCTTTGCTCATTACGTATTCCAGTTTGTCAAAAGAAGCTTTGTCTTTTCGGCTCAGTAACTTTTGGGAAAATAAAGAACAGACAACTATTACTGTAAAAGCTATCCTTTTATATTCAAGTATTTAATAGTTATTTTATATGACAAAATGGGATGCTGAAAAATCTACAACTGACTAAAAGAAAACATTTAAAACGGACATTTAATCTGTTAGAAGACAAATAAACCTCAAGGCCAAATTACCCTTCATATTAAATCCCTAGTGGTGGTTATTTTTAAAATAAGCTTAACAAGTAGCAATAGATATAAAATATATCCCCCATGTTTTTTTTTTAAAAAAATGTTTATACCATACTCTCTTAATAAGGTAGTCACATCTGAGTCAAAATACAGTGCAAACTTCAAAGTCAAAAATCATACATTGCCATTAGATAATGTGTCAAAGACCCCAAGCACCAAAGTTCAGGGAGGAAAAATTAGAATCAGAATCTAATGAAGACTCCTAAGTGAAGAAAAGGTGGAAGGAAGCCGTATGAATGATCTAATAAAAAATATCTAACAATCATCTCTTCTTTTTATAGCCCTTTGCACTGCTTTTCATGTGTTTCAAAAAAATCCTCCAATCTTTCAAAACATATTTTCAGAAGGATAGCTTTGCTTTTCTCCAGATAGAAATAGCAATAGCACTCAGACTTACCGGTATATACCGCTTCATAGTGCTTTACAGCACCCTCTAAGTGGTTTTATTGCCCCCAACAATCTGGGTCCTCATTTTACTGACCTCGGAAGGATTGAACGCTGAGTCAACCTTCAGCCGGTTAGGATTGAACTCCTGTTAGTGAGCAGAGTTAGTCTGCAGTACTGCATTCTACCCACTGCGCCACCACTGCTATTGGTACCATCTAGTGCTAGAGACCTTTGAAGGAATAGAATCACTCCTCAAATAAGCAGCAGAACCATTCACTAAGCACCACTACCTTTCCAGACCCAAGTTCCTGACCATCTCAGGAAACAAGTACCACTTGTAATTTTCCTGTAGGATTTCTGGGGAAGAAATAGCGGATTCAAGATGACTCTGTGAAAAATGGAGCCGACAACCTTAGTTGTATGAAAAAACAGCAAGTAGACCAGCTAGCTCCTTGATACCTCCTGGACAAGGAAAGGACTTGAGATCATCTATAAATGCTCCAGACAGTTGCTCCTCACAAGCAGATTGCAAGCCAGCAGTCTCTGGCAAATTTAGAGTTCTGGGAGACAAGGAAATAGCCAAACCACAGTTGACACCTTTGAAAGAACCTTGGGTTTATATACTTCTTTTTCTAAGAACTTTTAAAAACTACTTGATAACTCTTTTGATCAACAGGTTTTCTAGTACCTGGTGAGTTTCTTCAG
Source organism: Vipera berus (assembly GCF_964194415.1). Taxonomy (NCBI): domain Eukaryota; kingdom Metazoa; phylum Chordata; class Lepidosauria; order Squamata; family Viperidae; genus Vipera; species Vipera berus. Next base: position 111,786,201 of record NC_138204.1, read on the forward strand.
TCCTTAGTAAAAAAAGTTTCAAATACAAGCTTAAGGAATTTAAAAACTATTATTTTAATATAGGGTGATTAAAATTTTGACTTTAGAAAGTTATAAATGTATTAAGAATCCAGATTAATTTGAAATAAATTATAAATAATTTTCTAATGGAAATTTTTTTGTTTTGAATGCTAAAAAGCATAAGGTAAGAATTAGATACTACAGATAACTAAAGATTTCAATTAAAGAAGAATACTTAACGTGGACTTGGGATGAAGCAAAATATTCTAACATAATGAAGAATATTTTTGAACACTGAACCTCGAAGCTTACTTTAAGAATGTTTGCCTCTATAGAATGACTGTCTAAAAGATGTTATGGAAGAGGAATAGGTTTTACCTGACAAAATGGAGACTGATTTGAAAGTGGATTTAAAAATAACAGACTACAATATGGAAAAAGATGCTACAATGTTTCTGTTACTACAAAGTAACAGAAACTGGCTAACATCTCAATAATTAAAAGGGTTATACAAACAGCAAATCAAGAAAGTGACCTGGGTAATTTTCTTATGTTGAATTTACAAAAGAGGCTTGTTAAATCTTTGCAGAATTTTATGAGAAGAAACAAAGAAAAAAATGTAGTTAAGTTCTAGAACATTACTTGAAGGGACTATCAATATTTTATCACTGTAAAAGAAAGAAATATAATATTAGTTTATTCGATCAAGGTTAAAATAGATATGTTATTTCTAGTAGCCCTTAATGGACTTCTGCTGAATTTCTTACCCTTACTTTCAAAAGATTCCAATTTGCCTTAAAATACATCCCTTTATATTCTTTTCTTATTTTGTTTCTTTATACCACAGATGCCTATAAAATCCATTGGCTAGGCCAGCTCCCTATATAATTGATGTTTTGTTATTCATTAATGAAAAAGCAATTATTTAATGTAATTCACTCACCGCCCATGTTTTAGTCAACCTGAAGATGGGGGCACTTTGCAGTCCAGAAACCACAGCCATAAGAGCATGTAAATTATTTAGTTCATAAAGTTTCTGAGGACAAGAACAGAAATGGAAGCTCAATATCAAGTAATTGTTTACTACTGTTAAATCATAAACCTTTGAACAATGTTCTAAGAGTGCAGGGCAATAAATGGATACAACCAGATGATAATGATACTTCAGCCAAAATAAAACTGTCAAAGAATTATAAAACTGAAGTGAATTATAAAGCATCACAACTATTCTTTCCTATAAGATCTAGATTAAGTTGGATCCAAGCAGAAACTTTCAAATGCTTTCACTTTGCCTGACCTATAAATAATATTCTTTTGAGGATTGAGAGAATCTGCTGATATATTTTCTGACAGAGGGGAGAAAGAAGAAAGTACAAACACCGAGAGTGGAATAGAAAGCAACTCTACTAATTATTCAACAATCACTTCTTTTCCCCTCATCCTTTTGCCATTCTACCACAAGGATTCCCCAAACATTTGTGGGTCTTGGGTATGGGGAAGTCTAGATTCTGTTTATGCCCCTCTTTGTTGTTGTTAGTTGCGAAGTCGTGTCCGACCCATCGCGACCCTATGGACAATGTTCCTCCAGGCTTTCCTGTCCTCTACCATCTTCTGGAGTCCATTTAAGCTCACGCCTACTGCTTCAGTGACTCCATCCAGCCACCTCATTCTCTGTCGTCCCCTTCTTCTATTGCCCTCAATCTTTCCCAGCATTAGGCTCTTCTCCAGTGAGTCCTTCCTCCTCATTAGGTGGCCAAAGTATTTGAGTTTTAGCTTCAGGATCTGGCCTTCTAAAGAGCAGTCAGGTTTGATCTCCTCTAGGACTGACCGGTTTGATCGCCTTGCAGTCCAAGGGACTCGCAGGAGTCTTCTCCAGCACCAGAGTTCAAAGGCCTCAATTCTTTTGCGCTCAGCCTTTCTTATGGTCCAACTTTCACTGCCATACATTGCAACTGGGAAGACCATAGCCTTGACTATACGCACTTTTGTTGACAGGGTGATGTCTCTGCTTTTTAGTGTGCTGTCTAGATTTGCCATGGCTTTCCTCCCGAGGAGCAAGCGTCTTTTAATTTCTTGACTACAGTCCCCATCTGCAGTGATCTTGGAGCCCAGGAAAATAAAATCTGTCACTACCTCCATTTCTTCCCCATCTATTTGCCAGGAATTGAGAGGGCCGGATGCCATGATCTTGGTTTTCTTAATGTTTAGTTTCAACCCAACTTTTGCACTCTCCTTCTTCACTCGCAACAAGAGACTCTTCAGTTCCTCTTCACTTTCTGCCATTAGAGTGGTATCATCTGCATATCTTAGGTTGTTGATATTTCTTCCGGCAATCTTAATTCCAACTTTTGATTCATCTAGCCCTGCCTTTCTCATGATGTGCTCTGCATATAAGTTAAATAGGCAAGGCGAAAGTATACAGCCTTGCCGGACTCCTTTCCCAATTTTGAACCAATCAGTGGTTCCGTGTCCAGTTCTCACTGTTGCTTCTTGGCCCGCATATAGGTTTCTCAAGAGACAAATAAGATGTTCTGGTACTCCCATCTCTTTAAGAACTTGCCACAGTTTGTTATGATCCACACAATCAAAGGCTTTAGCATAGTCAATGAAGCAGAAGTAGATGTTTTTCTGGAACTCTCTAGCTTTCTCCATGATCCAGCGTATGTTGGCTATTTGATCTCTAGTTCCTCTGCCTCTTCGAAATCCTGCCTGTACTTCTGGTAGTTCTCTATCCACATACTGCTGGAGTCTAGCTTGTAGGATTTTAAGCATAACTTTACTAGCATGAGAAATGAGTGCAATGGTGCGATAGTTTGAACATTCTTTGGCACTGCCTTTCTTTGGAATTGGAATGTAAACTGATCTTTTCCAATCCTGTGGCCACTGTTGAGTTTTCCAAATTTGCTGGCAAATTGAGTGTAGCACTTTTACTGCATCGTCTTTTAAGATTTTGAATAGCTCAGCTGGAATACTGTCACCTCCACTAGCTTTGTTGTTGCTCAGCTTTTCTAAGGCCCACTTCACTTCACATTCTAGGATGTCTGGCTCGAGGTCAGTGACCTCATTGTGATTATCAGGGACATTAAGCTCATTCTTGTATAGTTCTTCTGTGTAATTTTGCCATCTCTTCTTAATCTCTTCTGCCTCTGTTAGGTCCCTGCCATTTTGGTCCTTTATCATGCCCATTTTTGCATTGAACGTTCCCTTCATCTCCCCAATTTTCTTGAAAAGATCTCTGGTCCTCCCTATTCTATTGTTTTCTTCTATTTCTTTGCACTGTTCATTTAAGAAGGCATTCTTATCTCTTCTAGCTATTCTCTGGAATTCTGCATTCAATTGGGCGTATCTTTCTTTTTCTCTCTTGCCTTTTGCTTCCCTCCTTTCCTCAGCTATTTGCAAAGCTTCCTCAGACAGCCATTTTGCTTTCTTGCATTTCTTTTTCTTTGGGATGGTTTTGGTTGCTACCTCTTGTACAATGTTGCGAACCTCTGTCCATAGTTCTTCAGGCATCCTGTCTATCAGATCTAATTCCTTAAATCTATTTGTCACCTCTACTGTATATTCAATGGGGATATGATTTAATTCATACCTGATTGGCCTGGTGCTTTTCCCTACTTTCTTCAGTTTAAGCCTAAACTTTGCAACGAGAAGCTCATGGTCTGAGCCACAGTCAGCTCCTGGTCTTGTTTTTACTGACTGTATAGAGCTTCTCCATCTTTGGCTGCAGAGCATATAGTCAATCTGATTTCTGTGTTGACCGTCTGGTGATGTCCATGTGTAGAGCCGTCTCTTGGGTTGTTGGAAAAGAGTGTTTGCTATGACCATCGTATTCTCTTGACAAAATTCTATCAGCCTGTGCCCTGCTTCATTTTGTACTCCAAGGCCAAACTTGCCTGTTATTCCGGTTATCTTTTGGCTTCCTACTTTAGCATTCCAATCCCCCATGATGATAAGGACATCATTTTTTGGTGTTAGTTCTATAAGGTGCTGTAGGGCTTCATAGAACCGGTCAATTTCATCCTCTTCAGCACCGGTGGTTGGAGCATAGACTTGGACTACTGTGATATTGAATGGTTTGCCTTGGATTCGAACTGAGATCATTCTGTCATTTTGAGGATTGTATCCCAGTATTGCTTTTCCTACTCTTTTATTGACTATGAAGGCTACTCCATTTCTTCTGAGGGATTCTTGCCCACAGTAGTATACCTGATGGTCACCTGAATTAAATTCACCCATTCCTGTCCATTTTAGTTCGCTGATACCTAAGATGTCGATGTTCAGTCTTGTCATCTCTTGTTTGACCACGTCCAGCTTGCCTTGATTCATGGATCTTACATTCCAGGTTCCTATGGAGAAAAAATCTTTACAGCATCGGACTTTCCTTTCACTACCAGACATATCCACAGCTGAGCGTCCTTTCGGCTTTGGCCCAGTCGCTTCATTCTTTCTGGCGCTACTAGTACTAGCCCTCTGCTCTTCCCCAGTAGCATATTGGACGCCTTCCGACCTGAGGGGCTCATCTTCCAGCGTCATATCGTTTTGCCTTTTGGTACTGTCCATAGGGTTTTCATGGCAAAGATACTGGAGTGGGTTGCCATTTCCTTCTCCAGTGGATCACGTTTTGTCAGAACTCTCTGCTATGACCTGTCCGTCTTGGGTGGCCCTGCACGGCATAGCTCATAGCTTCATTGAATTACGCAAGCCCCTTCGCCACGACAAGGCAGTAATCCATGAAGGGGTTATGCCCCTCTACAGCTGTCTAAATGTGATTTTTGTGTGTAACCTAGCTTGGCCTGGGGAAAAATGAACAACTGCTTCTTTAACTAGGTTAAGAGATCAGCAGCACACTTATATTCTTTAAGTACAAAATCAAGGTTAATATTAGAGCAACTGGGGGGAAATTATCACAGAAAAATAGTAGAGCAGTAGCATGTGCCCGCCATATTCATCTGTTGACTTATCTATGATTCACAGTTTAACATTTCTACCAAATTTATTATGTGTCTATTTATTTTACACACACACACACACACACACACACACACACACATATATGTATGTATGTATGTATGTATGTATGTATGTATGTATGTATGTAAATTTTTTTTGGATTGCTAACAAAGAATTAAAGGGATTTGTCCCATGTTTGGGGCCTATCAAGGTATTCTAAATACCCAAGGCCATCCACAGGCAGTGGTCACAGTAGTGACAGCTCATATTTGTGTAATTTTTTTTTGGATTGCTCCCTTAATTGTTTGTTAGCAATCCAAAAAAATAATAATGTACACACACACACACACACACACAGAGAGAGAGAGAGAGAGAGAGAGAATTGAAATTACATATTTCTATTAGAGCTCTGATAAAAACATCTAAATCTGAAAAACTGTTGCAAATACAAAATTATTTTAAAATAAAAGTATAAAATCATGTAAAATAAAATATTATTTTGGTGACTGATATGTAAAAAACCTAAAAGCTACACAAATACAAGAAATGGGTAACAAGAAATTATGAGCAAACTTTAATATTGTTCATGACTTTATCAACAAATACTTGTTTTGTACTATGTGCTTGAGAAACATGCAACCAGTAAGTCAAGACTTTCAATATATTATTCAAAAGATAAAGCCAGAAAATATTGTGCACTTTTTAACATACATTTATTTACAAATGTAATTAATTTATGGTTGATTCAACATATGTACTGCCAGTTTCAGAGGAACAGTTTCAAACTTACTAGCAATATCATAATCTATTTCTGCAACTTTCAAACAATAATGTAGAATCATTACATGTTGTAATTTATATAACTTATTCAGAATAATACCTTTCTTACATTATAAGTAAACCAATATTGTAATAGGTTTTTGAAAGGAGTTTTAAAGTTTAAACCTGTTCCCTAACAATATTTTCTTACCTTAGCAGTTTTGATATAGTGGCTTAGGACTTCAGCTCTTATTTTCAATGTTTGTGCATGAAGAATCTCTCTAACAACCCAAAAACTTACCTAAAAACAAAAGGTCTACATTAAAATATATACAAAAAGGAAGCGGTGGTAGTGCTAATAAAATGTGAATACTGAAATAATCAAAAATTTCCCATTATAAAATCACTTGGTCACTTTAAAAGATGCAAATTATTCTCTTAGAATGTATACTTCATTCATGTGTGAATTCAATTATAACAACAACAATAAAGTTGGAAGGGACCTTGGAGGTCATCTAGTCCAACCCCCTGCTCAGGCAGGAAACCCTATACCATTTCAGTCTCTTCTTAAAAACTTCCAGTGTTGGAGCATTCACCACTTCTGGAGGCAGGTTGTTCCACTGGTTAACTGCCAGGAAATTTCTCCTTAGTTCTAGGTTGCTTCTTTCCTTGATTAGTTTCCATCCATTGCTTCTTGTCCTACCTTCGGGCGCTTTGGAGAATAGCTTGACTCCCTCTTCTTTGTGGCAGTCCCTGAGATATTGGAACACTGCTATCATGTCACCTCTCTCCCTTCTCTTCATTAAACTAGATACCCAATTCCAGCAACTGTTCCTTATATGTCTTAGCCTACAGTCTCCTAATTATCTTTGTTGCTCTTCTCTGTACTCTTTCTAGAATCTCAACATCTTTTTTACATCGTGGTGACCAAAACTGGAAGCAGTATTCCAAGTGTGGCCTTACCAAGGCATTGTAAAGTGGTATTAGTACTTCACTTGATCTTGATTCTATCCCTCTGTTAATGCAGCCTAGAACTGTGTTGGCTTTTTTGGAAGCTGCAGCACACTGCTGGCTCATATTTACCGGTAAGTGATTGTCCACTAGGACTCCAAGATCCCTCTCACAGTTACTACTATTGAGCAAGGTACCCCCTATACTATACCTGTACATTTGGTTTTTCTTGCCTAAATGTAGAACCTTACTTTTTTCATCATTGAATTTCATTTTGACAGATAGTGCCCAGTGTTCAGGTCTGTCCAGATCCTTCTGTATCTTAAGCCTATCATCTGGAGTATTGGCTATTCCTGCCAGCTTGGTGTCCTCTGCAAATTTGATGAGTTTCCCATCTATCCCCTCATCCAAATCGTTGATGAAGCTGTTGAAGAGCACTGGACCCAGAACAGAGCCCTGGGGCACCTCACTACACACTTCCCTCCATGTAGATACAGTTCCATTGAGGACCACACGCTGAGTACAGCCAGTCAGACAGCTATGAATCCATCTGGTGGTGATGCTGTCTAACCCACATTTTTCTATCTTATCAAGTAGTAGTTTGTGATCTACTTTATCAAATGCCTTACTGAAGTCCAAATAAATTGCATCCACAGCATTCCTCTCATCCACTAATTTTGCCACTTGGTCAAAGAATGCAATAAGATTTGTCTGGCATAATCTGTTTTGACAAACCTATGTTGGCTTTTAGTAATGATTTTGTTTGAGTCTAGGTGTTCACTGATTCATTGTTTATCTTTTCCAGAATCTTCCCAGGTATTGAGGTCAGGCTGATAGGTCTGTAATATCTTGGATCTATTTTTCCCCTTTTTTGAAGATGGGAACTATATCAGCTCTTTTCCAGTCCTCTGGTAGTTCCCCAGTGCTCCAGGATCTTTGAAAAATGTAATTCAGTGGTTCTGAGATCACATCTGTCAGTTCCTTGAGAACCTTGGGTTGTAATCCATCTGGTCCTAGTGATTTGAACTCGTCTAGGCTGGACAGGTGCTCACTTACCATTTTCTTGCCTATCTGAACTTGTGTTTCTAATCTGTTTTTATGGTACTGTTTTTAATAGGTTGGTCTGTTTTTTCCCTTTATATAGACAGATGCAAAAATTGAGTTAAATAGTTCTGCTTTCTCCTTTTTGCTTGTCACCTTCTTTGGAAGCCCCCACTAATGGACCAATCATTTCCTTAACTTTTTTCTTGTTTTTTACATGTTGAAAGAAGCTTTTTTGTTATTTTTGACTTTGGTCACAAGCTTTAGTTCATTTTGAGCCTTAGCTTTCCTCACGTCATCTTTGCAGGCATGGGCTATTTGCTGATATTCTGCCTTAGTTGTGTGCCCTTCTTTCCACTTTTTATACTTGCCCTTTTTATCTTTCAATTAATCAAGAGAGTTCTTTATGCAGCCATGCTGGTTTCTTTTGAGAGCTGTTATTTTTCTTCTTTGTTGGTATTGTGCTAGACTGGGCTTTTATTATCTCTCTTTTCAAAATTTCCCAAGCTTCTTGAGTTGTTTTCCTCTTTAGGATTCTCATCCATGGAATCCTTCCCAAGCTCTCTCTAAGTTTATTGAAATTAGCTCTCTTAGTCTAAGACTCTAGTTTGACTGTGTTCTATTGCTTGTGCTTCCAGAATGTTGAATTCCAACATTGCATGATCACTTCCCCCCAAGGTTCCTGTGGCTTCAACACCTTCTATCATTTCACCAATTAGCATAGGTTCTTTCTATTTATTCAGATAGATGGACATATTTACTCTTATTTTTGTTATGCAACTTCACTGAGGGTAGGGGCAGAGGTGGGAGATGGGAGTATAGGGATATCCCTACCTTTAACATAAATTAAGGTTTTAACAAAAGAATAGACCATATGGTTTTATTAATTGCACCATTTTATTATGATGTATATAGTTAGTCTCAAAACTTACATGGTTGAATCTTCTTGTAAAAGCAACTGCATTTGGTGCTGAACTATATTTTTCTTTTTTATTCCAACCACAGCTTGACAGTTCCTAGATGAGCAATGAAAGAAACAATGTAATGTCGGTGTTCAGATTGCAAAACGAAACATGATTTTTCCTTTTATTAATAAAAGTTCTATTTATATTTTTCATAATATTACTGGTAAAGGTGATGTGCTAGGTATAAATGTTAATTCTGAGCATGCTTTTTCTAAAAGTACTATGAATTATAACAATTTGAACAATTCCATGTCTTTAGCAATGTGTGAATCTTTGAATCTTCAGAAGCATTTCATTTGAAATTTCCGTTGAATAGCATTCTAAATTGAGATAATTAAGTGTATAAAAGAGTGTGAAATCTGAACTATCTTGTATATCCTTGTTTTTAATGCTTAAATTTGCCTAACAGTATACATTTCACTAAAATTCTCAAGCTACGAAAGAAGTGCTATTCTCTAATATATTCAGTGAAACTATGTTAATAAATATGCAATATTAGCTTGATTGCTATATAACAAGCCACAAATTGCTGCTTTCTGTATGAACCCTGTCTTCTCATTCTCATGACTTTGTTTTTTTAAAAAAGGGAGTTTTCAGCAACATACTAAAGATAGCCCCATTCAGACATTATGTAAACTGGAGTATTTACCTGTAGGGACTCTATCACAGAATCATCCCTTATCAAGGTCACTGAAATGATGCCGGCTTTCCTGCAGTGATTCATGAATTTAGCACAGATTATTGTACAGAACAGTATACCCTAGCTCAAGTGAAACATAACAAAAATGTTCTCCTTTGTGCTAAACACATGAATAACTTCAAAGGACTTCAAACATCACTGGAGCAACACTGAGGCAGGAGTTATCCAGTGTGCTCACCTGATCAATGCTCCAGATTCATAATGCCTGAATGGTCTAGAGTTTGTCTGCAATCCAGAACTGGAAACACTCTTCAAACTAGGAAGGACAAGATAAAATAAGGAGAGAATGGAGGGGAAATTTTGAAAAACTGCAATAAGAGAGTAAGATCACTGAAAGAAGACAGAAGCTTGTTGAAGAACTGTTTATCTGCCAATACTTAAAACATTAAAAACTACCATTATAGGTAGTCTTAGCTTAGACCATTTGTTTAGTGATTGTTTGAAGTTGTAATGGCACTTCCCAATCCATTTTTCTAGAATATACTATATGAATTTGTCTGGAGTCTGTAAAAAATGTAAGCAGTTGATATAAACAGACAGCAATTATCCAAACCACCAATGCTTGACTGGTTTAAAAAGACAGCATGCCAACTATTTTATAATCACTTTTTCTAGTAGCTAAAACCACTGTTGCATGTTGCTATAATGGTTTAAGTAGAGGACATAGCAAAATATATTCTAAACAGTTAGGTACCACGCTGAAAACTGTCTTTCTCTCTCTCACCTAATCCTCCAACCTCACAAAAAACAAAAAGAAACCACTTGGAGCTCCCTCCAATCCCCAGTCTTCACCTGGGTTGCTACAGGAAACATGTTAAAAACTGTTAAGTAGCCAGAGAACAGCCCAGATCAACTCTGGGTGTTTTGAAAAGTGGAAACGGCACCATTAAGGTGGTATATATTTTCTTGCTATATGCAGAAAGCAAAATAAGTGATTTCTGTGAAGAAGGTCCTTTGAAGCTGTAAGTAACCTTGTAATTTAAACAGCTATGAATCAAATGCTTGTTTTTATATTAAGATACTCAGTGTTTTTCACCTTACATTAAAAAACAAATCTCAATGTTAACTTTTCTAGTTTCTTATTTCTCTGAAAAATATAAAGGTAAACATGCTAGACTGCAAACTTCCTTGCAAATAAATCCTAAAAGAATTGTGATTTTTAGTTTATATCACATTCTTTTATATGAAAAGATTATGAGAAAGATTGGATTAAAATGTAATTTTTGGATAAATTCTTACAGGATTTGCCTTCTTTTTAAAATCCCCTTTCAGTCTAAAATCACTCCTTAAGATCAACCCTTAGGAAAACTGGCATAAAAATTCTTATCAGTGATCTTGCCTTCTTTTACATCACTATGGGATTAATAAAACATAAGAAAGAATGTGATTTTAGTAACGGATGTTTTTGCATGAATCAAGGAATGAATGTGATGAAAGAAAAATGGTTTGCAAAGATTATAAAGGCATGGAAAGGTATGATGAGTGTTATTGATTTAAACTAAATGTAGATTCCCTTTTTTCTCTTATCTTGTCTGTAATTTCTTTTTCTAACTGCATCTTATTCTTTTGGAGTTCTGCATGCTTTTTATACTGCAAGAGAACAGCATTATGTATATGCATGTATTTATATTGCAAAGTATAGCAAATGTGCTTTACTTGAAAAATTATTTACTGTTACCCACAATTATTTGTCAACTTTTTTATATTGCCTGACTTTCAGCAACTTTGGGCTGTTCACAAAACAATAATAGTATGATAAAAGCAAAGAACAAATTATTTCTGATCCAAGAACAGCTACCTTCAGAATATTAATAACTAAATTAGCTAAAACATTTACATAACTTCCCATCTTGTACCAAACTCTGAGTGGCTTACAATCAAAAAAAGAAAACATGTGTCTAAACAAATAAACAAAAAATCAAAAGACCTGATGCCATAGCTAAACTTTCCCATGTAGCACAGTTCATTTTACCAATCTCAGCCTATCCCAGGGGTAGGCAACCTCGGCTCTTTTATGACTCATGGACTTCAACTCCCAGAATTCCTGAGTCAGCGTAGCTGGGAGTTGAAGTCCATAGCTGGGAGTTGAAGTCCATGAGTCATAAAAGAGCCGAGGTTGCCTACCCGTGGCCTATCCTATCCTAGGGGGAAAAGCCAGGTCTTGAGTGCTTTTTGGAAGGTTAAAAGGGTGGGGAGGGGTTAAAAGGTTAAAAATTCAAGGAGAAAAGTGTTCTATAGAACAGGGGCTGTCACAAAGAAGGCCTGCTCCCTAGGTCCCTTTAAATGGCATAATTTAAAGGAAGGGATTAGGAATGTGCCCACCTTTAATCTGTTGGATGGACAGGCCCCCTTAGGGATAGGTTATCCTGCATACGATCTGGTCCCTTGCCATATAGGGATTTAAAGGTAATAATTGCCTGTGTTTGAAATGCACCCAGAAGGTAACATTTGTGGCAAGGACATGGTGTGCTAGATGTCACTGAAGGACTGAGGAATAGCATTACAGCTGAAACTGGTAGTAGGAGGACTTTTGACTGCTTTTTAAACATTAAGAACCTTGGGAACAGCAAATTCGATGGCATTCTCTGGCTAAGTTTCTTTCTGTACTTCAAGTACAACTTTGAGTACTTTCCAACTTGGGAATAAATGGCAAAAGGGTAATTAGGCTAGATATAGATGTTATTTTTGATCAGAACTAAACAAAGTTTTAAGAATTTGTCTATACTTAAGTGATGCGATATGGGATAAACAGATTACTATATTTTAAGAGAAAGTGATAAGTTATTCAAATTTAAACTTGTTGAGACGAAGGAGGTTATTGCGTTTTTATACTGTATTTCTTTTTTTTATATCCTTGTTTTTCTTTTTTTATCCTTGTTTTTCTTTATTCTTTCTTTAATCTGCACTTATTATTTTATTCTTTATCTTTTTAATTCTTTATATCACTATAATATTCAATAAAATTATTTTTAAAAAAAGAAAGGAAACACACTAGAAATGAGAGTCAATGGAACTCATGCAACTGGCATGCAATGTGAGTGAACCTGGGAAAACAAATTAAACAAAGATGATTAGGGGACTGGAGGCTAAAACATATAGGGAACGGTTGCTGGAATTGGGTATGTGTAGTTTAATGAAGAGAAGAGTGAGGGGTGACATGATAGCAGTGTTCCGATATCTCAGGGGCTGCCAGAAAGAAGAGGGAGTCAAGCTATTCTCCAAAGCACCTGAAAGCAGGACAAGAAGCAACGGATGGAAACTAGTCAAGGAGAGAAGCAACCGAGAACTAAGGAGAAACTTCCTGACAGTTAGAACAATTAACCAGTGGAACAACCTGCTTCCAGAAGTGGTGAATGCTCCAACACTGGAAGTTTTTAAGAAGAGACTGGCCAGCCATTTGTCTGAAATGGTATAGGGTTTCCTGCCTGAGCAGGGGGTTGGACTAGATGACCTCCAAAGTCCCTTCCAACATCATCATCATCATCATCATCATCATTATTATTATTATTATTATTATTATTATTATTATTATTATTATTATTATTATTAATTTATAGCCCTGCATCTTGCATCAGCTGCAGTTTTCAGGTGATCCTCAAGGGCAACCCCTTGTAGAGCACACTGCAGTGGGAAGCGACCAGGGCCTGAGCGATCATGATCTTTTCTCCCAATTCAGGAGAGGCACAATGAATCTGTGCAAAGGCCCCTTAGCCACATCTGCTACCTGCTTCATGAGCAGAAGCTATACATCTAGGATGATTCCCAAACTGCCAGTCTGGGAAAGTATCATCACATTCAGAATCAAGGATGACATGTCCCTCAGGCCTGGAGGGGCCAAAGACCCAAAGCCACTGTGTCTTTCCAGGGATAATTAACCTGGTAGAGCAAAGCCCCCTTAACCTCGCCCCCCGAAGACTTCTCATTTTACCTGAAATATATCAAACCTTGCAACACAATGTATCTATGCTGTGACTCTAATCACACTCTATTATACATATGCATATTGGAAAATATTTCTTATTACGCTGGATTTTGAAGCAAGATGAATGTTTTAAACATTTTTAGTGTGTTTAATTTTAAAGTGAACAAAAGGAACTCAGGTTCACAATGGCAAATCAATATTTCTGGCCACACACAAAGGATATTACAGATGATCCTTGAGTTACAAGACAACCATTCAGTTACAATGGTCTCAAAACATAATTATGACCTATTCTCAAAGCTACAACTGCTGCACCACCCCTCCACAGATGTGTAATGACATTTTGGGTGCTTGGCAACCAGTGTGCATTTACAACTGATTGCAGCATCTTATGATTGCGTTTCCAGCAAAAAAGCCAAAAAATGCCATTAGATAAGCTGGATTTGGGCTTACACCCATGTAATTTGGTTCACTTAACAACTGGAATGCCACGCTTAAGTAAAATTAAGTCTGGTCATATAGTAACTTGACTTATGACCACAATGACTTATGACCCAAATTCCAGACTCAACTAATGTTGTAAATTATAATGTAAGGACAACACTGCAACGATATTGCCAAACTATTGCTATAATCAGTTCATATTTAAAATTAATTTCTGGACTATGTCATCCCAGTATTTTCTATACCACATGCCCACCTAATATAATCTATAAGAATATTTAAGCAGCAAAAGTACATTTAATTATTACATGTTTTACTTATCTAGCCATTCAGATGTCAATCATTAAAGCTATTAAAGCAAAAGGAAACTAGTGTATATGCATCTACCATATATAAAAGTAGATGAAATATGGAAAACACCATAATAGAACTGTAACTTGTTTTTTATCAAATTATATTAAGTTTTCTAAGAAACACTCACCTCTGGTTGAATAGCTTTAAATACAGGAATATCCATGAGTGTAATCTGGCCCTTAAATGAAAGTTATAAGAAAATTAAAATTATGTTCCTTGTTTCACAAGTGGGTTCATTTGATTATTTAACAATTCCTAGCAAAATGACAGCATGCCCCTGCTATGTTTCCTTAGCTATGTGATTACATATCGGTAATATATGTAATACATATATGGTTACAATTATAAGTCTAGGGTAAGGAAGAAATGAGAGCAGTCCTGAAAAAAAAATTCAGGAAAGCATTCCTTAATAGAAACAGCTAAGATGCGGACAATTCAAAAGAGAAAGTATAATTTAATTTCACAATTGCCAGAGTGATCAACCAGAATTATTAGTACTAGTTATTATTAGAATTACTAAGAATTCTAGCTGATCAGGAACACATTTTGTTGCAGATTGCATTCATTTCCACTCACTTTGCTACCACCTGTTAATAAAGAAATGTAACATATCAGGAATCTTTGCTTGTCATTCCTTTTGCAAATTAGAAACACAGAGAGGATTTTATTCTTATCTTAGAAGCATTGGCATCTTAAATACTACTACATCAAACCAACTCCCCTTTCAAATATTAATATATTTCAAAACAATATTTGTATTTTCACTTGGCATTTTCCTTTTCAGTTTTATAGGACAGTCATTTTCTGTGTGTCGGAATCTTCATGAGGAATTAGTTTCGCTGAATACTCATTTTAAGAATGGAATTGTGATAGGTTTCACCCCAAGTAAATGAATCTGATCAAGAACAGTTCCTTTCAGTACATATTCTTTTATTTGTAGGTAACTATCATAGAAGGTCAAGATAAGCTCCTGTTTATGACACTTACCTTGTGATCTGAATGCTTTAGACATTGTTCAGATAAGAAATCACTATGGACTGCAGTGTTCATAAATAAATGGAGGCAATTATGAATGTATTCACTATTTTGAAGTATATCTGATTTCAGCCACAAAATTCTGTGCTAAAGAAATTAAATTCTCACATACATAAGAGATAATTCTCACTGTCATTTTCCTGGAATATTTTAAACCTAAGAGCCCTTAAAAATAAGGATTCTTTGTGGTAAAAGACTAAAAAAAAGGAAGCTTGACTTGTAGTTCAAAAAATAAACTCCAAAGGCCACAAGTTCTTTATTTTCATTTTCACCCAGGTAACAACATAGCAGTATTTAAATATAATGCTATAAATAATGAACAGGACCATTTGAAGTGATAGAGATTGAGAATTAGGAATATATTTTTACCCAATTCTCAACAAAGCAAAAGCTATGAAAAAATTGCTAGCATCCAGGCTAATGTAAAAGGATTTCCCATTCCATTCAGAATGCAGTTTGAACCTCAAAAGTACTTTTGGAGAAGAATAGTGAACATTCTGCTTATGTAAGTCTGGATACAAGTCATTTTCAAACAAAAAAGGGGGGGGATATACAGTAATGCTGGTATTCTCAAAGTAATTACAGTATTTCCCCAAAAATAAGACTGAGTCCAAAGGATGTATTGGGGCTTATTTTCCAGTTAGGGCTTATATTCGGGGAAATACGGTACTAAATGCGTCTGGCCGACAACTGGGGCTTATTTTAGGGGCGTGGCTTATATTACAAGTGTTCTGAAAAATCATACTAGGGCTTATTTTCTGGCTGGGTGTCAACGCTGCTAACACTGGATGTTCTTGCTTTGACAACAGATGGAAGTATAGCCATCTTTACTCTATCGCTTTTAAAGTTCATTGATGCTGGGAGGGGGAATGTGGATGAGAGTCCAGCTAGTCATAACAATAATAACTCAGCCATGGGAATCCAAGGTTATTGTACCCAGAGTTGATAAAGATTTGTCAGGCTGGAGAGCTCAGGAGAAAGCCCGTGTTTCAAGCTAATTGGGAAATGTGATTTATGACTGTTAATTGGAGGAGGGAATTGTGCTTTACTACTTTGTGCCAAGTGGAGGGGAATTCAGATTTTGATTTTAACTATGTAGTGCCAATACTTTGTTTCTCGAATAAAAGATTTAAGGTAAACAATGCCTCAAAGTTCTTTTGAAGTTTCAACTGTCAGAACCATGACACTAGGTATTATTTTCAGGGAAACATGGTAATAAAAAAATAGTTTTAGTTCTGATTTGAAAGTCTTCCTTAATTTTAATTCTAGCCCTACCGATACTAAATAATCAATTATAATAGAGAACAGCACTGATTAAGACTGAAAATGTTTTCCCATATACAGTACTCCTAACTGTTCCTCTTAATGCAGCATACAGTAGACTTCTGTATGATTCTTCATTCCTTTGATAGAGTATCCCAAGTTCTCGGTTAAGTCTCTTGAAGAAAATTAGAAACTAATATGCTACAATTTGTTAAATATAGGGCAAAACGATTATTAGATTAGGAACATTAATTACTTACTGCATATTCCTCAGGTGTAACTTTCAGAACATCAAAAACTACTGCATCAAAACTTTTCTTCAATTCAGTAGAACCTTTGTCACTCAATGATTCTGAGCTGCTACTCTTCTGTCCAAGAAGAAATAAGTTAACTCACTACAAAGATGTTTTTAAAGGAGTTCCTAAGTGGTTTTTAGGAGAGATTACTTGCATATTATTGTATTGATTCAGGCAAATGAAAAATTGTCTAAGAATTAGTTAACTTTTGTCCATGAAAATAAAATTAAGAACCAGTACATATATAGACTAAAGTGCTAGGCAATGATCAAAGACCTAGATTCAAGTTCACATTAAGCTAGATAAGCTAACTTGGTAGCTTTGGGTCAGTCACTAGTTTTTAAAACACTCTATTTCACACCATTTTTATATGAACATAACACCGGAAAAATAAATGATACCCAATTAAATCTTTGGCCTCAGGTCAGCCATCTCAAACTGTCAAGGTTTAGTCCCAGTGCCTGGAGGCTGTGTAAGTTTGAATGGGGAGGAACAGCTCTGCTTAAAGAGCATGCAGAAGTCAGCTGTGCTCATGAAGGACTTCGTACAATTCAACTATGCACTTTCCTAAATCCAGGGATCCTTCAGATAAGTCACTCATACCCTTGGCTTGACTATGTGACATACTCTATATGGGGCAATCCTTGAAGACCACCTGGAAGCTTCAACTAGGCCAGATTGTGGCGATGTTAGTGATGAGCATGCCTTGGTATGCTCATGTAACAGCTCTGGGATGGGATTTGGTATATGGATGGCATGCATATTTGCTTTATGATAAGAAGGTAGACAGGGCTTTTAAATCCCATATTCTTAGAAGTGCTTTATTGCGTGTCTGGAAAAAGTATTATTATAAGTTAAATTATAAAATACCGATTTGGGGTATTCCTGGACACACGATAGAGGGCGTATCTATGGGAGTGAGTATGGATATGGTTTCTTATAAGGAACTACTTAGATTGCAAGGGAATGATTGGCAACTTAAACCAGTAGAGGAGTTAAGACAAGAAAACATAAGTTACTCTTGGTTTCAATATACCCAATTGAAAGCTAGGTGGAAGTCAGATCAAAAGGTTGGCATCACAACTACAGATCAAAATTAAGTAAAGCAAATTAGAGATTCAAATTGTGCACAAATAAAGAGGATATATAATGCTTTAATTGAATTGGATTCGGAAACGGAACTGGTTAAAGACTGCATGATAAAGTGGGCACAAAATATTCAGGAACCAATTTCGCTAAACACCTGGGAGATAATTTGGGTCAAAAATGTTAAATTTACCCAGGCTCAAAATTTAAGAGAAAATTTTTATAAAATGTTTTATAGATGGCATCTGGATCCCAAGAAGCTGTCTAATATGTATCCTAATGTACAGTCTAAATGCTGGAGGTGTGGTAGTTTAGAAGCTACCTATTTTCACATGTGGTGGACCTGTAGAAATATAAAAGCTTTTTGGATTAAAATTTGGTGGAACATTCAAAAGATTTTTAAGAGAAAGATAAAGTTCTCCCCGCAATTGTTTTTATTGGGCATTGTTGTAGATTGTGATGTTAAAGAAACTAACTTGATGTTGAACATGATAACGGCAGCACGGTTACTGGTGGGACAATATTGGAAGAAGGATAGTTTGCCCACTGTAGAAGAATGGGTGTTTAAAGTTTCGAATCTTGCAGAAATGTCTAAGATTTCTGCTTATCTGAAGGATCATTCACAGGAAAGATATATTTCAGTTTGGAGGAGATGGATAAATTATATTCAAAACAAATATGGGACCAAAAAGTACCATTTAGCTTATGAGTAGATTTTAGTGGGATATTGTTATTGGTACGTTGTTTGTAGTTATGTTAAAAGAGAGTTAAAGCGCATTATGAATTTGGTTAATTGTATATTATGCATAATTTTTATTTAGAATATGATTATTGTAACTATAATCCTGTATTTAGCTCTGGGAAGTGGGGGGGAGTGGGTGGGTTTGGGGTGGGAGGGATTTGGGGATATATTGTAAAATTTTGTTTTTGTAAAACTCTTTAATAAAAAAAAGAAAAGAAAGCCGGGCTGCAGGGCCGCCTCCGCGGGTACTGCTCTAATGCAGAGAGGGAAGGACAAAGAGGGAGGGAGGGAGGGAGGGAGGGAGGGAAGGAAGGAAGGAAGGGACAATGGGAGAGGGAGGGAGAGAAAGAGAGAGAGAGAGAGAAAGAGAGGGAGAGAGAGAGAAGGAGAAAGAATTTTTTTTCTTGTTTTCCTGCTCTAAAAACTGGGTGAGTCTTATGGTCCAAAAATACGGTATATACACCACCACCCCAAATCTAATCAGTGAAATAACAAGAGTTACAGTCAGAAGACATGGTCTCCTAGTTTGAAAGAATAGTACTATATAGTCATCATTTAAAAAAAAGTAGATGTCCATATAGGTAATCCGTGGTTAACAACTGGTTGCCTAGCAACTATTTCAAGTTACAATGGACATGCCAAAATATACTTATGATCTGGTTCTGGAGTTCTGGTTACTGTACTCCTCCTTCGGTCACATAAATGCATTTTTGGCGCTTGGCAAAACTAGTTCACGTTTATGGCTATTTGCAGTACCCACGGTCATGTGACCATGACTTTTGGCAATTTTTGCCACTTTACGGTGTTTACTTCCAATTACTGACAAAAAACACACATTGGATAAAATGGATTTCTTTAACAACTACGGTATTCACTTAATGACCACTGCAAAAAAGGTCATAAAACTGGGCACAGACACATGGCTTAACTGTTTAATCACTGTAAAAATTTATAACCATAATTTTAGGTCAATAATCATACCTAGATTGTCCTTTGTTTTCATATTTTATACTGTAAATAGTACATGCCTTAAAATTTTATAGCACAGAGGAATTCTCTGCATACCATAATGTTTAAATTTTCCCCCTTTGTGTACTGCACTATATATGATTATTATGGACCTATTCTGTTGTTATTTAAGTTGACTGCATAAGACATTCTTTATTTCATCCTTACCTCTGAAGCAGTAGCTACAATATTAATATTACTGGGCTGTCCGTTCATTAGGGCCATACTGTTTGCATCATTGGCCTTCTGCCCTACATTTGTAGAAGTAGCTTTATTCATTCACGTTCACCCAAGTTATCATTCCTTAAAAAAGAAAAGTAATGTTAAGGTTGCATAAGCCTCATAATACAGCTCAACATACTTTTACTAATAGCAAAATAATCAAAAAATCTAATTTAATCCAAAATACAATGGAATAAAAAATTTACATTGTGCAAAATCACCACAATATCAACTATAATTCAGTTAAATCCTTGGGAACTTTAATCACAACAAACAACAGCAAATTAAAACTAAGAGTACATTACTTTGATGACCATCTGAGTCCAGTAAACAAGAAAAATATTAGATATCTAGTTAGTGCTATTATTACAAATGCTAATATATTTTATTCTTCTACATTAGATGTTTATATTGTTTAAGAGATTTATATATCTATAGCATTGGTGCTTCTTAGTATTTATTTTAAAATAGTTCATCAGCACTATATTAATCAAATATGTTTGTCTTGTCTTGAACATTTTCTCCATGTTTCTCCAGCAGAATTTCTATAGCAGGCAGTTATCAAGGAGGACAAATACGTAAAATGCTTCTCTGTACTACAACATTTATTAGTATTTTTCATCATACTGGACAAGCAGATTTGCCCAGGTTAAAACTCATTTTAGAGCTAAGGATTCTTCAGTTTTGGAGCAATGTATTATGTCCAACTGTATCTAGTGTTAGAGAGATCTAGTTCCTTTCCATTTTAGATAAGTGGGCCGGATAAGATATTGATGAATATTTTGACAGTAGCAACAGTAGGCATTGCAGATATGGAAGTAAATAGAAGACAGGACATGATACTAGAACTGTACAATATAGTAGTAAATGCAGTGGTCCTTAAACTGAATTTTCAATATTTCTACACATAGGTATTCATCAACTTATGACCATAATGGAACCTACCGATCATACTCATAAGTCGTGACAGTCAAAGATTGGCTTACCCATGTGACCCAATTTTTGGCAGCGATCATTAAATGAATGCCATGGTTGTTAAGTGAATGAATGGTCCACACTGGGTAGGTTTTGCTGAAAGCCAGAAGTAAATTCTGGGTTTTAGAAAAAACTGTTGTAAAGTACTGCCATGTAAGTGCAGGACTCTACAAACTGCTTTAAATGCAGGCCAGGGGAGGGACCTGACAGAACTTTGAAATTAGGCCTTAAGTACCCCTAGAGAGGTCTGTAGTAACTTTGAACAGTCTCTAAGCAACCAGTCATAACTCAAGGACTACCTGTAAATATGCCTGAAAATGTGATCTGTTCTTGACACAAGACCTAAAATTAGATAAAGATAACCCATTTAAAACAAATGAGTAAAAAAGACCTTCATTTATTTATTGACAAAAATGAACCAAAGCCACATACTTAAAACAATATAATTTGAAACTTACAATTTAAAACTTTATATAAACAGAAATTTAGAATTCAATAAATCTTGGAGTCACTTTATACAGCAGAAAGAACTTTGTGACAAAGCAACAACCTAAGCAATGAAGCTCATTAAAAGAGTTTGGAAGGTGCGGGAAGGCCATTGTAATTTTTCCCCTACCAGTCTTTTCATTATACAGTAGCTGCAAGGGTAAGACAGAAGTGCTAGCTTTCAGATTTATGAAGTTTAAAGACTATTAAGAATATAAAGAAATGGGAGTTAATGATCTGTTTTGCCCTCGTGATTCTGCAGTATTGTACAGGTAGTCCTTGACTTACAACAATTTGTTTAGTGACTGTTCAAAGTTACAACAGCACTAAAAACAGTGACTTATGACTTATTCTCACACTTGACCATTGCAGCATCTCCATGGTCACATGATCAAAATTTGGGAGGTTGGCAACCAACATATAGTTAGAACAGTTGCAGCATCCCGGTGTCCTATGATCAGCATTTGAAGCCTTCCCAGTTGGTTTCTGACAAAGTCAATGGGGGAAAACAAATTTGCTTAACAACCACAATTCACTTAACTGCAGTGATTTGCTTAACAATCCTGGCATGACTCAATTAACAACGGCTTTGTTTAGCAATGGAAATGTTGGGCTCGATTGTGGTCATAAGTTGAGGACCACATGTATCAATTTTCAAAAATGATTTTACATATATATTGCACACTAATTTCTAACTATTCTGGGGGAAGAATAATTCAAAAATATTTCACATAAATACACTATTAAACTAATAGCAAGTAATCTTTTAAGACTGGGAAAGTCTGGTTATATGCAAAGTTCAAAATAAAAATATCTTCCATTAATGATGACAGCTGCATCTTGAACTCCTGACAGTTCAGGGAGCTAATTTAGCAGATACGTTATACGTTTTTAAAAATCTGTAATGTTTGATACAGGGGAGGAAGCTATGATTCGCAACGCCTCCAAAGGCGTTGAAAGTTACAAGGTATGTGTTTGGTGAAAGAATGACGCTAGTGAGGATAAGATAAAAATGTATTCTTGTTTTCTGAAACATAGTTTTAAGGTATAAAATAGTTTCTCAATTGTTTATTGCAAAAAGATAACAGAAGTTGGCATGAACATTGACAACTTGCTAACAATATTGTCTGAGCGTTATGGGTTGCCTACCCTGGCATCTTGAAATATTGTGATCACACAATAAGAAAGAAATGTGAAGCAGCTTTTAATAAGGGAAAGAATATGGAGCATGTCTAAATAATATGTCTGGATGTAAATTCTAGGTCCAAGCTGTCCGGTTCAAAAATAGAAGAATTTAATCAACCAGCACTAAGAATAGAAGATTAAATTAATATAAAAAAGTTAGTTCTACAGATAATCCTTGGTTAACTACAGTAACTGGGACTGGATTTTTCCATTACTGAGCTATGCGTTCGTAAAGTGTATGAAGCATGCAGTTGTAAATCAGTCCAAAAGAAGGCGGCACAAAAGGCCCCAGCTGGTACACTAGGAGCATGTAGGGCCAGGTGTGGGGGTGGCTTTCATCAGCAGGTAATGGGAGCCAAAAGGGAGATATTGGGGAAAGATAGGCAGATGGCGGGATTCAACAAGAGGCAATCCTTTATTTTACCAAGGCTTGGGACTGGTAAACCAAGCTAGGAATTATTTGAATTGGGATGGGTCCTTGCCTAATGGCCAGTAGGATTTGGTTAACAACAGCAATGGGGACTGCTGAGATTAAAATCACTAAGCGATGTAGACACTTTCAGACTTACAAGAATCTATTAATATAGCCTTAAAATAAAGTAGAATTAGTTCATTAGTTTTTGTGATTTACAGATCAGTTATGACACCACAAATATCTTATATCAAGGAAATATATACATATATTTCATTCATTCATTCATGTTAAAATGCTTAACAATAAGGTATTAATTCAACACATTTTTGTAAAAAAATATAGAAAAAATTAAAAAGACTGCTTTGTATCTAACTGGTGATCCAATGAAGCCATCTATTTCAAAATTGTGGTAATTCATGCAGAAGCAAAATTATTTCAAAATTGTGCTAAATAACCAAGCACTCTTAAATGTTAAACTCACTAATATTACTTGAGGTACATAATTCAAAAATAAGGTAATACTGTGTATCTAAAATAAAATTAAGTGCTTCAAGACTTTTGCAATGTACTTGAATATTATTGCCATGAACTCCACCAACTCTCCCATGCCTTGCTTCAGTCAGACTTCCCAACTTCTCACAAAAACAAAAACAAAAATATCTCGCAAAGTTGGAAGGTCTGACTGAACTTTTTTTAGACTTACAAACACCGTTTCCCTGCAGCAGGAGAGAAACACACCAGAGCTAGAAAGCAGGTTAGTGTTGAATTTTTTTGCTTTCGTTGGGCGATGGTGCACCAAGCTCTATAGCAGCACCGGAAGGAGCAGTGGCAGGAAACAGGGTTGCCGTTTTGAGAATGAAGGAGGGAGATGTGGGGTGATGCAGGGTGGCAAGCAAGTGCTTTTCTCTGCTCTGCATCGCTGCACAGAGCCGCTCCGCCTCCCATTTTCCGTTCTCTCCAGTGGCGGCAACAGTGGGCTGGCAGAGGGGGAGGCTTGTGCCGCCCAGTCATGGCGTAAGCCACGGGAGACTTGGTGGAGGCGGCAGCTGTTGCTGGGCAGGTGATCTGTGGGGCTGAGCGTGAAGAAAGCCCCTCCAGCCGCGCACAGCGACAACGGAGCCTTTCATCGTCACTCCCTCCTGGCTCTGAAATGGCAGAGGGTGACCAGACCTACCCCACCCATCCTCTGTAGAGTAGCATGACAGTCTAGCTGGGGAGGGAAGTGAAAGGGAGCAAGGAATGGTCTGGCTGGGGGGGGGACTGAAAGAAGGTGCGGGGCGCGTATGGCAGCTC
Organism: Vipera berus; assembly: GCF_964194415.1. Classification (NCBI taxonomy): domain Eukaryota; kingdom Metazoa; phylum Chordata; class Lepidosauria; order Squamata; family Viperidae; genus Vipera; species Vipera berus. The sequence goes on from NC_138204.1 coordinate 111,810,293, forward strand.
CACCCCCTCCCCCACCTGCCTCACCTCATTGTGGTGGTAGTGGCGCGATGTGCCATGTGGTCTCCTGCCCCATTGTGGCAGAGTGGGCGGGGTCCTAATTAGGGCGTATTTTTGAAGTAGGCCTTATATTATGCCCACCCCCACAAATCAGGGTCTTTTTGGGGGGTGGGGTTTATTTTTGGGGAAACATGGTATAATTTTATCTTACTTATATTGCAATAACAAGTTTTTATTAAAATAATGTTGTCCACTCATGCTTTCAAATGTCATTTGGTTATTAATTTTGGGGATACCAATTTTGCTTTCAAGAGTAGGAAACAAGTTTCATTATTAAATAAAAACACTAAATCTAGTGTGAGGAGAATGTGAAAAGAATCCTGAATTCTGAGAAGTGTGAGAGAATAAACTAATATAACCCTGTGGATTGGAAATATGGAAAACCATTGTATTCTGAGGATTATAGAGACATGTTTTGTTTTTCCTTTCATATTAAGAAAATTCTAGAAGTTCAGACCTCCGTCTCAGCTAACTGGTTTGTTTTTCTCCCTCGCTTGCTGGAAAAAGAGAAAGGGGGAGGGGGGATCTTCACAAAGCTGCAAAACTTATCTGGAAAGTTCTCAGATTTTTGTTCCCATCCCAGATCAGTCAAGATGAGGTCCTGCAGTCTTGTAGTCTTTTTAACAAAAAACCTAAAATTGCCTTTGAACTTCTGCACAGGCTTGAGTGTTCATTGTTGTGTACCCAGGGCCTTTGGAATATCTCTGCTGCTGTCAAAAGAGGGCTCCAAGCAGCTGAAGGGAAAGCATCTTGCTTGAAATGTTATACTTTTATATTTCTGATAATATCAACTTGCTAACGTTATTAAGAAAACTTAAAATTGCTTTACTTTTGTTCATCACCTCTGGATCCTCAAAGAACCAATTGTCTGGCCTCTGGCCACAGCCTAACTCTTGGTAGAACACCCTACCTTGATTTTGGTTAGATTCTGTTGCCTCTGTTGTGCCTATGTCTTGATCTTTCTTACCACTAATTGCTAATCTCTTCTAGTAAATGCTATATCCTACATATACATATCAATAACTTTGATGATTCTTCAGGTTAATAGTATCCAACTTTTATCAACATTTAATGGCAGTATTCAATGGAAACCTCTATTTAATAATGTAACCTCTCTCACGCTTACATGGTGATTTCAATTCATATAATTCAAATAACAAGTTAGAACTATTGTAAAAAGCAAAACCAAAATGTGAAGGGAGAGGAACTTACTGAGAGATAAATTACACACAGTTCTACCTTAGAATACTTCTTTTTGCATATGAATTAGGCCATACCCCAGGCAAAGAAGGTAGTTTGGCACATATATTGTATTTTTCCACAAAGTCAACAATCATTTCAATTTTCAATAAAGTTTGTTTATAAATGTAAACACTTCTTCCCAAGTGGACAGAAGCTCAAGGATTTGTGCATATACAGTACTTCAAATGATTTCGACGTATTTTTTTTTCTATAAAAGCTAAATTGGAGTTTAAATGTATGCACCTCGAGCTAAATTTTAAAAAGTATTGCTAAGCACAGTATACTGTTAAAAGACGTAAATGGAAAGGAGATCATATCACCAATAATATGCACTGCTAAGTAGATGGTCCTTAGCTTACAATCACTTCTTCAGGGACTATTCAACTTATGACAGCACTGAATGAGTGGTAGTTCCAGCTATTGCAGCACACTTGCAGTCACATAATTGTGATCTGGCACTCGGCAACTGATCTTTGCAGTGTCCTGCAGTCACTGATTGAGATTTGTAAACTTCCCTGCAGGTTTCCCATGCACAAAGTCAATTGGGAAACTGGAAGGAAGTGAGAAGTCCCAGTAAGTAAGTAAGTAAGTCCTCACCTAATGGTGATTTGCTTAACAATGGTAAACTACTATTGGAACTGCTGTGGTTAAGCAGCATGGTCATATGTCAGCACATTTAACAACTGTATCGCTTAACCACAGAAATTCTGATCCACATTACCATGTTATGCAAGAGCAGGGGTAGGCAACCTTGGCTCTTTTATGACTCGTGGACTTCAACTCCCAGAATTCCTGAGCCAGCCAAGCTGAGGGGAAAGGGAGAGGTTTCCAACCTGAGCCATGCTGGCTCAGGAATTCTGGGAGTTGAAGTCCACGAGTCATAAAAGAGCCAAGGTTGCTTACCCCTGTGCTAGCTGTACTTATATCCACAGGCAAAAACAATTTAAATACCGTATGCTCAATATATAAATGTATTTCATGTAGGACTTATTTTTTTAAAAAACTACATTTGGGCTCTTTTGTATTTGAAGCTTATGACTAATACTAGAATTGGGGTAAAAACCTCTGTTCCTCTTCATATACATACACATAATTCATTGTACACTAGATTAGCAAGGTTAAACAGTGCTGTGCAACTTCTTTCTTTCTCTTTCTTTCTTTCTTTTCTTTCTCTTTCCTTCCTTTTTTTGGTAAGTTTTATTAATTTTTTACAATAACAACGTTAGTGCCTGGTGTGCAGCATGTTGTCTTGGTTCATGATTTTTTTTTACAATCAATAATAGTTGATTAATAGTCAATAATAATTTTTATATTTCCATAATTAGTATATCAATTGATAATATATTTCCTTGATCCTCTCTTCTCTCTCCTTCTTCAGCATTAAACAAATATTTTTTTATATTTGATATTATTCATATATAAATGATTAAATAAAACATTTTCTTCTATATTTATATCAACAATAATAGCATCCATATAAAGCTTTTTTTTCTTATCAACATGTTATTTTCATAAGTCATCTTATTGATTCACCATATATCTTATTTTCATAAATCTTGTTTAAACTCAATTTCTCCATAATATTCAAACAATTCTTATCAATCATAATTTTCTCAATAATTAACATCTGAACATCCAAATTTTCCACTTATAGTCCCAGTATTTTCATATTTCATATATTATAGAAATACTATACTACTTATCTATCATAACATCTACCTATAACATCTTTTCTAATCAATTTATATTTCACTTCTATTTGTAAAAATTGATTGAATCACTATATATCCTTTGTTCTTATTAAGCCTAATTTTCCCTCAATATTTCAATCATTCCTTAATCCTGAACTTTTTCAAACTTAGTCTTTAAAGTTGAAACTTTTCCTTCACTTTCATCATTCCAAAATTTTTACATTTTGTGTCTTATCAAAAAATACTATATTACTTATATCTCTTATCTCACTTATTCTAAAGCCCCTTTATAGCCAAAGTTATTTGTTTATTTAGCCATATTCAAACAACTGTTTGCTCGTATAATATTCCATCTGGTAGGGCAAGTCAAGTCTCTTAAGCCCGTCTCTAATCTTCTTCCTTTGCCAAATTGTTTTCCAAATTAATATTTTCGACCTATCAAACAGTTCTTGTATTTTTGTAGTTGTTAGGCGTAGAGGACACATAATACGTAAGATATATGCTTTTTGTCTCCCAGTGATTCTCCTAGCAGTGTCCATTTTTTTAAGTCTTCTTTCTTCTCAGGTTTATTTTGATGTTCTAATGCATAAGGTATCTTTTCCATATTTATTGTTGTATCCAAATCTTGTGAGATTTTTCTTGTTTGTATTAAGTTATAATTTCCTTCATTTGTGACTTCGCCAATTAAGTCATTTTTTTCTAGTTCACATTCTGTTTTCTGATTTGTTCATTTTTTTACCATCATTCTTTGAATGTTTTTTGATTGTATAGATTAGAAGTGTATTCATTTATGTTATCAAAGTTGTGTTTAATCTCATGGTTTAGAGCTATTGTGATTTGTGGGGTACCACAAGGCTCCGTCTTAGGCCCAGTACTCTTCAATATCTTCATTAATTACTTAGATGAGGGAATAGAAGGGGAACTCATCAAATTTGCAAATGACACCAAACTGGCAGAAAGAGCCAACAGCCCAGAAGATAAACTCAGGATCCAAAAAGATCTTGACAAATTTGAACAATGGGCCCTATCCAACAAAATGAGTTTTAATGTGGAAAAAAGCAAAGCTTTACATTTACGCAGGAAAAATCAAAGGTTTAAGTACATATTAGTCAAGACCTGGCTCAAAAATAGCAACTGTGAGAAGGACCTTGGAGTCCTAGTGGACGATTACTTGACTATGAGCCAGCACTATGCAGCAGCAGCTAAAAAAGCTAATACAATCCTGGGTTGTATAAACAGAGGCATAGAATCAAGATCACTCGAAGTATTAGTACTGCTTTATAAAACTCTAGTGAGACCACACCTGGAATACTGAAGCCAATTTTGGTCACCATACTACAAAAAACATGTTGAGACCTTGGAAAAAGTTCAGAGAAGAGCAACTAAAATGATCAAAGGTCTGGAGACTAAAATTATATAAAGAATGGCTGCAGGACTTGGGTTTGGCTGCAGCCATTCTTTATATAAGAAACAGGGGTGACATGATAGCAATATTCCAGTATTTGAGGGGCTGCCAAACTATTCTCCAAAGCACCAGAGGGCAAGACAAGAAACAATGATTGGAAACTGACCAAAGAGAGAAGCAACCTGGAATTAAGGAGAAACTTCTTAACAGTGAGGACAATTAATCAGGGGAACAATTTGCCTTCCGAAGTCATAGGCGCTCCATCCCTGGAGATTTTTAAGAAGAGACTACACAGTCACTTGTCTGAAATGGTATAGGTTCTCCTGCTCGAGCAGGGGGCTGGACTAAAAGACTTCCAAGGTCCCTTCCAGCTCTGTTCTATTCTTCTATTCTTCAAATGTATCTGCAGCCATGTGCTTTCACTTCTCGAAAGCTAAACGAAACTGAGAGGCAATAGGCATTATGGGAAAAGGAAGCCTTCACCATCTAGTGGACACTACTGAGGTGGAAACAATCCCTAAAATCCATTTCAAAGTTTAGACTGATCACAAAAATCTAGAAGCCCTGAGGATTCCACGAAAAATTTCCCCTAAACAACATCGGTGGGCTCAATACTTGAATTTTGACTTTGTTTAGGAGGACATCCGGGGGGGAACCTTCTAGATGATGCACTATCCCGCCTGCCCCAATACAAAAGTACCTGAGAAGAACCCTATTATCCAGGCGAGGCAGTTGGCAACGCAAGTGACCACCAGGAAGCAGGAAAAAAAGGAAAAAAACCCTGCTCCCTAGTGACCTTTTCACGTAGTAGATGAAGCAAGAACTGCAAACCGATGCATGGTTTGGAGGCCACCGAGGAGAGCTAACGATGAGGGAGGAGTTGGCCTGTATGCCCCTGACAGCCTCTGACTACAAGTTCTACAGAGGAGCCATAATGCTAAGCAAGCTGGCCATTTTGGATTCTTAAAGATTTTACATGACTAAATGACAATTATGGTGGCCTGGGATGAGGACATAGAAAGGTATGTGAAAAGCTGTGCTTTATGTACAGCCATAAAGCACAGACCAGGGAAAGTCCGGGATTGCTGCAGCAAGTGGCTTATCCAACCTGGCCTTGGGAAGGTTGAGCTTCCAGAAAGTGGAGGGAATACGGTGATATGGACAGTGGTGGACATCTTCTTAAAGCAGGCCCACTTCACTGTATGTTCCAGCCTCTCATCAGCCCAGAGACTGGCCAAGATATTCTTGCAACATATTTACTTGTTGCATGGAGTGCCCAAACTCATAATCTCAGACCGAGAGATCCAATTTACTGCCAAATATTGGTTTGAATTTGTAAAGCTGATAGGATCCTCCCAAGTTCTTAGTTCAGCTTTTCATCCAAGTACTAATGGGGCTACAGAATGAACCAATAGTGGAACAGTACCTGTGGGTGTTATGTCAACTATATAATTGGGCAGAGCTCCTGCCATTCGTTGAAGTGGCATACAACAATGCGGTACACAGTAGCACGGGGCTTACCCCCTTTAAGACAGCTACATGAGTAGAGTTTGCGCCAATACCAGAATGCCTAAGAGACCCTCATCTGTGATATCGACTGATTGGGTAGACTCCATTAAAAGCACCTGGTGAGTGTGAAGAAAGCATTAGCCAAAGCAACAGAGTTAAAAGAAACAAACAGGAAAGAAGCAAGCTGTCCAGAAAACCTTCCATGTAGGAGATAAAATGTATCTATCCACCAAACACCTAAAGTTGAGGATTCTCTAAAAGAAACGAGGTTCTAACTACATAGGTCCTTTCCAATCACAAAAATTATTAACCCAGTTATTGTAGAACTGAAACTGCCCAGAATATTGGGTAAAGTGTACTCAGTATATCATTGCATCCTGCTGAAGCAGGCTCAGGGATCAAAACTGAGGGCAGTTGGGAAAGAAACACCTGATCAAATAATGATGGAGGGGGAAAGACATTACGAGCTTAAGCAAATCTTAGACTCTAGAGTCCATAAGGGGAAACTACAGTATCTAGCACAGAGGCATCTAGTACAGAGGTTATTCAATAGAGGGAATGATTTGGATCAAACCTCATAACTTTAGAGCAGAACGCCTAGTAAGTAGATTCCATGCAAAATATCCTCAAAAGCCAGGGCCCCTGAAGCAGGCACCCGAGAAAGAAGAAATGCCTTAATATGTGTTTACTGTTTTCCAGGTTCCTTCCAGTTTTTTGTAGGGTCTACCTGTCAAGCTTGAACCTCGCTTTGCTGGTGCAATAATTATTGCTTAACTTGCCAACAAACGTGAGGGGAGGATGGGGAAATGGAATGCAGGCTGCAAAGATAAAGAAGTCAGACTGTGAGAATCAAGGACAATTCACCAGGTGCCTGAACTGACTCAGAGACATTTTCTCATAACAATATAATTGGGCAATGTGACCTGTTCATAGATGGGAGGGGGGATTCTATACTTTCACTATAGGGGCTTGATCTGGGGTTTGCTAGAGCTGGTATTGCCTCATACAGTTTTCCTTAAAGAGATCAGAATGTCTCAAAGGTGTTTGCTTGGTTGGGTTCGTCAGTCGGAACCTTGACATAACTAATTTAGAATTCTTATAATCCCTTACTGCTGACTAGTTTCAGTAGAATTTATAAAAAATATAATTCAAAATATAATTCAAAATGTCTAGAAAGGTCAGATGTTATTTACCAAGTACAACTGTTCAATGAAGGAGTACAAATTAAAGAAAAAACTGATAATCCACATAGTGAAGGGGAGCTCACCATTATTTTCCATTAATATAATATAAATGTGAAATTCTTGGTGCTCTCTGAGCTTGGTTGCTTGCTTGTAAATGTTTTTATTATCCATTGATAATATCATCTAAGCAAAGAATCAAGCTCAGAGTAGTATAAAGAACTTTACAGGCCAATCATGGAATGGAATGAATATAAAATGGCACTGGTATATAAAATGTTTCTTTAAGGCTGGATTATTATTTTCCTTTGGTGATAAAATGCTGATATTTTATTGCAAGAGAATAATTTGTAGACAAATACCATTATATCAGTTCAGGGCAACTGACATCAAATATCAATAAAGGAGAATATTTGTAACTCAGGATTGAAGTAAATGTGCCCTTGGTGTTCTCTGACCTCTAACATCAAATATGTCAAAGCCTTCCTTCACAAATTCCACTGTAGGAGATGACCAGGCTGAAACTCAGGGAGGGGGCCAAATGCTTCATAAGTAACGAACCCACAAGAGATATAAGTCCACCCACCTCTTTTATGCCTCTTTTATCTCCTGTTCATTTCCCTTGACCATTAGTTGGTCAGATACTTATAGCTAGCTTAAGCTTACAATAAATCTTTATACTCATTTGAACTGCCTGAATCTCTTGATTTCCCCAGTATTTGACACCTAGCTGATTTATTCAGCAAACTGCAGGAATTAACAAATTTTACTTTACCCCCTTCAAGGAAAATTGTGGCAATTTTTCTTAGGATTTCTTCCTGCATACTGGAATAAACCAAGATCAGGGGAATGTTTTAACTTTTCTAATGTTTTATTTCTTGCCTTTATTATTTTTCTAAATAATTCAAGACAGCAAACATACCTAATAATCTTTGGTCCTATTTTCTCCACAACAACCCTATATACAAATTATATATACAGTGCCCTGGAATTATACTTAATAAAAAGCAACTCAAAAATTATACTAAAGGAATCTAGGCAGACTAAATATTCTTGTTTTATATAATTCTTTAGGATGATTAAAATTGTTTAAAAAGATAAATCACAATTCGTAGTAATGTTATGGACTATGCAGATTATTTTAACAATAAGATAAAAAGTGCCTGGCACTGCCTTATTCCACAATGTTTTTTGACTTCCCAATCTTGCCACAATATTCTCTGGCAGTCTACTTCTTCCATCTGCTAAGGTACCAATGTAATTACAACTGATTTTAAAACATCAGTTTACCCACACTAACACTATGTCTTCAGAGTGGGAGAACGTTTGGCTCTCATTTAAAAGGCAAAAGAAGCACTTAGAAGTACTGGCAGTTTCCATGACTTGGTTAAAAATATTAAAAAAAACATAAAACTGATGATTTTGCCTAAACATTATTTTAATAACATTAACCACTTAGTAGAACAATAAATACTTTACAGTAATGGTATTAATAAACCCCAATAGTTACTCTGTAACTGGGTTCACATAGCATACTAGGCCAAGGATAAGTCTCTAGCTATATCCAACCTGCAACACCTCCGTGTTTCACCAAAAACCTACCTCTAAGTATATACCTCTCCTCTGCCTGCCCTACTGCTTTACTTTTTCTTTGGTTTTCAGAGCACTTTCCTTCTAGAATCCTATTTTTCCCTCCCATCTACAGCTCTAATTCTTTCATTGACTACCTAGTACTTTGATTTCTCTTGTGGAATCTTCCATTCTTGTATCTCTGTGTGTGTCTTCCTCTTCCCGACTTTCCATATCTCCCCTTTGATTTTTCAGTTGATTCCTACTTTTTGATTACATCAAAATGCTACTTTCTCTCATTCCTATCCTTTCTGGGTTTCTTCTTGCTATAGATTCAAATTGCTTTACCTCTCTCCCTTCTCTTGTTTTAGCGTTTCCACATATTTTCTCCTATTATTACAATATCGTTCTCCCCTTTTTCCCCAATCTTTTTTCTGTTGTCTCTTTTCTCAGCATTGAGTTCTTTCTTCTTCAATCTATGATCTCAGTCCCATGACACCATCTACTGGAGGCCAAACAAACTACGGCATTTTATTTTTTTACTTTGTAAAAGGGATAAAGATGGAGAGAGGTCTAACAATATTTGTGTACTGAAAACAAAACAATTATATACAGCACATTTTTATAATGTCCCTTCTCACTTTGGAAGTGCAACTCTGAATAAGTCATGAAGCATTTAATGTGCTATTTGAACCAAGAAAAATTGTATACTCTTGAATTAGGACAAATTGGGGTTAGTTTGTACTGTTTATTACATTAAGGCAACAAGAGTTTATGGGATAGTAAGTTGTGTATACCTATGAAATTAAGAGTATCTCAATAATTCCCAATTCAAGTTAAGTATGCATTAATGTGTGGGACAAAACCAGCCTGTTATTGGGAGATTAGAGCTTAAGTAAAATTAGAGGCTTCCTTTCTCTGGACATAACAGATGGGTTTTCTAACAGAAATTTTGGTTTATAGTATGATGGAATTAGAGGAGGGTGAAAAATAAAAACATCAGCAGAACCACCTGAAATACAAGGTGATGTAGGACCCAGACTAATTAGAAGGCTGCAAGTTATCGCAAGCTTACAAAAAACCAGGATCCTATGTTAACCCATCAAGACATGCGCTATATAAAGGAGTCTAAACATATCAATGAATATATTTACATTTTTTACATATAAATAGCAGAACACTCCACTTCTGCAGTAAAACTGAGCATCTAATGAGGCTGGTCTAGAAGCAGCAGCAGCAGCAAAACAAGGAGGGGGAAAAAACCGGGTGAAGTATGTGGTGTCTCTAAAGTGAACAGCCTGGGTCTGAGAAAATCACGAAGCTTTAAACATAAAATGCCTCCCAAAAAGTCACAGGTGCAAGAGACAGAAACAGGTGTGTCACAAACAAGATAGCCCACATTAGGAATGGCCCTTAAGTGAAAGTATATCAGAGAAACATCTGGCCTTTGAAAACTATAAGCGTCTGTTGTTAATCCATACAACAAAAAAGGCTTGTTGCACGCCTACGGGGTAAACTAAAGGTTTTCCGTTGAGTCGCATCTTTTGCAACTCAACAAGAGTTCATCCACGTCAAGCCTAGAAACTCAACGGCCCTAAAAGAGTTTTGGAAGATTCCCCCCAGCCCCCAAACGGTATGAAAGCAGGCACTTCTTGGGCGAAGGTTGGTTAAATGGAGGAGCCGCGTCAGTGTTGACAGGAACGGCGTTGAGGGCGGCTGCGAGAAGCACCCTCTTTCCCACCGACCCCCGCCTAGCCAAGGAAGCGAGCCGAAACACGCCGGGTGGAGAACTATAAAGCCCAGGGCGGGCGGGGAATAAAGAGAAGCGCAAAAGCACCGAGCGGCGCCTAAGCCTTCCTCGGAAGCCTGGCCAGCGCCGAGGGCCTTGCGGAGGCGCTCACCAAGCCGGCCAAAGGAGACTCTCGACCACCCACCAAAGCCCCGAAGCCCACCTCTCTCGCCCGCGGCGCCTTCGCTCACCTGCTGAGGAGGGGAGGGCGAGCAGGCGCCGAAGGCGGCCAAAGCCAGCCGAGACTGAGCGAATCGCCCTCCGCCTCCCGACTTTCCTCATTCAGCACCGCGAGCCGCTTACCTGAGGGAGGGAGGGAGGGAGGGACGAATCTCCCTCCACACACCAGCGCCGCTCAGAACGGGAGGGGGAGGAAAGGCAAGAAGGACGCATGCGCATACCGTTCCCTTCTCCTGGAATTCGGCTTGCTGGGAAGAAAAAAAAAGGCGCGCAGGCGCCGACCGCTTGAGTTCCGATGCGAGTCTATATAGGCCTGAAAGCGAAGGCGAGAACGCGTGAGCGCGTGGACCGCATTGCGGGGTGAGGGTTCCGTTGGTCATTGGCGAGACTTATTTATTTATTTATTTATTTTATTACATTTCTATACCGCCCTTTCCCGAAGGACTCAGGGCGGTTTACAGGGTAATTAAAAACCAAGATACAAAAGTTTTAAAAAAATTATATTTGTCCCTCTTCCCTCCGCGCTGCTTCCCCCGCCCTTTACCTCCCCCCCCCCGGGATGGTTTGAACTGAGGTAACGGCAAAGTCAAACGGTTCTGCTGGAGGTGGTCCCGCTCGAAGGGAAAAAGCTTCCCCCCCCCGCAATTCTGAGGGGAAGTAGCCGCCTGAAGGCGGCCGTTGTCTCCTCGGCGTGCTCTGTCCGGCGGCTTTCTCTTCCAGTTAAGGAAGGGTTACTTGCTCCCGGTCCCATTTGTCTGTCTTTAAGAGGAAGTCCGTTGGAATTGGGTTGGCCTCGCCTCGGTCGCCATTTGGTCTTGTGTCGCGCTGGGTGCGGGAAGGTGGTGGCAAAGCGACGCGCACGTGGCTCTTGTGTAAAACCCTAAAAAGAATACAAATACCAAAAAAAAAAAAACAACAACCTTTCCGCGAGGTCCGTTTTAAGGAAGGTGGATTTCCCGAGTAATTTTTTTTTACGGGGAGGCACGCTTCGAATCTAAAAAGCGTTCGCTTCCCCGTATGTCAAACGTACTTGCAACCGAGATGCGAGTTAAAAGAGGCCCGACTGCATCGAGGGTAGCACTACGGTAAAGCCCTGTATTTTATTCGAGTACACGGATTTTTCTGGACGCTGAAAGCTAGTAGTGCAGGGGTCTTCAAACTTGGCCCTTTTATGACTTGTGGACTTCAACTCCCAGAATTCCTCAGCCAGCTTTGCTGGCTGAGGAATTCTGGGAGTTGAAGTCCACAAGTCATAAAAGGGCCAAGTTTGAAGACCCCTGTAGTAGTGGCTGAAGTATTGACCTATTTATCAAGTAGGAGAATACTGCAAAGGCCGTGTAGTGTGGCCTTCACCTGGCCCTGGAGAACCTGGAACCTTTGGGGCACCATGTGCCTTGGAAACTAGACCTGGGTGACTTTGGGGCTATTCTATCTCAGCCTTTTAAGTACACCTGGCACGGCAGTTGTAGGGGGTGGGAGGAAGCGATAAAAATGCATTCCTGAATGAAAGGTGGGATACAAACCACATCACTGTCTAGAATACTTGACTTGTGTGGTTAATTTTTTTTTCTAGAAATGTGACCTGCAAATTGTTGCTATTTTGTAGAGGAAAATAGCTGAATTTCCAAATATGTTGAAAAAAATACATTAGGCTTATCTTTTAAATAGTGGCTGTAATTGAAGGACAAATAGCACTGCGTATTATAATTTTACAAAATTATAACGCCATCGGTCCTTCCCTGTTGCACTAGATCACCGTTCAAATCGAGGAATTATTTTGCCTATTCCCTAAATTCTAGAGTTTTATGTGCTAAGTTCGTGATACATCTGTCCTCTTGTTTAAATCCTTACCATATGTTTTCCTATACACTTTAATCCTGGGTAGTAATTAATCAGCTAGGGTAGAAGACACCTGTTCTTTTTCATTTCTTTTTAACTGTAGTTGGTTGTTAAAAGTCCTGCTTTTTAGTAAGTTCAAAACCATCCAAAAAATATTTTTTATGTAACCTAGCTCATGAATGTTTCTCTGCAATAACGTATAAAGATTATTTTTGGATGGCTTATGCAAATGACAGAATTAGAGATGTATTTATTGGATTGCTGAAGGACATAATTAGAACCAGAGTATCTTTATCCTTAGTTTTTCACTGTTTTGTATCTTTCTTCTATATATTGCTCTATGCTGTTCTTTAATCTGTTTTCTTTCAAATTTCTCTCTTGTTTTTATCTCTCCTCCCAACAGCTGAATTAATTCAACTTTAACATAAAATTCAGATTTAATGTCTTTGACAGTGCTTGACTTCTTCAACTTAGCTTTCAGGGTGTGCAAAACGTTGAATGTAAACTCACATAAAGAACATGAAATATAATTGCTTGATTTGTAATTCTCATGTCAGTTATATTGGATTTGATCACAAATTTATAAAGTACAATAGGAAGCACTAGTAGGAAAATTACATTTTAAATTTTATATGCCTTTAAGAGGATGGCTATAGTCTGTGTATTATTTTTCACTGAACTGAAAATCTGGTATAAAGTTATAAATGATTGAACTACTTTAAACAATAAGCACTTACACTCAATGTGATTGATAAGGCTGACCTTACTGATTGGGCTAATTCACATGCATATTAAAATATACGTTGAAGAGAATGTTTCATTTAATGATTGCATAAATCCTTAACTTCAAACAACATCCCTAGGATTCTGTAGCTAAACTGATAGCTAAAAACCTTGAATTCCCAGGGCTAGTGTTAACAGCTCAAAGATTCTTATTTTTTTTAATCCTCTGCAGCTAGCTTGCACTTTTGCAGTTAATACTTATCATCTTAGCACCTTATTACTCTTGGCATGACTGAGAATTCCAGGCTTCTTATAGCTTGCAGCTGAATTTGCAGTGAGGTTTATTTAAAAACAAAAACAGGAATTGAACCCTTAAATTTTTTTCCCTGCAATTTCCCTTTCTGAGTTTAAAATAATTCTATTATTATTGAAAATTCTATAGTGATTTTAAATAGTTTTAATTCTCTTTTATTGCCTAATATGGTTCCTTCCCCATACTATTAATAGTTAGCTATTAACTGCTTTAGGAATTTGTTGCAATGTAAAGAATTATTTTTATATTGTGCTAGTTTTTAATTGTATTGGACCTTGGACTTTAAATTTTTCATTTGAAGGTTATATAAAACCAAAAAAACTTTCTTGGAAAATCAAAGCAACTTATGAAATATTTCTCCAAGGCAAATCCAATAATGATTAAAATTAAAATTGATTTTAACGAGAAAATAAAAAAAACAGCTTTGGTGGTGTTAGAGGTTACGTGAAAAAGCAATAATTTTTTAACAAGTGGGCATTTTGTTCAGTTTTCCCACCTTTATAAGCATGGAAACAACATTGATGCTGCAATTAAGATACACATTTTACCTTTGGCTATGGTTAATAAATCTAAGAGTTTTCTGTTTGCTTGTGCAATAGACTTTTTGTAGGTAAATTGTTTTCATCCTGCAGAGTTTTAAATCTAAGGTGTTAATTAAAAAAAATCTCAACTTTATGTAAAAATATTTTGAATTTCTGCAATGCCCAGCCTGGGGATTAAGAGTCCTTAAAAATTATAAAAACCCAATTTTCTGATTACTAAAATAGAAAACCTTGCAGAAATAGTTCTCCAAGTCCTACAGGTGGAAAGTCCCCAGATTCAACCTGAAATCACACCTTAGTCTATAGAAGGGTATAGAGCACAGGTCGGCAACCTGCGGCTACGGAGCCGCATGCGGCTCTTTGAGCCGTCCCATGCGGCTCCCAGGCCGCCTCCCTCTTTTTTTGAAAAAAAAAGTGGCACTAAAAAAATTAATCAATTTAAACTTCTCACAAAAAAACTTGAAAAGTTTAAATTGATTGGTTGGTTTGTGGGACGGCCCACAAGCAGTTTGTGGGACTACCCACAAACCTCTTTGTTTTTTTAACTGCACTTGGCAGAGTGGAGGAAGAGACGGGAGAACTAAAAAGGTGAGTAGGTTGGAGTTTTTCCTGCCCTTCCTTCTCCTCGCCATGGCAGAAGGCTCGCTAGCAGCCTCGGCAAGGAGAAGGAAGGGGCGATTTTCTCCCCCCCATTCTCCCTTACCGTGGCTAGCAGCCTCAACAAGAAGGAAGGCGATTTTCTCCCCCCCTTCTCCCTTGCCGTGGCTAGCAGCCTCGGCAAGAAGGAAGGGGCAATTTTCTCCCCCCCCTTCTCCCTTGCCGTGGCTAGCAGCCTCGGCAAGAAGGAAGGGGCAATTTTCTCCCCCCCCTTCTCCCTTGCCGTGGCTAGCAGCCTCGGCAAGAAGGAAGGGGCGATTTTCTCCCCCCCCCCTTCTCCCTTGCCAAGCTGGCTCAGGAATTCTGGGAGTTGAAGTCCATGAGTCATAAAAGAGCCGAGGTTGCCTACCCCTGCTCTAGGCGATGTATGATGTCATAAAGATGGTAGAACAAAATGAAATTTTACAATCCAGTTATAAATCTATTGGTACTGCTAATTAATCCCCAGGGGTCCTCCCAAAAAAAACCTAGTTATCCCAAGCATTCAGAAGGCTTGGAGGGATTGATAAAATAACAAAGTGAAATGAACAGAAAATCCGGTGTACATTTTGGAGGGAGCTCTTTTGCCTATTTGAGGCGTGTATTTTCAAAACGGAAGAGGTGGGGCTGATGTCCTGTAAGAATTCCTTTTTCCTTCTGAAGGGACCAGCTCATTGAACAAAACAAGAGGGAGACAAAGTTCTATGCAGATCGCCTGGAGACCCTGGAGAAACAGTTTCAGACTGAACGAGAAGTGGCGAAGAAAGCAGCCCAAAAAGAATCAGCCGAGGTGAGGAAAGTTCTTGATAGATTCTACTCCAATAAGGAATAAAATAAAAGTCCTATGTCTCCACTGCACGCTAGTTGCAATAGATAGTCCTTGAGTTACAGCAATACTTGAGACCAAAATTACCATCACTGTGTGATAACAGTCATAAAGTACAAATATCATCTGACCTCATCAGTTAGCGTTGGACAGGTCATTAAGCGGAAAGCAGAGGTAGGGAGCACGGGGGGTGTGTGCCATGGGAATAGGGAGGCTGGGCCCAGTCTACGGGCGAGCCGGAGGATGCTTGGTGCAGCATGAGCTAGAAAGGCTGGAGAATGAGGACGTGGGATACATCTGATTGTAGGGAGGCCATGGAAAATGGATTTGAAAGTGCACGTGTGCAGTCACATGCAGACCATAGAAGCAGGGTACAATCGCAGGGACACCATTGAAAGGGAGTGTGTGCACATGTGTAATCAAAAGGTGGCCATGAAAAGAGTGCACTGGATGTGGTGTTAATGGATGAAGAGCATGGAATATGTATGTGCAATCACAAGGAAGTCGTAGAAGGCTGGCACAGGGTAGGTGCAATTGCAGGAGTTAAGGAGAATGCAGTGCAATGCAAGTGAAGAAATGCCAGTGGGGTGTGTGTGTGTGTGTGTGTGTAGATTTACCTTAGTGACTCCTGACCTTCCCTGCCAGCTTCCCCAGTGACTCTCTGGAGAAGCCAGTAGGGAAGGTTGTAAATTGCAATCATGTGAAGGCTCTTTTAGCTGTGCTTACTTTTTGTGTTGCCATTTACAATGCGAGGTTGATAGCAGGATTGACACTGATTGTAATACAGAGGTTCCCAGGCCCTCTTGTTTTTAGGGGCGCGGGGGGGGGGGAATTGTAGGCATTACACACACACACACACACACATAAACACACACACCTTTATTATTTTTACAAATAAGGCAGCAAACATATCCAACACACCACCTTCCTCCTATTTTCCCCACAACAACCTTGTGAGATGAGTTGGGCTGAGAGCAAGGGGCCAAACTCACTCAGCTACCTTAAGAACCTGGGTAAGGAGGCGCAGGTGGGGCTGCCAGCCCCAAGGACTCGGGTAGGCAACCTTGGCTCTTTTATGACTTTGTGGACTTAACTCCCAGAATTCCTGAGCCAGCCATGCTGAGGAGAAATGGAGAGGTTTCCATGCTGGCTCAGGAATTCTGGGAGTTTAAGCCCAGGACTCATAAAACAGCCAAGGCTGCCTACCCGTCACAAGGGGAAACCAGATTCACTTAACAACCTGAATACTAATTTATCAACTGCAGTGATAAACACGCACCAAAGAAGTGATGGGAAGAGGGGGGGAGCGCCCCGTTTCTTCTTCAGGCAAAAACTCTGTGCTGAAGCCGGATTGGGGAGGGGGATGAGGAGGAGGAAGAGCTGTGATTGACAAACTGCCAGCCAAACTTTGGGAGTGGGGGCGCAGGATGGAGAGGAGAGCAGCTTGCTTTGGAGAAGGAGGGGGGAGCCAATTTTAAAGGTTGTCCAGCTAAAAGGGAGCAAAGAATCTGGGCTGGAGTGCCTTGGAAAGGCGAGCAGGCAGCGCATCTGCACGGGCTGGTTGGGCTTTCTGCAGGTTTTGCCTGCAATTAAGACAGGGTGAGTTTTTTGGCTCAGGGGAGGCTGGGGGGAGGGGGAGCTGCTTGTGGGGGGACATGCCTGCTCACATAAGTGCAAATGTGTTTCTTCTGCATGGAAGCTGCTTTGCTGAAGGTTATATCTTCTTTCTTTCCTTCCTTTTCTTCCACGTTCTTCGCCTCTGCTTTGTTCGGCCTCTGGAGATGGAGGGGGAAATTTGCTCTGCACCTTTTCCTCATGTTTCTGTGTGTGTGAAGCCTCCGTTTGCCTGCCTGGAAAGGCGGGGGAAATTTGCTCGGCCTCCTCTCCGGTGTATGTCTCGGTTAGGTAAGCTCCACTTTAATCAAATCCTGTTCTGCGCATGTGTGCATGTGCACATGTATTTTGCGGCTCCCAGGGGGTTTTTTAGTGAGAGAACCGGTTCCAAGTGGCTCTTTCACTGATTCAGGTTGCCTACCCCTGCCTTACACCCTTACCCTCAACAGCAGAATAGGCCGGGACCACCAGCAAGGAAGAAACCAGCTCAGCAGCCGTTGAAAGGGAAATCCAACAGGATTGCGCAGGAACCTGTTGCCCAAATCACATCCCCCATGCAGGAGGGTGCCGAGGCCCAAGCTGGACCTGCTGCTGCTCTACCTTCCTATGACAGCGACAACAGAGAGAACGACCCAATGGTGACTCTACCGCACTCTGCCTCTCAAATAACTACTAGAGCTCAATTGAGAAAGCAATCCACCAGTCCTGATGACTGTTTACTGAAAAGACTTAAAGACCAATTAGAGACTGACACCTGGTTCAAGGACAATAAATCTCTATTAACTCTTTGGGGAGGGCTAGCCTGGAAGGTTCTAAGCCAGCAGTGTAAAACTGCCGGCCCACAGGCCAGACGCGTCATGCTGAAACAGTGCCCATCCCATTGCCAGCAATGGAAACAAAATCACGATACATTGTGACACATCACATGACATTGCGAGTTTGACAGCCCTGTTCTAAGCTATACCTTCCGAGTGCCCTCAGGATCGAAGCCCTTCAGCGCAGTCATGATGCAAAGCAGGCCAGTCACTTTGGGTTCCTGAAAACATTACATTTGGTATGAAGGCAGTTCTGGTGGCCAGGCATGGAAAAAAGCATTGAGTTATGTGAAAAGCTGTGTTACCTGCACTGCTATGAAGAAATGTCCTGGAAAGTCTCCAGTGCTCCTGCAGCAGGTAGCTGACCCTTCCCAGCCTTGGGAAGAAATAGCTATGGATTTTATAGTGGACCTGCCCGAGAGCAAGCGAGATATATGGACTGTGATTGATCTGTTTTCCAAACAAGTTCATTTCATCACTTGTTCAGGGCTTCCATCTACTTAGAAATTGACCAAGATGTTTTTGAAACACATCTATCGGCTCCACGTAGCTCCTAAGCAGATTATTTCAGACAGAGGGGTTCAATTCACTGCAACGTTCTGGAGGGAGTTTGTCAAGCTTATTGGGTCTACTCAGGGGCTCTCATCAGCTTTTCATCCAAGTGCTAATAGGACGGCTGAACGAGCGAACTCAATGGTGGAGCAGTACCTCAGATGCTATGTTAATTACCAGCAGACTAATTGGGCTGATCTTCTGCCTTTCGCTGAAGTAGCCTATAACAATACTGTGCACAGTAGCACTGGTCTTACACCACTTAAGATAGTTACCAGGAGGGATTTTGTGCCTATGCCTGAGTACCCCCAGGAGCCACCTGCCTCCCAAACTTTGGATCAGTGGGTGACTTCCTTTCAAAGTGTTTGGACGAATGTAAAAAAAAACCTTAACCCAAGCTGCAAAAACTGCAGGAATTATATATGTGAAATTCTGAACATTTAGGAAAAATTGTTAATTATAAATCTTAAGTGCACGAATAAATAACACAATTGAACAATATTGGAACAGATCCTCTCATCTTTTGTAGCTTTCTGGCACAGGCATCAGAAGTGGAGAGAAACTTGGATTTGGCCATGCCACTGGGCAGGGCAGAGTCAACACTGTTATTGACCTTAGGGATACAGGGATACATGGAACTTTTTTAGGGTTGGCCAATCTTTGACTTTTGTTGTGTTTTTAAGAGGAAATTTTGGAATTCTGCCAGCCAGGTGCCTGAAGCAGATTTTTTTTTTTTAAAAAAAAAAGATGTATAAAAGATGAGCACCAGTATATATCAGCTTAGTTGCCACAAGATGGCACCCTACCTTTACAGAATTTGGTATTTCACCAACACACTGTTGTACAATGGGAAACTACAGGTAGTATGTTATGTAGATTATTGAATGGATATCTCTTATTTGAAATTATCAGAATTGAGTGAGCCTGGCACAGAATAGAGCCGGGGGGTGGGGGGGTGGGCAGGAGAAATTCAAACCACGGCAAAATCTTGCAGATCTTTCTCCCAAGAACTATTTGAGGCAATAGGAAAGGCATGCTGGTGCACATATTTTTTACTTGGCAGGATGAAGAAGTGACCACAAAAGGAAGAGATTGTTCTTTGAAAAATTGAGGCATCTCTAATCTATTAACAGTAGCAAACAACTGCTACTTGTGACAAATACAGATGTTGATGGAAAAATACAAGCCTTTCAGATATTTACCTTGAATGTTGGAAATAGGCTCTACCAACTGAAAGTATACCAAAGCTTTGGATTTTGCTTGAGATTGATTGTACAACTACCTATTTGGTAGAATCTATCTCCTACAATGTGGGAAAAGAGTTTTGTTTCTTTTGTTTTCATTACTCATTTCTGCTAATGAATATCAAATTACATTCATATACAGGATGTTCCTAATTTTCACTATTTTAATCTGTCTTTTAATTGAATGATCATTCATCTTTCATAACATCAAAGAATGAAATGCAAATTTTGTCACATATGGGCTCATATGCTGCCTTATCTGAGAAAGTGTATACTTTTTTCTGTGAGAAACTTTCACATGAGGAGAGTCCACAAATGTCTTTGGAATGCTTTCAGCAGCTTGAAAATTAGAAACTCTTGATCTCTGCACCCTCACATCTTCCAAGATACTGCTTTTCAGTAGTTCCAGTGCAATTTCCAATTTCCTATGATTTGCATGACCTACCTACCTTCCTTCCTTCCTCCCTCCGTCCCTGACACCATGTCACACTGGACTGCTGTGCTAAGAAACCACATGAATGGTTGAAGCTCGGGCACAAGAGTATGAGCCTTGTTACAAGTTCATTGTCGAGGTTGGGAATATTCAACAGTTCTGTAACAGTTCAAACTTTTATTAGTGCAGAGAAAGACTGAGTCAAAACTGTTTTAAAGTTAAACTTTATTTTTTTAATTCTTTATAGGAATATCAATAAAAGACCTCAAATGTATCTCTATCTGTACATATACAAGAACCTGTTCAAAAATATTCACAGAACAAAAATAAATCTTCTTTAGAACAAACCCAGACAATGAAATGCAGATGTAGATCCTGGGGACCTGAGGAATCCAACACTATGGGCAGAAAAATACAGGACTGTGGTTTGGAGGTGGGGGGTGGAGTCATAAAATTAAGATCCAGATAGAAATAAATTATTGAAAGCTAACACTGAAAATAAATGTCTGGTAAGATAATTTTCATTAAGGCCCTGAAGAAAGCGTATTGTTGTACTTACAAAATTCATAAAAGCTCTCACCAAGATACCCTTCTTGCCCCATCTCTATAAATATCATTTTACCAACACCAAACTAAATTTGAGAAGGAGGCATGACTAGGAGACAACCAAGTGGAACTCATTTCCCTAACCCAACTCTTTCTCATTTCAGTGGCAGGTTGATACAAATGCATAGATCTCTTCCCTTCAACCATCAGTTGTTCCAGAATAATTCCACTTCTTTCAGAGGACTATGAAATTCAGCCATCCTGGGACTTGGTGTCTCTTTCAGCCTGCTATCACCACCATGCACTGAATAGACCTGCTTGGGTTTCCCTGAAAAATATAGCTGCTTTCCAACATGAAGAGCAGAATCTCCAGATATCAGTTTGGAGGAGGATGAACCAGTTCCAGGCACATCTGGAGAGGAGTTGATCAATGGCTACAAGCAGCCGTCTGAGAGGAATTTGGGTGAAGCACAGCTGCAGGACAGCCCTGAGGCTTCAGATGGGGACAGCATGCAGCTACAGCTAGTCAGTGATGAGGAAGAGGAACTGCCTTCTACACCTCATCCAAGAACACGTAGGGCAGAGAAAAGGCAGAAGCAGAGAAGGTCAGCCAGATTACTTGTGAGGAGACAGCCTTGCCCTGTTTGATGGGCTGCACCAGAAGCTGGCTGTTTAGCACAACAGACAGACGAAGGCAATGCTGGGAACAAATCTACTTAAATAAAATAAAAATAAATAACAGTGTGTTCATTTCCTAGCTTTGTGTTTTCTGGTCATTGTGATTCCTGCCTTGCTTTGGATTGACACTGCCTTGACTTGGATTGTGCCTTGTGAACTCTGGACTTTTCCTGCCTCGTGAACCCTCTTGTATTGTGCATTTAATTTCACCTGGGATGAAATGAAAAAGTGTGTTTGCATAGTCTTTTGGCAGTGCCAAAACATTACAGTGAGAAAGGAAGTAGAACTTCCAATTTTGCCCTGTGGGAGAAGAACCCTGACTGAAAAAGAGTTAATTGCGTCCCTATGTAAGGAGGATGCCTGCCATACCCAGGTTGATATGGGAATGGAGAACCAGATCACCAAGAGGAAAGTTATGGGCTGTGAGAAGGAATGGATAGGGTTCACTCTCCACAGCAAGATTTTAACAGGTGTTGACACTATTACAAATGCAGGAGACAGAAAACAGCCCTCAATAAGAAATGTGTACAGGTAATCCCCAGGTTACGAGCATTCCCTTAGGGATTGTTTGAAGTTATGCGATAAGTGACCCCTAGTGTTTAGGAAAAACTCCCAAAATTATGAATGTTGCCGTTACAACTGATCGCAGTGGCACTGCAACATTCACCCTGGCTATTCCCTCCTTCCCCCTCCCGGGTTTCCCTAGGCCCATGGTGGCGAACATATGGCACGCGTGCCACAGGTGGCACACAGAGCCCTCTCTGTGAGCACACGTGACATCGCCCAGTCCTAGGCCTTAAGCTGGGTTTTATAAAACCTTTTCGCTTTAGGCTTTCCCCGCTGTGTAGGAAAAAAAAAGGTTCAATCAATCAATCAATTTCAACTTCTCATGGGGGGAAAAAAGGATCTCTCAAAGTTGGAATTGATTGATTGAACCTTTTAGTCCCACTCAGCCACGCCCACCGAATGGACCATGCCCACCCAATTGGCCACACCCACTCAATGGGCTACGCCAACCCGGCACCCAATGATACATAAGTGGGTTTTGGGTTGCAGTTTGGGCACTCAGTCTCTAAAAGGTTTGCCATCACTGCCCTAGGCGCACTAGGCCTATGGATACTCACCTTGCAAAGATCCTTCACTTTCTTGGCTGTTTCGCTGCTTCCTTTATTGCATTCGCAGAGAATGGAGGCCTAAAGTAATGCAAGATCAAGCGAGATCAGTGGTGCAAGATCTCATGCTACTGATCTTGCGTAATGTCATGGTAGTTTAGGCCTCTGTTTTCTGCAACAGAACAGAACAGAAGCCGGAGGGAAAAAGACATTTGGAGGCACGCAAAAGCCCCCCCCCCGCCTCCATTCTAGGCCTTGGAGGCTTAGAGGCGGCTTCCAAGGCCCAGAATGGACCTCTGGAAGCACGTGGCCGCCACCCACAGCCTCCACTTTGGGCCACAGAAGCCTAGAGGAGGCCTCCGAGGCCCAGAATGGGTCTCCAGAGCCCTGCTGAAGCATCCCCTGGTGTCCTTTCCAGGTGGTAGTGGCCCAGAAAAGCCTCCAACACCCAGATTGGACCTTCGGTACCCTGCTGAAGCATCCCCCAGCGTCATTTCCAGGCATTGGGAGACCTTTTCTGGGCCACTGCCGCCCGGAAATGATGCTGGGGGACGCTTCAGCAGGGCTCCCAAGGCCAAATCCAGACGTCGGAGGCCTTTTCTGGAAAGGATGCTGGGGGACCATTAGTGGGGCTCCAAAGGCCCATTCTTGGCCTCAGAGGCTCCTTCAGGCCTCTGAGGCCCAGAACAGAGGTTGGAGAGGTAGCCACGTCCTCCTGGAGATCCGTTCTGGGCCTCAGGGGCCTCCCTCTGCTTTTGCCCGGAGCAGAGAGACAGAAACTGGAGAGGAGACAGATCTTCACAAGGTAAGTGACCCGGCACAGCAGGATGGGGGGGAGCAATTGTGGGCCCCCAGGGGAGGGAACATGAGTTATTTCAGTGGGTCAGGGGAGGCCTTGGGTGGTCGGAAGCACTAGGCCCCCCCTATGGCCTTTCCTACCTTGAGATATCTCATGTTCACTTAACAAGCTGCACATTTGCCCACGCATTAAATTAGTGAATGCTTGGGCGAAAGCTGGGAGTGAATCGCGTTCAAGGTAGGAGATTCACTCCTACGAGTCCTCAAGTTACGAGTGGAATGGGCAGGCTCCATTACATTCATAACTTGAGGACTACCTGTACATAAGTCATTCCTGAC
Organism: Vipera berus; assembly: GCF_964194415.1. Lineage (NCBI taxonomy): Eukaryota > Metazoa > Chordata > Lepidosauria > Squamata > Viperidae > Vipera > Vipera berus. The sequence goes on from NC_138204.1 coordinate 111,833,926, forward strand.
AGCTAGGAAATGCTAGGGAAATAATGGATGAGTTGTATGTTGCAGTTGTCTTGCCCCACCGGGGTGAAATGTTTTCAGTAAAGACTCTTGAAAATAGTATTCTTCTCTCACCTGCTATCAAATGTCAGTTTCATTGCTGAAATGAAAAGTAGGGGGACGTAATTCATTTCAGATAAGACTCCTTGCTCTTGGTCTGTGTAAACAGCTGACTAAAATTAGTAACATCTAAATTTAAAAACAATCTAAATTGCCAAAAACTTTACAGAAGGAATTAGAAGAAACAAAAAAATAAAACCTAAATAGCAGTGAACAGGGGTCAGCAACATACATGTCTATCATTCCCCCAAATAACATTTAACAAAATGTTCAAAACTTAAGTTTAACATGTTTACCTTTTAAATATTTTTTTTACATTTTTACACATTTCTTGTTTTTTAAACTTTCGATTTTCAAACAATACCTGTTGTTCAGTTTTTTAACTTTTTTGATCCCTGACTTATATTAAGCAGTCTTTTCTGTGTTCATCTAGTCAGGCAACTATTGATGCCTGTTCTGCCTTATGTACCCTGAAGCACATGACAATGTTGCTGCCATGATCGAGGTTTAGTTTAGAGAGGCAAGTTGAAAAACTAGCAAATTGAAATGTGGAAATGTGATTACTGTAATGTTGAAAGGAAGCCCAAGCAGGTCGTTAGTGCAGGTCATTATATGGTGGTGGAAACAGTCCAGTTTTCCCTGATTTTTTCTGCTTTTAAGCAGGTAATTTTGGAGAACACCAAGAGAGTTGGTCAACCAGGCTTGGAGTAGGCTGGTCAACCAGGCTTGGAGTGGGCAAGGGAAATTAAAGATGGCAATTTGTTTGGTGGGACAACTTGAAGTTAGCAGCTGCTGTTCCTAAATTCTCCACTTTCTGTGATAGAAAGTCTGGGCGGATTAGTAGGAGAGACACTGCTCCGGGCCTGCATGTCATAGTGTTCCTTCACTTGAGTTAGAGCACTCATCAGTCTTGTATTGGCTGAATCCAGGGAGAGGATCCTTTTCTCCTGCAGGAGCAACAGAAAACAAAACCAAAAGAGATCACATTTGCCTATGTTCACAGCAAGCAATAGAGTTTCACTGGATTTGAAACTGAAGGAAAAATCAATGTCTCATTACTTCTTCCAAGAACTTCTTCTAGCCCATCAACCAAATGCAACAGACTTGCCTCTTTCAGCTCTCCAGAATCTGTTCTGTGGGAGTTGCCAATTGTACATGTAACATGGATCACACAGAAATACTGAGACAGAACCCAGAAAACAACAGAAGTTTAGGATTGGCTCTTACACAAAGGAATACAGGAAACAGTAGTCAAAGGACAGATTATTCCAGAATCTGGGTATATATTCAACTGGGATCTCCAAAGACACCGACTTGAAGTCAGCTTGAGCGAACTACACTGACAAATATGGCAATCGGATTCCAACAGTGTGAGGATGCAGAAGGAATTTTAACTCATTCCTTCAGGGCAAACTGCTTCAGCTCAGTAATATTTGAGGAATTTTCAGTATGACCTGTTCTTTATTTCAGATCCTGTCCTAACCATTCCCTGGGATTTTGCAGGACCTTAATGTTTTAATACCAGTAGGATACACATGATGCTCAGACAGCAATGGCAAAGACCTAGGAAATTTCAAAAATCTGAAAGGGAGCAAAGGATTTGCTGATTAGTGGATGGAAAGAGGGCATCCTAAGCACAGGGCGGGAAATCAGTCTGCAGTTCCTGATTCCACAAAACTTCTCTGTGGGATAAAGGAAGGGCAGCAGAATTCTCATACTGCCAGTGGGAATTTTGTTTGGAGTTTTTGTTTTTTCTTCTTTTGTTGGAATAGTCTTATCACAAAGCCCTCAGCCAGATTCTATGCTGCTCTGAATGAATCAAGCAGCTTGAAGATAACCTAGGTGGGCTTAGTTCTCAGCAACCATATAGAACAGGTGCATCAAACTGCTGGCCCGCAGGCCGGATGTGTCATCCAGAGGCCGCGCCCACCCCATTGCCGGCCCGATACGTTCCCCAAACATCATTCATAAATAACTAAAGAACAGAAATTGTGTTTCTATCAATTCAGTGAGCTGGGGAAATTTGCTTTCCATTTAGCCACTATCTTTATTCATTTATTATCTCCAGAAGTCCATATGGTAAATCTTGTGGCATTATTCTATACTTAAAATCAGCTTTTCAAACAAAATCTTCAGAAAATATTTCTTCTCTTGATAAAATTGGGCTAAAAGTGAAAAAACCCTGCTTCTGAATAATTCACCAGGAGAACATTTACATTCATCACAGGACACTAAGCAAACACTTACTTATAAACAGGAGTTACAACCAAAGTTTAAATGGATGGAATGCCATGGAGTGAGACAGTTTGGTATGGTAATTAAGGCATCAGGCTAGAAACTGGGAGTCTATGAGTTCTAGTCCCACTGTAGCTGGGTGATGGGACAGTCACTCTCATCCCTAAGAAGCAGGCAATGGCAAACTACTTCTGAAATCTTGCCAAGAAAACTGCAGGGAGTTGTTCAGGTAGTCTCCAGGAGTCAACACTGACTTGAAGGAACAGTAATAACAAAGCCATGGAAAATTTACAAAAGCAGCTTAGAGCATTTTCTAGCTCTTTCATCTTGGTATATTTAGGAAAATGTGGCTAATGCTGACCCTAACATTGATCAGTGTTAAAGTACAAGATGATTCTTTAGGCAAAGGATATTTTTTCATGTACAGGTCTCATAAGGGTAGCATAAAGAAGAGATTAAAATTATTTTGTGTTTTAAGTCCTATTTCGTCCTGTTTTATTTTACAATTAGTATGTTGTGATTCAGGGTCAGCCTGTGGGTTCGGCAGTTGGGTCGGATGACTCAGATGAGGGGGAGGAGGAGGGTGTTGAAGAACTTGCTGATGATGGCTTTGAGGCTCCGCAGAGGCCCCAGCCAGGCCCCTCCTACCTGGTGGAGACCCAGCTGTGTGAGCCTGACAGTGTGGATGAAGATGACCCACAGCTGGCCCTGTTCAAGGACGCCCGACGCAGGAGGCAGTCAAGTAGGAGCAAGCAGAGGAAGGCTGTGGGACTTCTCGGAAGGAGGCAAAGAGAGGCCACGCCCTGAACTCTTTATAAAGGGAATGTTTGGGGGAGGGCTGGTTTGCTGAAAGCAACCGCTCCGATAGTATTTCAAAGCTCCGGTATCTTGTTTCATGTTTTGTTTGTGTAATAAATTTGGCAGACGTATTCCAGCCTTTTGCCGTCTGTAAAGGGGTTGCCTTTTCTGCAAGGCCGGTAGCAGGCTGGTACAGAACAAAGTACAACTAAAAGCTATAATTCAAAACATTGTGTATTAGACAGAATTTTGTAACCATGGCTTTGAGCACATGAAGCTTTGAATATCTGGATGATAGACACTTTGATCCATTATGTTCTGGGCTAAGAGAAAGTTATCCCTTTTCTCTTTCCTCTTGAACCACAAAGATGCTGCCTCTGAAAACATGACTCGGAGCCTTAATTTCAGAATAAGGAACAATGAAAAGATAAGGAATGGCAAATGAGTAGTAACTATATAGGTAAGTAAAAACATTGGTCTTTACCTGTGCCTCAATTATTTTCTGCTTAGCATCAATGGTCGCTTGCATTTCTGCATGGTCTTTCTTTAGTTCCTCTTCCACAGCCATTAATCTAAAAGAAAGGCAAGAATTTGGATATCTGGAGCATCACAAAGGAAAACAAGACAAAACATTGGCTTAGTGAAGATGCTAAAGATGAAAAGATTGTCATCTGCTGTTTTATTCCGTGAACAAACATTTTAATGAATAAACTCCAAATTGTTTTGAGTAGGTGCTACAAGGAAATCGGGATGCCTACACCAGCCCAAATATCATCATCTCCATGAATTAGGATTTCAGTTTCCAGAATTCAGTTTGTATGTCTAAAATTGCTTGGCCTAAATTGCATCGCAGTGAAACTGAATATAAACTATATAGCTTTGAACTCAGGTTGCCTATTCACATAATGCAGTCTAACAACATCAAATAACAGTATGAATTTGGACTATGAGCAACCTATGCAAGGTAAAGATTTCCATTTAGCAAGCAACGGTCACATTTTACAAAGGATGCCACTGTCAGAAGTAGAGAGAACTTTCTCCCTTCACCTTCTCCCTCCCTAACCTGCTGATGATGCTCTTCATCTGGCTATCCTTCTCCTCCTGCTGCTTTCGCAGCCGCTCCTTGCTGTCTTCCATCATTGATCTGTGCTCTAAGATGAGTTTCTGCATTTGTTGTTCCTGCACTAGGAGACGCTGCTCATACTCCTCCAACCGACGACTTGATGCCTTCAGGCGATCCTTGAGCTTGACAATCTCTTGCTGATACTGAAGATGGGAGGAAGGAAGGTAAGTTTTCATTATTTAGTAATTCCTAAGCCAGTTTCCAGGGCTCAAGGCAGCATAAGAGAAATAATAAAAAGTCATTACTAGAAGGTTTGAATTCTTTCATTTCTTCCTAAATTAGAAGCATCAACAAAAACAAACATTTGAAGCCAGTAACGTGAGAAAGAAACAACAGAAAGCCCTAAATGTGCCCTCGATGTGATATCCCGTTGCCTGGAAGCGGTATGGATTTGGATGGGGAAGAAAAGGCTCCAGCTCAACCCGGCCAAGACTGAGTGGCTTTACGTACCGGCATCTCAACTTGTCCAAGAGATTCCATCTTTGGTTATGGGAGGAGAGGTGTTACCTCCCGTTGATAGGGCATGCAATTTAGGCGTCCTCCTGGACTCACAACTCAGTTTTGAAAATCATATTGGAGTCGTGGCCAGGGGGGCATTTGCCCAGGTTCGCCTGGTGCTCCAGTTGCGCCCCTATCTGGACCGAGATGCCCTACGTACGGTTACTCATGCACTCGTTACCTCCAGGATAGATTACTGCAATGCTCTCTACATGAGGCTGCCCTTGAAGACCACCTGGAGGCTCCAGCTGGTGCAGAATGCGGCCGCGCGGGTAGTGATGGGAGCATCCCGATACTCCCATATTACACCCCTCCTGCGTGAGCTGCATTGGTTACCGGTTGTCTTCCGGGTGAGATTTAAGGTGCTGGTACTTACCTTTAAAGCCCTACATGGCCTAGGCCCGGGATATTTGCAGGACCGTCTGCTGCCGGGAACGACTTCCCATCGCCCAGTGCGCTCACACAGAAAGGGCCTCCTCAGGGTGCCGTCGGCTAGACAATGTCGGCTGGCGACCCCCAGGGGGAGGGCCTTCTCTGTGGGAGCACCAGCCCTGTGGAACCAACTCCCCCTTGAGCTCCGGATGGCCCCGGATCTCCGGTCATTTCGCCGCGACCTCAAAACTTTCCTTTTTCATCAGGCTGACCTGGACTGACGACGGGTTTTTAAAATGTTTTAATTTTTAATTGTTTAGTTAATTTATTTTGGGGCTGTTTATTTAATTTCTCTTAACTTTTGTATTGTTGCTTTTATTGTTGTTAGCCGCCCTGAGTCCTTTGGGAGATAGGGTGGCATATAAGTCCCAAAAATAAATAAAATAAACAAGGTAAAGGTAAAGGTAAAGGTTCCCCCGCACATGCGTGCTAGTCGTTTCCGACTCTAGGGGCCGGTGCTCATCTCCGTTTCAAAGCCGAAGAGCCAGCGCTTGTCCGAGGACGTCTCCGTGGTCATGTGGCCGGCATGACTAGACGCCAAAGGCGCACGGAACACTGTTACCTTCCCACCGTAGTGGTCCCTATTTTTCTACTTGCATTTTTACGTGCTTTCGAACTGCTAGGTTGGCAGAAGCTGGGACGAGTAGCAGGCGCTCACTCTGTTACACGGCACTCGGGATTCGACCCGCCAAACTGCCGACCTTCCGATCGACAAGCTCAGCGTCCTAACCCACTGAGCCACCGCGTCCCTTAAAATAAACAAATAAATAAATAAATAATTTAAAAATAATTTCATTCTAGAAGCATGTAACTATTTTCATATATGGAACTGGTATTGCAAACAGCTGCTATATTGATACAGGAGTACTACCAGCTTCCCCTAAGCATGTTGGACTCTAGTTGTGAAGGACTTCATTAGCATGTGAAAGCACTGAACCATGGCCAATATGAAGAAACGTGTTTGGACAGCCTCATTCATTGTCACTAGACTGTGCAGCCTCTTTTCTTAGCTGGAGCTTCTAAGTTGACTTCCAAGGACAAAAGATCAGGAAATCTTGAAGGATGTGACAACATGGATTAGTTTTCTAGTACCCTGAGTATCCATGAAGGGGTCCAGCAGAAAAAAGCAAGAGAAGCAGCTACAAAGTATTCTGCTGTTACAAGAGCTTGAATTAAAAATAACTCTCTGAATACAAACATTTTAAAAAGGAAACTGAATCCCAAAGAATAGGAAAATCAACTCAATGGTTTTGAAAATAGCCATCTTAAAGATTCCTGATTTATCTGAACACAACTTCTAGCTCCCAATTATGTGACCTAGCTTCCAAGCCCTGACAAAGGAAAAACAGCAATAGCCAAATGTTTTGATAATCGAACAAAAGAGCTGTGCAACTTTATACTGATGATCTCTGCGCGTTATATTTTCCAGTGACTTCTTGTAGATGTGACTAGAAGGTAGAACCTAGATAACTGTTACCTTTTCTGTATGATTGGCTTCATCTGGATTTTGCTCTGCCTCTTCCTCCACTTGTTCATACTGTCCATTGTTTAAGACCCAAGCAGCTGTCCTTTCCACAGGTGACATGGTGGCAGAATCTACAGGTGACTGCACCTGCAGGTAGAACAAAAGAGCCTTCTTGTTCACTGTCCAGAAGACAACCTGGTGCCGAAACTTACTTTGACCATTGCTTGGGAGCAATTTCTCCATGTTATATCAACCCCTTCTGGTAACTTGAAAGTGAAAATATATATGGGGAGCATCAATCACATTTCCTAGAAAATCGGTAAGAAAAGTGCAAAGGGTTTTTAATTATTTCTATGGACATACATATGTAAGAACACTAGTTAACTGTTAAAATTTCTCTTTTCTTTCAGGAAAATGATTGCTCATTTTGGATACAAAATAGGTATCCCAAGAAGTCCCTTTGGAGTGGAATGACTTTGCTGTGATTCAAAAGAAAGTAATAAAAATGTTCTATATGTGGGTGTTAGATACACTATTAAAATAAACTTATTTCTATCTTCTTAAAGGCTTAATAACTTGCCACTTTTAAAAAGAATTAAACTATCTAAATACTGGCCTCCATATTTATATTTTTTAAATTTGCAGTGTTTCCTATAAATTTAAACTGGGGGGGGGGGGGTACTGACAAGTGATATGAATCTCAAATGCATTTAAATTCCAGAATTGGTTTTCTAATATCTTTATATTTGTTCCAGGTTGCTTGCAACTACTTTGATAAGTCAGCGCTGACATCTAAGTTTTATTACAAGCTTAGAATTTCACATGGGCTGCACCTGGCCAGGCCACAGTGGAAGGGTTTGGCAGTCTCTGTTCCATATATCCACTCTGCCTTGAACCAATTTCACTAACTTGGATGTAGCTGCCTCTTAAGAATATTCTTCAGTTGTTGAAATACACATGTCTATCAATTTATAGCAACTTCAGCATCTTAGAAGAAGAAAGTTTTAGAATATTTGAACATGAAGAGAGAGAAAGCTGTATAAATACGATTTCTTTATGTGGTCATACTTAAGATGTCCACAAGTACTGAAAGGAATAAGGAATTGTAGCTTCACTACAGTTCGAAAGTTGCTTTAAGTTTGACAGTGATAGCCAAGCTCTCTTTGGTGGACAAAGTAGAGCTCTTTGCTTTAGGCAAGTACTGGTCCTCTGCAATAGGACCACTGTAGAAGAAGCAAGGAAAGACAGTTATAGTTGGATGAGATGTACACAGAAGAACGCAGCTCCTAGACAGCATCACCACTGATGGTATGTTATTCATTGGAACCCTACATAAAAGTGAGTACAACCAGTGACTGTTCTTATCTCCTGCAGAAAAAACAGAAAATATGCAGTATCAGCTTCCTTGGTATATATAGGAAAGAGAACAGCTGATACTAAGTGATCCATATGGATCACTTAGGAAGGCCATTTTTAAATACTGGAACTGTTTCAAGGAATATGAGATTATAAGGGGAACCATTTGCTGCACTTCTGCAAATCTGGCTATTTCTATTCATAATAAAAACAATATAGGATATAGACAATCTTGCTCTCATGAATACTGTTCTGTCCCAGCCTACGTGAGTCCTTGTTATGCTCACAAGGAGAAAGTCCTCTTCCAAGAAACAGGCAGGAACCATAAGAAAAACCAACCCCTTTTATTCTCACAGACTTGAGTCAATGTCCAAAAAAAAAAAATACAGTCCACAGAAACTTGACCCTCAACACGAACGGTTGCCTTCGGCAGCCAGCACCTCCCACACCTTCCCTTTTATAATTCAGCCAAGGCGTGGCTTCCTAATGCTTTCTTCTTTGCCTTTGGGGCCGTCCCATTGCATTCCTCTGTCCTACTTGCTTCTCTTTCCTGTGCATTCATGCATCTGGGATTTGTCCCAACTGTTCTTCATCACTGTCCAACTAAGGCTCCCAGCAGAGCTGTGTCTCAGCCTGAGCACGAGTAGAGAGGATAGACTCCTTGTCCAACTGTAAGTCTTGGAGCTCCTCCGAGCCTTCCTCTGACTTTAATGTCACTCCAGGCCCCTCCTCCTCATCTGATTCCTCAGACTCAGCTGCCAGATCCACTGGCTGGCGAGGAATCACAACAAATACGTTGCCATATTCCATGCATGGAAAAATTTATATGGATCAATACATTTTGCAGATGTCCTGCTTTTCAGCCTGTAAAGTATCAACAATATTCAGACTCAGCTATAGTCAGATTGAAGGTTATCCTATTTTGCTCCAGAACCATAGAATTGATTTGGGATTCAGCCAAATCTGAAACGTCCTTTTTCCTTTTCCAAGATGACTTTCAAAAACAAATTCTAAGGATTCAATCTGCACTGGGGAAAAATAGACCATAGTCTATTGTTTATGTATCATCCCTTGATTAATTTACCCTTCAATCCCTAGGATAGTTTTGAATATTTATTATTGTTGTTGGATGCACAGTCAGCCAGATAGTTAGACTGCAATTTGACACTATTAACCTATTGAGTTCTTCCCAAGGACCTGGGATAAGGCAGATCTTGTTTGATGGTGCTAAAGGTACTGTCGCAGGATAGAAGCTGTTACAAGTAAAGCTGCCTGTTGCAATTGACTGATGATAAGTTTGTCAAAGTCAATGGTGTTCAAGTGTTTTAGGACTGTTTTGGATTGCACCAAAGCTGCCTATTGATACTATTGTTGCTTTCTTTTGCCATAGTTATTCTATTTGGTAGTGTTTGTATTTTGAGATTTTCTCCAGTTCTTTTTCTGCTATTCTGCTGTCTCCAGGTGCAATGTTCATCATCCAGACAGTTTTATCTTTCTTATCAGCAACTGTTACATCTGTTGTCTTATGTGGCACGAGTTGTATTATTATTTTTGATGTTAGAAATAGGAACGTATGTGGTACAGATATTGAACACATGCTACTTTTATGTTGTTAGTTGCGAAGTCGTGTCCGAACCATCGCAACCCCATGGACAATGTTCCTCCACACCTTCCTGTCCTCTACCATCTTCTGGAGTCCATTTAAGCTCAGGCCTACTGCTTTAGTGATTCCATCCAGCCACCTCATTCTCTGTCGTCCCCTTCTTCTCTTGCCCTCAATCTTTCTCAGCATTAGGCTCTTCTCCAGTGAGTCCTTCCTTCTCATTAGGTGGCCAAAGTATTTGAGTTTAAACTTCAGGATCTGGCCTTCTAAAGAGCAGTCAGGGTTGATCTCTAGGACTGACCGGTTTGAACGCCTTGCAGTCCAAGGGACTCGCAGGAGACTTCTCCAGCACCATAGTTCAAAGGCCTCAATTCCTTGGCGCTCAGCCTTCCTTATGGTCCAACTTTCACAGCCATACATTGCAACTGGGAAAACCACAGTCTTGACTATATGCACTTTTGTTGGCAGGGTGATGTCTGTGCTTTTTATCATTTCCTCCCCAGGAGCAAGTGTCTTAATTTCTTGGCTGCAGTCCCCATCTGCGGTGATCTTGGAGCCCAGAAAAATAAAATCTGTCACTACCTCCATTTCTTCCCCATCTACTGTATTTGCCAGGAATTGAGAGGACTGGATGCCATGATCTTGGTTTTCTTAATGTTGAGTTTCAAGCCCACTTTTGCACTTTCCTTCTTCACTCACATCAAGAGACTCTTTAGTTCCTCTTCACTTTCAGCCATTAGAGTAGTATCATCTGCATATCTTAGGTTGTTGATAATTCTCTCAGCAATCTTAATTCCAACTTTTGACCTTGCCTTTCTCATGATGTGCTCTGCATATAAGTTAAATAGGCAGGGCAACAGTATATACAGCCTTGCCGGACTCCTTTCCCAATTTTGAACCAATCAGCGGTTCTGTGTCCAGTTCCCCCTGTTGCTTCTTGAGCCACATATAGGTTTCTCAAGAGAGAAATAAGATGGTCTGGTACTCCCATCGCTTTAAGAACCTGCCACAATTTGTTGTGATCCACACAATCAAAGGCTTTAGCATAGTCAATGAAGCATAAGTAGATGTTTTTCTGGAACTCCCTAGCTTTTTCCATGATCCAGCATAAGTTGGCAATTTGATCTCTGGTTCCTCTGCCTCTTTGAAACCCTGGCTGTACTTATGGTAGTTCTCGATCCACATACTGCTGGAGTCTAGCTTGTAAGATTTTAAGCATAACTTTACTAGCATGTGAAATGAGAGCAATGGTGCGATAGTTTGAACATTCTTTGGCATTGCCTTTCTTTGGAATTGGAATGTAAACTGACCCTTTTCCAATCCTGTGGCCACTGTTGAGTTTTCCAAATTTGCTGGCAAATTGAGTGTAGCACTTTTACTGCATCATCTTTTAAGATTTTGAACAGCTCAGCTGGAATACTGTCACCTCCACTAGCTTTGTTGTTGCTCAGATTTCCTACAGCCCATTTCAGTTTGCATTCTAGGATGTCTGGCTCAGGGTCAGTGACCACCCAATCGTGGTTATCTGGGACGTTAAGCTCATTCTTGTATAGATCTTCTGTGTAGCTTTGTCACCTCTTCTTAATCTCTTCTGCCTCTGTTAGGTCCCTGCCATTTTGGTCCTTTATCATGCCCATTTTTGCATGAAACGTTCCCTTCATCTCTCCAATTTTCTTGAAGAGATCTCTGGTCCTCCCTATTCTATTGTTTTCTTCTATTTCTTTGCACTGTTCATTTAAGAAGGCATTCATATCTCTTCTAGCTATTCTCTGGAATTCTGCATTCAATTGGGTGTATCTTTCTCTTTCTCTCTTACCTTTCGCTTCCCTTCTTTCCTCAGCCATTTGCAAAGTTTCCTCGAGACAGCCATTTTGCTTTCTTGCATTTCTTTTCTTTGGGATGGTTTTAGTTGCTATTCTTGTACAATGTTGCGAACCTCCATCCATAATTCTTCAGGCGCTCTTGTCTATCAGATCTAATTCCTTAAATCTATTTGTCAACTCTACTGTGTAATCATCAGGGATATGATTTATTCTCTTCACAAAATTCTATTAGCCTGTGCCCTGCTTCATTTTGTACTCCAAGGCCAAACTTGCCTGTTATTCCGGTTATCTTTTGGCTTCCTACTTTAGCATTCCAATCCCCCATGATGATAAGAACATCTTTTTTTGGTGTTAATTCTATAAGGTGCTGTAGGGCTTCATAGAACCAGTCAATTTCATCCTCTTCAGCAACAGTGGTTGGGGCATAGACTTGGACTACTGTGATATTGAATGTGTGCCTTGGATTTGCACTGAGATCATTCTGTCATTTTGGGGATTGTATCCCAGTATTGCTTTTCCTACTCTTTTATTGACTATGAAGGCTGCTCAATTTCTTCTGATGGATTCTTGCCCGCAGTAGTATACCTTATGGTCATCTGAATTAAATTCACCCATTCCTGTCCATTTTAGTTCGCTGATTCCTAAGATGTCGATGTTCAGTCTTGTCATCTCTTGTTTGACTATGTCCAGCTTGCCTTGATTCACGGATCTTACATTCCAGGTTCTTATAGAGAATAAATCTTTACAGCATTGGACTTTCCTTTCACCACCAGATGCATCCACAGCTGAGCGTCCTTTCGGCTTTAGCCCAGTCGCTTCACTCTTTCTGGCGCTACTAGTACTAGCCCTCTGCTCTTCCCCAGTAGCATATTGGACACCTTCTGACCTGAGGGGCTCATCTTCCAGCACGATATCGTTTTGCCTTTTGGTACTGTCCATAGGGTTTTCATGGCAAAGATACTGGAGTGGGTTGCCATTTCCTTTTCCAGTGGATCACGTTTTGTCAGAATTCTCTGCTATGACCTGTCCGTCTTGGGTGGCCCTGCACGGCATAGCTCATACGTTCATTGAATTACGCAAGCCCCTTCGCCAGGACAAGGCAGTAATCCATAAAGGGGCTACCTTTATACACTTCTACAAAGGCACTGTGATCTCTGACTACAGTATTTATTTATCTTTACTCATATTTTGCTCATGAATATACATTTTTATATGAGACAATGAAAGATATTTTAATCACATCTTTCAAAGTGAAAAATTAAGCAAATGCAAAGGAATCAAGGACAACATTGAAGTTTGATGGAAAGTCATACATTCATATATTCACCTACAGAAATATATTGTTTCCATTTTTCTAATTCTAATTAGAAATTTTAATTGTAATTTAAAAATATGTGCCAGTATTCACGGAAATATCTCTTGTGCTTACAACATACCAAAGAGTTTTTGCAAGAATGGAATGAACAAGTAGATTCAACCCACTGGAGTCAGGGTAGGAAAAATTGACACCCTCAGAAGCCCAAGGCTTTGACAGAGAGAACAACTGCACTGGCTCGAGGCATAGGAGCAGCATCAAGGGATGCCAAAGGATCTAATAACATCACAAACACCACCACAGCTGTTTGAAGCAAGACTACTGCAGTTTCAATAAGGAAATAAAAGGCAGCCCATCAATCAGACGAGTGGTTAAATTGCAAAAGGAGAGTTCCTCTGGATTTACATGGGGTCACACAAAGGTATCAATCATAGCTAGAAGCTATTTTGCTTCTTTCCACCCAGGAACCAAGAACTCAGCTGCACAAGTCTCTACTTTCTCCAAGTAAGAGTTTGTTTATTTGCTGGCATTTCCAGGAATATACCCTGAAGGCACAAATGCTTCTCCCTGGAGGGTAATCATATGAAAACGCCTTTTTAACCAACAAGGACTATGTAAGCATAGTGGCACACATACTTCTATGCACACATGTAAGCTGTTTCTAGGAGATTTGTGGATCAGAAGATGAGTGCCTGGATTTTCATGGTATGTTATGCAAAATTCATCAGTGCGGTTTTCACGGCCAATTTCTTGGCCAAAATCAGCCTATGGTACCCAGTGACTTACCAATAACCAGTTATATAATCAGGCAGGATTCAGGCCTGATAAGGGACAGAAACAGCATTGGTTGCATCTCTGGAGGATATGGGATGGGGGTTGTGCAACCATCCTTGCTCTGCTTGACCTCTAAGTTGCCTTCAATGCCATCCACCATAATAAACCTTCTGAGCTGCTCTGGGGTTTGGGGTGGGCAGCTTTGTATTGTGCTGGTTTGTCTCCTTCTCCAGGATCAATACCAGTCAGTAGGGACTGGGGAGAGGAGATCTGGGATGCCGCAGTGTTTGGTGCTTTCTCCTCGCCGATTCAATCTCTATATGAAGCTGCTGGGTGAGCTCATCTATTACCATGGGTTGGAAGTGTCATCAATATGCTTATGATACCCATTATACATCTCTGCCCCTGGTGAATTAAGTGATGCTTGTCAAGGTAATTATGATTTAGTAGCTGACTGACTGAAGTGATATATAGAGAATGAGTCTGCAGAGTATTTGGGGGTAGTATCCCTTTAAGAGACTGTCGGAGAAGAATAGCAGTTGGAACCTGCTTGCTCACTTCAACTGTTTGAATATAACTGACTATCTTGTATTATTGTTGTTTCATATTGTATATTAAACCACAGTTCTATTAACAAACCACTGTCAGATGCTTATGCTTCTGTGTTATCACAAGAAGAAAATAAGAAAAAGATAATTTATAATTTTAAACAACAATGCTTTGATGTCTTACTGTGGGACCTGGAGGCTATGAGGGTCAGGATGGGGAACAACAGGCTTCAACTGAACTTCTGTTCATTTTTCACAAATCCCTCCAGACTTGGCTATGTCATCAGGCTTGGGGGCCCCAAGGGAACTGCACCCCAGGGAACTGTTGTTGAGGTGGCTCCATTATTGTTAATATCTGTTGTTCTCTCCTAGCCTTTTAAAAATTGTACAGGTAGTCCTTGACTTATGAATAGTCCTTGAAGTTATAACTACTGCACCCTCCCCGTGGTCAAGTGATCACATTTTAAGTACTTAGCAATTGGCTCATATTTATAACTGATTGCTGCAATCCATGGTCACATTATCACATTTTGTGACTTTTTGATGTTTCGTGCACAGTAGATAAGCTGGATTCGGACTTAAAACCACGTTTCATTTAATGACCACACAATTCATTTAACAACACTAGTGACTCATTTACCAACAGTTCTAAAACCAGGTGTAAAATCAGGTTCAGTTACATAATTTATGACCCAACAAGTTACAATTAAAATTCGGGGCTGAAATGTGGTTATAAGTCGAGGACTACCTGTAATAAATACTTTAAACTATTGATTGGTTTTTACATTATTAACCTTTTGTAGTTAATGCCACCCAGAGTCACACTTTAATATAAAGATGATGAATGAATGAATGAATGTAAATAAAATACAAACCAACATTATTTTCCATCATTCAAAATTATTTTTTCTTAGCATTAGAAATGACTGCCTAGAAAGGCTGAGAGGATCAAAAGAAACCATTTTAATTGTTAAAAATGACTATTTGATCATTCAAAGAACATTATATATGTCATAATCAGTAATTATGCTGGTAAACTAGTAAATAGATATCATTTCCTCCTTTCTCTATTTCTGAAGCCTGTGTTTTATCATATCAAAAACATTTCTCTATTCTCTTATATTCTTTTATATGCTGTATTTCCAGTTAGTAAACGTATTTTTTCCTCTCTTATATAAGCACATATATGCATATACACAAGTGTAAATAAAACAGGTACACCAAATATCGTATGCTTCAATCCTTTTTGAAAATGTGCCAAATATCAAGCCCAAGAATCAGGTAGTAGGATTATTTTGCTTGTTGCTGGAGACACAACTCCATTCACGTGCCACTGAACAGCTGCTGTCCAAGGGACAGAGAATGTGGAGGCTGAAGAGGCATACCAAACTACAAATGGTCTTTGTCACTTTCTGGGCACCATCCCAATATTAGTGCCACAAATACCAAGGCTATGAAAAAAGTACTTTATGATTATGAAAGGTTGTCTGCCATTTCATGGAAGGACTAAAATACAGAAATGGGAAAGATTCTACTGTGGGTAGCAAAACCATGGCTAATGGCACCACGTATGAAGAAGTCTGTCTACATCACAAACTCTCTTGTTCATGATCCCAAAGGAGCCAGTTGCTATTTCCTATTTCTCTACCCAACATACCACAAAAATATCGCAGATCATATGTCTCACAAAATATGTATCCTAAAGAAAGAAACAGTAGTCTCCTATTTAGATTTTTTTTCTAGAATAAAGTCAGAATAACTGAGTTGGAAGGGATCTTATAGGTCATCCAGTCCAACCCCCTGCCCAAACAAGAGACCCTATACCATCTCTTGACAGGTGGCAGTCCAGTCTAAAAGCAGATTATCTTACCTGTTGTGTTTGCTGCCGCTGAATGGCTCGCACTTTGGGAACTGGGCTCTCTCGGGAGGAGGAAGACTGCTGCCGGGACTGATTTCCCTCCTGAAGAGGTTCCATTGCCATTGTGGCAGATGCTACAGACATGCTGCCTGTGCTTCGAAGAGAGGCACTGTGGGGAAGAGAGTGGGGTGACCTGATCATTGCACTGGGCCCTCCTTGGTCTGTTTTGTGGATTTGGACCTGCACAGTGTAACTCTGACGAGCTGGCAAAGCTTGTTTGTCCAGCATGGTGCCCTGCCCAGAAAAATCTTCATTCTGGGTGCTGCGTTTGGCATAATCCTCCATGCTGCTATTGCTGGGTACACTAAGTTTAAGGTCTTCACTATTCTGGCTTCGGGAACTGGTGACACTCAGGTTATCCAAGCTTGATTCCATGGACACTTTAGGCATTGGCTGAGGAGAATTATTGAGATGATAAACTGGATTCTGGAAAAAAAGAGCCTGAAGAATGCCTGGCTGGTTTAACGCTGAGTGAAGAGGTCTCCTGACTTGGGGGGCAGTCTGTGGGGTTCTGTGGAGCTGCTTGATACTTGCCACCTGGACGACTGAAATCTGACTGCCAGATAAACGTACTGGGGCCTCGTGCATCATGGATCCAGATTCACACTGTGTAACATTGGGATCCTGAAGATTCATCAGCGATATGCTTCGGACATTGGGCAGATTGGTCTCATCCCCTTGATCAGAATACGTCACACTCCGGGATGACGTCTGCTGCATCAAGAGCAATTTGCCTTTGAAATACTCTTCATCTGCTGGAGGGGCAGACTTCGACTTGAGCTCACTGAGAAAGAATCCAAACAATCACGGTCATAACATTATATCTGCTTATTTGCATGCACACACACATATTTTGGCTTAAACAATTTCTCGGGTTCCACATACCCAAGTGGAATAGCCTAGGTGGGCAGTGGTGTCATTTATGTATGAGAATGGAACCAAAAGTCATCTCGGTTCCCATTCAGAAGCAATGATTGTTGAAAGAGGTAAGTTGGTGGTTGCTTAAGTGAGCAATATTGTTCTGAAAATGAACATTTAATGCAATGCCTAATCTATGCATTTGTTTTAGTATTCTAATTTTAATAATTTTAGCCTGCATCAGTCTTTCCAGTTGCTGCAGGTGAATCATAAAAACTATATTCCACTGATCTTATTTTTGTTTTGTATTTCCATTCATTGCTCCATCCATAAGCATAAAGTAAAAAGGCTGTAATGGGGAGAAATTACTCCTTTCAGATGTATATCTTTTTTGTACGAATAAAAGCATAAAGCACATAAAAGATAAAACCGTAATTACCGTATATAGTTGAGTATAAGCCGAATTTTTCAGCCCACTTTTTGGGCTGAAAAATTCCACTTCGGCTTATACTCCAGTCAACAAAAAAAACTTACCGAGGACTTGTGCGCGGCCGAGGCTTTGGTGCTTCCGGGATCGCGCGCACCTCTCCCAAGCCACCGCCGTCCGGAGACCTGACGAAGTTTGGGGAGGTGCGCGCGCAAACCTCCCCAAACGTCGGCAGGTCTCCGGACCTCCGCGCCCTGCCTGCCTGCTTCTTTCCGCTGCGGAACGAAGCAGCCTGCCTGCTTCTTTCCGCTGCGGAAAGAAGCAGCCTGCCTGCTTCTTTCCGCTGCGGAACGAAGCAGCGTGCCTGCTTCTTTCCGCTGCGGAACGAAGCAGCCTGAACGAAGCAGGCTGCTTCTTTCCGCTGCGGAAAGAAGCAGCCTTCTTTCCGCAGCGGAAAGAAGCAGCCTGCCTGCTTCTTTCCGCTGCGGAACGAAGCAGCCTGAACGAAGCAGCCTGCCTGCTTCTTTCCGCTGCGGAACGAAGCAGCCTGAACGAAGCAGGCTGCTTCTTTCCACTGCGGAAAGAAGCAGCCTTCTTTCCGCAGCGGAACGAAGCAGCCTGCCTGCTTCTTTCCGCTGCGGAACGAAGCAGCCTGAACGAAGCAGGCTGCTTCTTTCCGCTGCGGAAAGAAGCAGCCTGCCTGCTTCTTTCCGCTGCGGAACGAAGCAGCCTGAACGAAGCAGGCTGCTTCTTTCCGCTGCGGAAAGAAGCAGCCTTCTTTCCGCAGCAGAAAGAAGCAGCCTGCCTGCTTCTTTCCGCTGCGGAACGAAGCAGCGTGCCTGCTTCTTTCCGCTGCGGAACGAAGCAGCCTGAACGAAGCAGGCTGCTTCTTTCCACTGCGGAAAGAAGCAGCCTTCTTTCCGCAGCGGAAAGAAGCAGCCTGCCTGCTTCTTTCCGCTGCGGAACGAAGCAGCCTGCCTGCTTCTTTCTGCTGCGGAACGAAGCAGCCTGAACAAAGCAGGCTGCTTCTTTCCGCTGCGGAAAGAAGCAGGCAGGCAAGGCACGGAGATCCGGAGACCTGCCGACGTTTGGGGAGGTTTGGGGAGGTGCCCAAACCTCCCCAAACGTCGGCAGGTCTCCGGATCTCCGTGCCTTGCCTGCCTGCTTCTTTCCGCAGCGGAAAGAAGCAGGCAGGCAAGGCACGGAGATCCGGAGACCTGCCGACGTTTGGGGAGGTTTGGGGAGGTGCCCAAACCTCCCCAAACGTCAGCAGGTCTCCGGATCTCCGTGACCTGCCTGCCTGCTTCTTTCCGCAGCGGAAAGAAGCAGGCAGGCAAGGCACGGAGATCCGGAGACCTGCCGAGGTTTGGGGAGGTGCGCGCGCACCTCCCCAAATCTCCCCAAACTTCGGCAGGTCTCCGGACGGCGGCGGCTTGGGAGAGGTGCGCGCGCTCCTGGAAGCACCGAAGCCTCGGCCGCGCGCAAGTCCTCGGTAAGCTCCGGGCGGTCACTTGCTTCACGTCTCCTGAGGGAAGGGGGGGCGACTGGAGCGGGCGTGTTTCCTCGCCTGCTGGGCGCCGCGATTTGCCCGGGGAACGCGCGGGCCCCGAATGGCAGCGTAGAGCGAGGAAGCGGACAGCCAGGGCTTCCCCGAGAGCCGCGGCCACACAGGGTATTCCTGTGTATTCAGGCTTGCAAAATGGCGGATCGAGCCTCTGCTGGCGGCGGAGGCTTGCAGAACGGCGGATCGGCTTATACTCGAGTCACGAACTTTTTCCAGTTTTTGGGGGTGAAAATGGGGGTCTCGGCTTATACTCGAGTCGGCTTATACTCAAGTATATACGGTATTCAAAAGAAGTTCTGTCTGCCCACCATGCCTGCATTACTCAATTGTAGGTTGGTGGGGGGAAGAGAGGGGATGGTTCCACACAAGCAGCGGGCAAGCATGTGTGCACGCAGCTCCATTTGTGTGAGCGGAAGGCACGCACACTCACCACTTGCACAAATGGAGCGCACACAAACACATTTGGCTGCTGTTCACGTAAGTGGGGATGTGCATGTGTCCGCTTCTGAATGACTCATGGCCCAGAGGTGGCTCAGAGGTTGGGGACTCCTGACATAAAGATAAAAACCCAAACTTGTCATAATGTGTCCTTTTTATGGTGAACTGGGAGGTCTTATTTGTCATGGCAATAAATATTCATGTATTAACAAAAATCTAAAGAAAATGAGGCAGCATCTTTGATGTGAAATAAGAACTCCAATAAAGTAAGCATAATAGTATGAAGTCTGATCCATGAAAGAAGATATAATCAGCCTACTTTTGTTTTTAAGGAGCACTGTGATGAAATAGCAAGAATATTCTTATCTATTATATCATGTTAAATACTTTTAATACAAGAAAATAAAATCTTTACCTGTCAGCAGACCACCATCTCTGCATACAAGTTAACTGCTTTCTAGTGCTCCTCTTATTATATTATCAGTACAATATCTGATTAAACAGTGTTTGTTTAATTAATTAAACTGTGACTAAAACTTATTGGCAGTTTGCAGGAACTCTTAAATTGTGGCAGTGTAATTTTGGACTGTTCATCTTCAGACTGTAGGTCATAGGTAGCATATTTGGAACGTTATTCCTCTTTACACAGAAAGACACACTTTCTCTTATGCAGTTTCTGAGTTTAAAGGATAGGCTGTAGTTCACATTGATACGAGTATGTGTTTGTACATACGGTAGAAGAACTCAATCCTATTATTGCCAAAGGATCTCAGGTAGCAAATCTGGATAAAGCTTGTGACTTGGAGAAGCACATGTAGGATTAAAAATACTGGGCTGAATAAAGCAATAACCAATTAGGAGAATAAAGCACTATCATAAGTAACTGATTGTTTTCAGCAAAGCCCCACTCTTGTAATTAGGGCATTACCGTAATTTCCGGCGTATAAGACGACTGGGCGTATAAGACGACCCCCGACTTTTGAGAAGATTTTCAAGATTTTTCGTCTTATACGCTGGAAAATACTTACATGCCAGTTGCCAAGTGTCTGACACAAGCCCGATTCAGCCCCGTCTGATGCAGATGGTGCAAAGCCGCCCTTTTGAAGCCCAAAGGGGCTTTTTCTTCCACCCACCCTTTGGAATAAACGCAAGAGCTGCATTCACATGACGCGCTCTTCCAGGCCAGACTCTGCAAATGGCACGCCAGAAGCCGCAACCACCGCGGGAACTCCGAGCGCAATCCGGCTTTGAGAGTACATTTGCAGATGGAGCAGCCGCCGCGTCTAGAGCCAAGCCCCGCCCAGGAGGCGGTCGGCCAGGCGGGCCTGGAAGATGCGCTGGAGAGCCGGGCTTGGGGCGGCCATGCCGAGGCCAGCTAGCGAGGGCCGCTGCTTGGTCTGCGGGTGAGAGGGGCGCCAGGCCGCCAAGTACCGCTGTCCAGACTGCCGGGAGAGATAGCGGGTAGCAGGGCGCGCTCTGCTTATGCTCAGATGCCACTTGGATGAGGGGGAGGGGCTTCCTGCCGCTCCCGGGGTCTGGCGTTTGCAAGGGGGAGGGGAAGGGGCTTAGAGGCTCTTGGGGGTGGGAAGGGAGAGTCACGTTGGAGGGGGGACTGGACTAAGGAGGCTTGAAGTTGCTTTGCAAGAACGGGGGCGCTCAATTGATTTATGTACTATTTTCCGGCGTATAAGACGACTGGGCATATAAGACGACCCCCCAACTTTTGAGAAGATTTTCATGGGTTAAAAAGTCATCTTATACGCCGGAAAATACGGTACTCTAAATTTTACTTCTTATTTTTCCTATCAAGCTGAACAAAATTATGCATCTCTCTTTTCTTTCACATAATGTGAACAATAGCCAGACAATGCATACCTGTCAGATGGGTCTTCAAATATTTTTTGCAGCCCAGAAGAGAGACTGACATTGGGGCTTGAATTATGATCTGGATAACGTCTCAGCTGTTGCTGGATGGGCAGAGAGTGTGTTGTATCCCTTGTGATGTCAGCAAGAATGTCTGGCAAAGGACCCAATTTTTCTACTGTGGCCTGTAGGAAGCAATTTTCACCCTGATTCATCAATAAGCAATGTAGCACTCATTTCAGGTTTTTTTAAAAAAATTAAACAATGATGAATGTGGATGGATGAGTGAAAGATGTAAGAAAACAAGATGGGCATTTATATGTGGGTGTGAAAAAAACAATGCATTGTTATGGAGCAGCAGGACCACGATGACCCAATGGATAGTGGTGATGAAAGAGGGTGCAGCAGACATTGAGGAAAGAAATGGAAATAGAAATTAAAAATTGAGCCTCCAAAATACGAAGTTAATGCTCATAAACCTAATGCATTTCCTGCAAAGCAAACTGCAATCAAAGCCCAGGGTAGAGGGCACAGGGTGGGATGGAGTAATACTAAAATCACTACTAAATTAAAGTGTAATCCAGAAAACTAAAAAGGGATTTTTGTTGGAAGCAAACATTCGTCTGTGGGAGAGAGATTGTGGTCAATTAAACGCATGCTCCTATAGTCTGAGACCAGCAATTTGGCAAGAGCACTGAAAGAAACCACAAGGAAGTGCAAAGACATATACAAAGGTATTTAAATCGTATTTTGACTTATAACTACTAACAGGAATGAACATTAATCATATAATTTGTTTATAATCACAACTCTACTGGACAAAAAGTACTCCATAACTTCCTGGATTGGACCTCAAGTGATCCCTCCACAGATGATAGTAACTCCTTGCCTGGTCACCACTGATGATTCTCAAGAAAGGAAAGCAGCACCATATAGGAATGTCTGTTATGTATACAGTTGACTCTTGGTGACTGCCTGGACTACATCCTGCAATTTTCTTAGTAAGATTTCTGAAGTGATTTGCCACTGCCTTCTTCCTAGGGATGAGAGAACGTGTTTGGCCCAAGGCCATCCTGTTGGCTTTGTGTCTAAGGCAGGACTAGACTAGACTAGACTAGACTAGATTAAGACTAGAACTCACTATTTCCGAGTTTCTAGCCTGGTGCCTTAACCACTACATCAAACTGGTTCTCTCCAAACTATTGGAGTATGGCTTTTATTTTAGGAGAAGATAATCAAACATAATTTTCTTCAAAACAAAATTGTTCTAAAGCAATTTAAATGATGGATATGATGGGGAAATGCTTTCATTTGCTTTAGAATTTAGGATTTTAAAAAAATGCAACTTAACCCAAGCCCAAAGTGATGAAAGTTCAGCGCCAATTAAATTTCACTACTGTCTACTGTTCCCAATGCTAGGTCTACACTCTTTTTAAGAAATGGATGATGTTATAACCCCTTACTTCTTCTTTTTTTAAAAAAAATTAAAGTTAACTTTAATCATTATCCAGCTACAGTTTGTGGAAAAGTTGTGCCTAGCCAGCCCTTTCCCAACCTTTAAACTAATTTACCTTGTCCAGTTCCCAGACAACTTCCCACAGCAATGAATGCAAGACAGCAAACTCCTTTCCCAGATCTATGTATCCTCCAAATCCTGGCTTATTAGAAATGGTGTCCTCATTAGAAATTTCTGCCAAGAAGGATTTCATATTTGCCCATTCATGCTCTAGAAAAGCATTCATAAAGGTAATATATTCTTCTTTGTTTCCAAATCTGAATTGGGGAGAGAGGAAAACAGAGGGAGGGGAGAAACAAGGTCAGCAGTTTGGCAGGAAGTTTCCAAGGGAAATGGTGATCCTATAATGTTGCTTCAGATATTCCCAGACACAAAACAATATTTCTGTGACTGAGTGGCAATTTCTACATGTAATACCTAGTCAAATAATGTTACAGATAGTCATTATAGAGGGACAAAGGTAGTGTGAGAAAGCAGTCGTTGCACCTGGCATGTATTCCCCTTCTTTGCCCCCCCCCCAATATCCTTAGAGGTTTCTTGGCTTCACAAAGTTTATTTGTTGAGAAGTAGAATTGAAAATGAAAAGCCACACGTGAGTCCATCTGTTAATAATACCATTATCTTAATTATCTTCTTTGGCCCCAATCTGTAATAGTAGCAAGTGAAATCCAAATTACACATGATGTCAAATCACAGTCTTGAAATTAAAAACTGTATCAGATGGAGGCAGTAAAAAGGTAGTAGACAACAGTAAGGACAAAAGAATGAATTTAGTATGTCATCTTTCACTGCTGTCTTGAGGAAAATATTTGTTTATAAATCTTTGGAGTAAAAAGATCTTCCCTCAGTACCCATGGAGGCTGTGTTAGTTGCATCCAGATGGTGGGTCATACTGCAGTTACTTCTGCAATATCACTAACACACAGTAGCAAATAAATATATATGCGGCTTGCTTCTAATTGGAGAAAGTGATGTAGTAGGATTATGAATGTCACAAATGAAAGCTAACCAGTATCTGGGGCTAATAAGAACAGGTTGCTTCCTCTTCCCTAAACACTGGCCTGGGATGCAACACATCTACCATTCTTCCAGAGAAAATAGTTGGGCTGATGGGATCCAAGCCTTCTCTGCTCCACTATCCTACATTCTACTATTTAAGTGGGAACTTCTATTTATAACATTTTTATCGCTTTTTGATCTGAAACAGGGAAATGTAACTTTCAAATGTACATTTCTGAACATGGAATTTCAGCACATATACAAGTCTCCATATACTACGAACAGAGATAAGGCAAAACAGCCAAATCATTCCTATGAAATAACATATGTCACAATGATAGAATAACAGCAAATCCCCTAGTGATCATTACAAATAATGAAAAATCACTTACCTTGTAAAATTTGCTAAGTTTTGGATAACCTTTGCAATTAGTGTGAGTGCACGAGAGGTACTATCATCAGGGTATTCCTGCATGAGGTTGAAGAGGCTTGGAGACATGATGGCTGGGCAAAGGAATCGGAGGAAAAGTGAGGCACTGATCAGGCGTTCACTGATATCCTGCCTGCCCCGTTTGAGGCACTGCTGCTTCCATGATGCAAATACCTCCTTCAGCTCCCGAGGAAAGACACTGAAAAAATAACAATATTTGGCAAATTCTCATTGGGATAAACAAGTGAAGTTGCTTCTCTTGCTATGAAATTCCGATATTTTATATTTATCAACACACTGATAAGGGTATTTCTTGTCTATACTTGAAAAAAAACCTAGGATAGAATTATCAATAAATACTAATAACCACTATCACGAGGTTGGGAACTAATGCTTCCTCTGACCATGAATTTCATTCAGAATAATATGAT
Source organism: Vipera berus (assembly GCF_964194415.1). Lineage (NCBI taxonomy): Eukaryota > Metazoa > Chordata > Lepidosauria > Squamata > Viperidae > Vipera > Vipera berus. Next base: position 111,858,436 of record NC_138204.1, read on the forward strand.
ATACTGTGGATAGGACTGGGCTATTGGGCTAGGTCCAATTCCAGTTTATCAGTGTCTAATGGCAAATTTCATAATTGTAGCCTAGTTTTTGCTACTCAGACCCTTATAATTTCTACAGAAATTCTACAGAATGAGAAGCATTAAGTACTTTTAGATACATCTTCTGATTTGCCTTAGATTTTGTATTTTGTTCTGCAAGGAGTCAGGAACAGATAAAATGTGAATAGATGCATGTTCCTTTGTATTTATAAAATCAATTGCATAGTCTCATTTCCTCTTGAGCATACGGCATTGTGTAAAAAATGATGTAAGAAACACATACCACTCCTTGTCTAATTCCTATTAAGTGGCTTTGAAGAAGCACAGCTGCTGGCTGAGTTTGCCTATGGAATCCTTCACTTTTCCCAATTAAAATATTACATTCCTAGTGAAAGGGAAGATCGAAGATAGCATCATGACTTTTAATTGCCTTCAGATAGGCAATGTGGTGTCTCCCTTGATGCCTTTGAGACTCATTGAACCACCAGCCTTTCATTTTGCTAAATATCTCTTCATACTTAATTTTTTTTTCAAAACTGAATTGGTTTTTCTAGCATTGTTTCGGCAAGTAATTCCTGTAAATGATAAGAAATAATCCTTCATCCACTCACCAGTAGGTATTGACAATTTTGCAGAAGGCTAGCTCACAACACATTTTGAGATTTTCCTGGTGATCAGCTAATTCATTAGGTGGACTTTTGCTAGGATCCACTTCACAGTTCTCATCCGACTCATATAATGCCTTGATAAATTCACCTAACAATTGGGTAATAAGAAGGCACAAGGAAAAATTATTAAAAAGATTTCCAGATAATTTTGGTAGAACAAACAATTATATGGCCTATTCCATACAACAGCAATTTATGTCAGGACATTAATATTCCATAAATCTCCACAAACAATTTTTTTCCTTCTTTGATTCGAAGTGAAGTCAAATAATTATGTCTGAATGTAGGATAGCACACCTTCCCTAGTACTGGCAATGTTCAAATAATGGGGGATGGCTCTGCTGCTAGAAGATGATAATGGGATAATTAATAGGTAATGGCAGAAAACAGAGTTCCTCATCTCTGATTTTGCTTCAGCCTTCTCTCTATGTGCTCTAATGGACACAGTGGGAGAACTGATGATAGGAGGGAATGGCCTCCTAAGGCATGTAGAAATACAGTTAGGGAGCACCTAGCTAAACAAATTGTGGATATCAATTTGGAGCCTTGTTTTAATTTTTGGGAAATCCTGGAGTACAGGATTTGTCATATCAGAGGACTGGAGAAGTGCAAACGTTATTCATGATTACAAATAAACCTTCCTAGAAAAAATAATAATCTCTCCTTCACCCAACAGATAGTCTCATCTGTCTTTCACATATTATTTTCCCACTCCTTTTAAAATCTACGTTTCTATTATAGGCTGACAAAATGTGAGAAGAAAATGGAAATTCAAAGAAAAATCAAAGAAAACAGACAACTATATATTCATCAGTGTGAAATTTTACCAAAACCATTCACTTTTCAGATATTCTAATGTAAAATTCCAATTCTTTTTTAAGAAATGCAATAGTGAACCACTGTTTACCAGTAACAACTGAAACTATTGGCTCTATTATATTAGTTTTCAACTTGAGAGTTCTTAAGCAACTATCATTTCAAAGGTAGCTTATGGCCATAAACAATCATAAATTTCTTGCAGGTGTCTATTAGCTGGACCATCTCCAGCTTTCTAGCTGTATATTAGCTTTATTTAATAACTTAATGTATATTAGAATAAGAAGGGGTAAGTAAACAAAAGGGAGAAAGAAAACGGACTTTTTTCAGTAAACTTAAATGGACTGAATTCTCCATCAAAAAGAAATAAAATCTTCAAAAACTTACAGAAACTAAATATTGATATAATTTGTTTGCAAGAGAAACCTATAAAAAACAACATTATAAACTCTTGGAATACCCCAAAATTGGGGAACTCTATTATGCATTAGCACAACAGAAAAAAGAGGAGTAGCTGTTTATGTTAAAGAGACAACAGATACTAAAATGATTTATTCAGATGAAGAAGGAAGAATTGTGATGGTAGAAATATTTCTATATCAGAAACAAAGCAATGTATGCACCAAATAATAAACAAGAAGAAATCTATCAAAATCTCCATAGAAAAATAACAGAAATGGAACACCAAAATATTTGTTTAATAGGAGACTTTAACGCAATAGTAGATGGGACATTGGATTATAAAAGCAGTAGAATAGGAAAAAGTGGAAGAAAAAGACTAAGACTTTTTTTTAATATGATAGAGGAAATTGGGGTACAAGATATTTGGAAGGAAACTAATCTGAAAAAATTACAATATACATTATATTCAAATACAGTCACAAATCTTGGTCCAGAAGTGACTTGATTTGGATGACATCTGAATTAATGACCAATATGCAGGAGATTGAGATAGAATTAGATACATGGGCAGATCATAATCCTTTAAAAATGACATGGAAAGGAATACAAAAAATAAAATAAAATGGACATTGGATCACTCCATTTTTAAATAAAAAGAATTCATAGAATTAGCAACAAGAGAAATGGAGTTCTTTTTAAAGAAAAGAAAAAAGAAGATACAAAACTACAAAATGTATGGGATATAGCCAAAGCATACTTTAGAGGTGTAGCTATAACATATATGGCGAAAAAAACCAAAGAAAAAAGACAACAATATATACTATTAAGGGAGAAATTTAAAAAACTAGAATTAGAACTACAAATAAATCCACAAGAGAAAATACTGAAAAACAAATTTTTATTTATTTATTTATTGATTGATTGATTGATTGATTGATTGGACTTATATGCCTCCCTATCTCCCGAAGGACTCAGGGTGGCTAACAACAATAAAAACAACAATACAAAAGTAAAAAGAAATTAAATAAACAGCCCCAAAATAAATTAACTAAACAATTAAAAATTAAAACATTTTAAAAACCCGGCGTCAATCCAGGTCAGCCTGATGAAAAAGGAAAGTTTTGAGGTCGCGGCGAAAGGACTGGAGATCCGGGGCCATCCGGAGCTCAAGGGGGAGTTGGTTCCACAGGGCTGGCGCTCCCACAGAGAAGGGTCTTCCCCTGGGGGTCGCCGGCCGACATTGTCTAGCCGACGGCACCCTGAGGAGGCCCTCTCTGTGTGAGCGCACTGGGCGATGAGAAGTTGTCCCCGGCAGCAGACGGTCCTGCAAATATCCCGGGCCTAAGCCATGTAGGGCTTTAAAGGTAAGTACCAGCACCTTAAATCTCACCCGGAAGACAACCGGTAACCAATGAAGCTCACGCAGGAGGGGTGTAATATGGGAGTATCGGGATGCTCCCATCACTACCCGCGCGGCCGCATTCTGCACCAGCTGGAGCCTCCGGGTGGTCTTCAAGCGCAGCCCCATGTAGAGAGCATTGCAGTAATCTATCCGAGAGGCAACGACTGCATGAGTGACCGTACGTAGGGCATCTCGGTCCAGATAGGGGCGCAACTGGCGCACCAGGCGAACCTGGGCAAATGCCCCCCTGGCCACGACTCCAATATGATCTTCAAAACTGAGTCGTGAGTCCAGGAGGATGCCTAAATTGCGTGCCCTATCTACGGGAGGTAACACCTCTCCTCCCATAACCAAAGATGGAACCTCTTGGACAAGTCGAGATGCCAGTATGTAAAGCCACTCAGTCTTGGCCGGGTTGAGCTGGAGCCTGTTCTTCCCCATCCAAATCCGTACCGCTTCCAGGCAACGGGACATCACATTGAGGGCATCGCTGGGTTGGTTCGGGGTGGAGATAAAAAGCTGGGTATCATCAGCATATTGATGATACCTCACCCCGAAACCACGAATGATCTCACCCAGCAGCTTCATATAGATGTTGAACAGGAGGGGCGAGAGTACCAACCCCTGAGGCACCCCACAACTAAGGGGCCTAGGGGTTGACCTCTGCCCTCCTGCCAACACCGTCTGCGAACGGCCCGAGAGGTAGGAGGAGAACCACCATAAAACGGTGCCTCCCACTCCCAACCCCTCAAGACGTCGCAGCAAGATACCATGGTCGATGGTATCAAAAGCCGCTGAGAGGTCTAAAAGGACCAGGACAGAGGAATAACCCCTGTCTCGGGCCTGCCAGAGATCATCCACCAGTGCGACCAATGCTGTCTCTGTGCTGTACCCGGGCCTGAAACCCGATTGGTATGGATCCAGATACTCAGTTTCCTCCAGGACCAAAGGGAGCTGCCGTGCCACCACGCTCTCAACAACCTTCGCAAGGAAGCGAAGGTTGGAGACAGGACGAAAGTTATTTAAAATAGCTGGATCCAAGGCAGGTTTCTTGAGGAGAGGCCTTACCACCGCCTCTTTCAAGGCAGCAGGGAAGCACCCCTCACTCAAGGAAGCATTGATAACTGCCAGGAGCCAGCCTCGTGTAACCTCCCGAGCCGCATAAACCAGCCAGAAGGGACACGGGTCCAACAAACACGTGGCGGCACTTAATTTCCCCATGATCCTGTCCACTTCATCCGGAGTCACAGGATCAAACTCTTCCCAAATATTATCGGCCAAACCCATTGTTTCCCCTTCGTCAGATACTGCCCAGTCGGAGTCCAAGCCAGCCCGAATCTGAGCGATTTTAAATTTAATGGATCAGAAAAATTGGCACAGCAACTTAAAAGAGCAAAACAATTTTTTTTTGAAAATGCGAACAAACCTGGAAGATGGTTAGCCTATAAACTTAGAAAACAGAAGGATAAAAAACTGATAAATAATTTAGTAGATGAAAAAGGCTCTTTCAAATTAAAAATGAAGAAATAAAAAGATAATTAAAGAATACTATGAAAAACTGTATGATATAGAAGAAATTTCATGGGAGAAAATGATTCAATATCTGGAAAAGAATAATTTACCGAAAATTTCAGAAAACTTTAAAATCATGTTAAATGGAAAAATAACAATGATGGAATTAACAGAGGCTATAAGAAGACAAAAAATTGAAAAAACACCGGGACCAGATGGGCTACCAGCAGAGTTATATAAATGCCTACAAGACATATTAAGTGGACCGTTGAAAGATGTGTGTAATGAACTTTTGTTGGATGCTAAACTTCCAAGTACATGGAAAAGAAGCAAATATTACTTTCATACCAAAAGAAGATTCTGATTTGACTCAGATAAAAAATTATAGATTAATATCATTACTAAATGTGGATTATAAATTTTTTACTTCAATAATAGCAGAAACCGAAAAGATTTTTAAATGAATTTATACATTCAGTTCAAAATGGATTTTTACCAAAGAGACAAATTAAAAATAATGGACATATTGGAATACTATGAACTGCATCCAGGGAAACAGTTGGCACTAATATTTTTAAATGCCTGTTTGATAATGTTTCCTGGAAAACAACTAAAAATAATGGACTTTGGACAAAACTTTATAAATATGATTGAAACAATATACCATAACCAGCAAAAGTGATTGTGAACAGAGATTACACAGAGAATTTTGAGAGAAGAAAAGGTACAAGACAAGGATGTCCACTATCTTCATTGTTATTTATCTTAACTTTGGAAGTTTTAACAGAAATATTACACAAGATACAGAAATTAAAGGACTAGAAATAAAAGATGAAACTTATAAATTGCAAGCATTTGCAGATGACTTGGTATTTATTTTAGAAGAACCTTTACAGATGATTCCTAAATTATTGGAAAAGGTAGAACAGTATGGAGAGATAGCAGGTCTGAAAATGAGAAAAAACTAAAGTGATAGTTAAAAATCTCACAAATAAGCAAAAAAGTCAAAAAAATAAAACTACAAATAGTTAAAAAGGTTGTATATATTAGAATATATTTAACAGCAAGATGTTCACTGATAAAAGAAGATAACTATATAAAATTATTGAACCAAATAAGCTTGGACCTGGAAAAATGGAAAAACTTGCAATTGTCGATGTTAGGAAGAATTGCTACGGTGAAAATGAATATATTACCAAAAATACTGTTTCTATTTCAAATGATACCCATAAAACAAGAGAATTTTTTTTTGAAGATTTAAATTCATTAATTTTGAAATTTATTTGGCAAGGAAAGAAAGCTAAAATTAAATTGAAAATGCTACAAGAAGCTAAGGAAAATTGAGGTTTTGGCTTCCCAGAGTGGGTTTTATATTATCAAGCATCTGTATTAACATGGGTAAAAGACTGGATAACTCTCAGAAACAAAAGATTGTTATATTTGGAGGGACATGACTTACAACTTGGCTGGCATGCCTTTTTATGCTATGGGAAAAATAAAATGCATAAGTACTTTCAGAACCACTATATAAGAAATGCATTACTATTAACATGGGAAAAAATAAAATATAAAATATATTTGAAAATACCAGGATGGCTTTCAACAATGGAAGCATTTATACATCCAAATTTAGTTAACTTTGAGAAAATATGGACATATAGAGATATTCTAAATTCTGAAGGGAATTTAAAATCTAAGCAAGGGATGGAAAATCAGGGTGTAGATCTATCATGGTGGAGATAGATATGATGCAAGTTAGATATGATAAAGATGTCAAACTGTATGGATTTTATAAAGAGCAGACCTTGTTTGATCAGACATTATTAACCTCTGATGAGAAACTAAGAAAATCTATAAATTTTTATTGAATCTGAAAATGGAAAATGAACAAGTTAAAGAAACAATGATAACATGGGCAAAGAACTTTGGATATAACATAGAATTAGAAAAATGGCAAAACCTGTGGGAAAGAAATTATAAACTGACAATGGCAGCTTTTTATAAAGAAAATTTATATAAAATATTTTATAGATGGCACTTGCCACCAGCAAGATTGGCAAAAATGTTTTAAAATATGTCAGATAGATGTTGGAAATATAAACATAAGTCAGGTACTTATTATCATGTATGATGGACATGTGTTGAAGCAAAGAGGTATTGGAAAAAATGCGTACTTGGCTAGAAAAGATGTTGGGAAAACATGTAGATTTTAAACCTGAACTTTTTTTATTAGGTATTATGCCAGAAAAGATTGATAAACATAGTATATATTTGATTTTACATGTGATAACAGCAGCAAGAATCATATTTGCACAATATTGGAAAAAGGAAGAATTACCATCAGAAGAAGAAATAATTAAAAAAATATTAGCTTGTGTAGAAATGGACAGACTTACTATGAGGTTGAAAGAAAAGAAGAAAGAATGCTATCAGACTTGGGACTTGTTTTATCAATGGCTGGAGAAAAGAATAAAGATTAGGAATTAAATTTGTATTAGTGAACAATAAACTCAGACAACACATTGTTGAATAAGTACTATTGAATTGTATGGGAAAAAGTAATAAAATTAATTTACCAAAAAGAGGGGGGGGTGCTCACATGGTTAGGATGCTGGGTTGACAATTTGGAAGCCTGTGTTGATAGCCCGAGTACTGCTGTGCGGTGAGGTGTATTTGTCCACAATTTGAGACAAAACAGAGAATGACTTATTTAGAAGGGCTATGGGATATCAGGATATAGAATTTGCAGATGAGCATTAGGAATCCAGTTAAGAGAAGGGCAAGGAAAGCATGTGATGCCTACATTAATTACTCCTAATCTATTCTCTATAGATTAGACTTCACCCAAGTTATTTCTCATGAGTTTGAGTTAAAGGGATTTATTATAGTTTTCAACAGTACTAAAAAGGAATAATAAAGGGGCTTAGAATTAAAATAGTAGGACAGGAAGACAGATTAGGAATAGAACACAGATTAAGGCACTCTTATCTACATTAAAAGCCACATATATTGCATGGCTGAATAATGTGAATAATGAAAACGTTCTGCTTCTTAAAGGAATTTAACATTCTCAAGTTTGTTAGAAACTACAGCAGATACTGTATTTCATCCCACATCCAAAGATTTGGATTGGGCTACTTTAACTCATTTTTCTGACTCAATGATGATTCAGCAATTAGATCACCTCTTCTCCCTTAATGGGTTCATAATGAACTTTTAAAATAAGAAATAGCAAATGTAATCATAGAGAAATGTTTCTATACCTAGTGCATCTTGCAGGTACGTCTGTCCCACCAACTTGAGATATTCCTCAATGGATTTGGTGGCAAGTGTATTTTCTCTGAAGATCAACTCATCATGGTCCCCACAGCGATCCACTTCAGACATCACCAGATCAGTCAAGAAGTCCTGAAAGGAAAAAAGGTGAGGAAAAAAGATGATGTATATAATGATAGGTGTACTCTATGGACAGAGGTTGGGTAGAATATGCTGGATGGCTAAAACGACTGACTCAGCAAAAAAGTGAAAATGCTGAAAGAGTGACAGTACCTCCTATTAGGAATCTAAGGTATTTAGAGACTGTTAGATGTATTCAATTGAACAATTTGCCTCAATTTTTTTTATAAGCAAGATGCAGATATACTTCACTTAGGCCTCATATATAAAGTCCACTCACTCCATCTGAGCTGTTTTCTATTTGTGAAGAAGAACATATCCTTCAATAAAGCCTCCATCTTGGGGCCAGCCTACTGCTGAGACAGGCGAAAAAAATCTAATAGAAAAATAGTGCTTTCTGGTGGAAAAACAGAATGAGCCTAGCAAATATTCTATCTTACATGGGAGGAAGAACCTGAAGGAGGTTGGTGGCCTGCAGGGCTCCAACTAGCCTGCTGTAGGATTGCCCCCTCCCATCCAGCCACAAGGCTCTGTGCCTTTGCAGGCATCTCTGTTTTGATTGCCAGAGGGGATACAGCCTTGGCCAATAGCCATGAGAGATTACTGACTAAACAGTTAGTCCTACTTTGGAATATCTCCTGAGAAGAAGGGTGTTCCATGGATAAGTCTCATAGCAGACAATATGCGACAGGGCAGGATCTGATTGTGGAACCCGATGGGCTTTGGTTGCTATTGGCTGCAATGTATGGAATAATTAAGACCATGCAGAGGAAAGGTCATGAGATAGAACAGAAAAAAACTTACTTTTCATTAGTGAGAACTTAACAACAAACTTAATAAAAAGAATTTAAAATGAGGAGATAATGTGCAACATAGCAGTTAGCAAGCTACGCGATCCCATGTACCAATTTACACATTCTAAAGTTTAATCTAATCCCACGCCAAGAGAAGCACAGTTTACCCACTTGAGAACACAGTGGGGTAGAGGGGTGGGAGTGGTTGAAGAAGATGTTACATTCTCTCTGTTATATCTGCATGGAGAAACAACTTTAAAAAACATCTTTGGTGTGTTATAACAGAGGATCTGCCCATACTTTTTTTCATCTTTGTAAACTCAAGAGTGACTCAGACTGGTACCTCCTGTCTGAGTTTGCTATCTGTGTTTTGTGCCTACTTTGCTCTTTAATAGTTTATTGACAGCAACCTCCATAGGAATTGTGAGTAATTAGCAAAGACAGCCTGCATCCAGTCTTTCCTATTCTGGAAAAGTAGCCTCCAGTACTGGTTGGATGTTGAATAATAAAATAATTGCTAAATTGAATACTTGAACCTGATCTACTGACACCCAGTTTTCTCTCTTTGGCCCTGGAAGAAACAGCAACCTTGTATCCCAAGAGGTTACTATTCCTATTTACAGTTAGGAATCAGCCTTGGGAAGCTGAGGTCCGCTCTCCCTCGCCATGAGGCCAACGAGATCTTAAGAAATTGGAGTTAGAATTACAGATATATCCACAAAAGAAAGCTGTGAAAAGACAAATGGAGAGAATAAAACATAAACTAAACTTAAGAGAGTCAGAGGAATTGGCTCAACAAATTAAAAAGGCAAAACAAAACTTTTTTGAAAATGCAAATAAGCCAGGAAGATGGCTGGTTTATAAATTGAAAAAAGAAAGAGAGAAGAAATTGATAAATAAATTGCAGGATGAGAAGAGTGGTTTACAATTTTAAAATTATGCAATAAAAAATAGTTAAAGAATTTTATGAAAAATTATATGATACCAAAAAAATCTCTCGGGAAAAAATAGTACAATATCTGAAAAAAAGCTAATCTACCAAAAAATCCAAAGAACTTTAAAAATATGCTAAATGAAAAAATTACAATGATGGAATTGATGGAAGTTATAAAAAACAACAACAAAATGATAAAACCCCAGGACTGGATTGGCTACCTGCAGAGTTCTATAAATGTTTACAAGATACATTAAGCTCACCAGTGAAAGAAGTTTGCAATGAGAGGCTAAATTACCAAACACATGGGCAGAAGCAAATATTACTTTAATACAAAAAAAGACTCAAGAGTTGACACAGATAAAAAATTATAGATCAACATCAGTACTAAACATGGATTACAAAATCTTTGCTTCAATAATAGCAGAGAGAGTGAAAAGATTTTGGATTGAATTTATTCATCCAGACCAAAATGGATTTTTACCAAAAAGACAAAATAAAAAATAACTTAAGGATCATTTTAGCTACATTGGAATACTATGAAATGCACCCAAGAAAACAAATGGCACTAATTTTCTTAGATGCCCCCAAAGCTTTTGACAACGTAAGTTGGCAATTTATGATACAACAACTAAACTGGACGAACTTTGGAGAAAAGTTTATAAAGATTATTAATATATGATAAACAGCAAAAGTAATTGTTAATGGGGACTCTACAGAGAACTTTAATATAAAGAAAGGCACAAGACAAGGATGTCCACTATCCCCACTGCTATTTATAGTAACTTTGGAAGTTCTCAACAGAAATATCAGGCAAGATCTGAAAATCAAAGGAATGGAGATAAAAGATAAAAGGTATAACTACAAGCATTTGCGGATGACCTGGTATTCATTTTAAAAGAACCGTTGGAGACAACTCTTAAATTATTGAAAAGGATAGAATAATTTGGAGAAATAGCAGGATTGAAAATAAACAGATAAAAAACCAAAGTTATAGTTATAAGCCTTACAGCTAAGCAAAAACAACAGCAACTGTCAGAAAAAATACTTACAAATAGTTAAGAAAGTTAAATATTTTGGAATATACTTAACAGCAAAATGTGCAATGATAAAAGAGATAATTATATAAAATTACTAAATCAAATAAAATTAGATTTGGAAAAATGGAAAAACTTATAACTATCAATGTTAGGAATAATAGCTGCTGTGAACATGAATATTTTACCAAATTACTATTTTTTATTTCAAATAGCACCTATAAAAATAGAGAAAAAGTTTTTTGATGATTTGAATACCCTTATGTTGAAATTTATTTGGCAAGGAAAGAAAGCCAGAATCAAACTGAAAATGCTACAAGAAGCTAAAGAAAATGGAGGATTTGGACTACCAGATTGGGTCTTATACTACCAAGCATGTGTCTCTAACATGGTTAAAAGAATGGATAACCCTTAGAAACAAAAGCTTGTTATATTTAGAAAGACATGACTTGCAACTTGGATGGCACACATTTTATGGTATGAAAAGAATATTTCCAAAACCACTACATAAGAAACGCATTATTATTTGTAGGGGAAAAGATAAAACCAAAAATCTATACAAAAATCCCAAGATGGCTCTATCAATGATGGAAGCATCCGGTCACCCAAACTTAGTTAAATTTGAGAAAATTCTAATATATAAGGATATTCTGAATACAGATGGGAAAGTAAAATCTAAACGAGAGTTAGAAGATCAGGGTATTGACTGATGGTGGCCTTGACTGCCAATGCAATTGAGGTATGATAAAGATGTTAAAATATATGGTTTTTACAAAAACCAGATAATGTTTGATCAGGTGGTGTTGACTTCTGATGAAAAACTGATTAAAAAATTGTATAACTTTTTATTAAATTTGAAAATGGAAGATGAACAAGTGAAAGAAACAATGATAATATGGACAAATTTTTTGGGGTACAATATAGAATAAGAGAATGGCAAAATCTTTGGGAAAGAAGCTATAAATTGACAATGGCAACTTCGTATAAAGAAAACTTACATAAAATGTTTTATAGATGGCATCTTCCATCTGTCAGATTAGCAAAAATGTTTTAAAATATGTCTAGTAAATGCTGGAAATGTAATCAAAATCCTGGTACATATTATCACCTCTGGTGGACATGTATTAAAGCAAAAACGTTTTTGACAAAAATACATACTTGGTTAGAAAAGATGTTAAGGAAACACGTAGATTTGAAACCTGAACTTTTTTTATTAGGTATAATTCCAGAAAAATTTGATAAACAAAGTATATATTTAACATTACATGTATTAACAGCAGGGCTTTTTTTGTCATAGAATGGTCAGAATGGAGTTCCGGCACCTTTTTTGGATGGAACCTTGTAGGGTAGGCAAGGCAGGTTGTATGATATGTGTGAGTTCCAGCACCTTTTTCTTTTACAAAAAAAGCACTGATTAACAGCAGTGAGGATTGTATTTGCACAGCATTGGAAAAATGAAAAAACACAACTGGATGAAGAGATAATCAAGTAAATATTGGACTGTGCTGAAATGGGAAGATTTACATTGAGAATCAAAGAAAAAGAAGACACAGAATATTCTCAAACATGTAACTTATTTTATCAATGACTGGAAAATCGAGATAGAGAGTAAGAACTTAACTTTTATTATTAAGCAAAAAATTAACCCAGACAACATGTTATTCATTAACCACTGATGAATTGTAATAATAGAAAATTAAGAAAATACTTTAAAAAAAGAATATAATTTTCTGGAAACTGTAGACACAGAGAAAACTGGCAAAAAGGAGTGCCTTGGGAAGTGAAGGAGAGAAGAACACAGAATGTTAGAGGAAGTGGGGAGCCTAGAATACAGAACTTGTATATAAGCAGAGAATATTAAGCATTAATTCAAGAAACACACATTTTCCACTATCTTTTTCTTCTCATTTATTTCTCTTTTGCTTCTTGGGCTAAACATGGCCATATCAATCTATCCTGAAAGCAGGAATTGCAATCTAGAAGAAGTGTTTGAACAGGGTAAAGGTAAAGGTTCCCCCGCACATGCGTGCTAGTCGTTTCCAACTCTAGGGGCCGGTGCTCATCTCTGTTTCAAAGCCGAAGAGCCAGCCCTTGTCCGAGGACGTCTCCGTGGTCATGTGGCCGGCATGACTAGACGCCAAAGGCGCACGGAACGCTATTACCTTCCCACTGTAGTGGTCCCTTTTTTTCTACTTGCATTTTTTACGTGTTTTCGAACTGCTAGGTTGGCAGAAGCTGGGACGAATAACAGGTGCTCACTTTGTTACGCGGCACTCGGGATTTGACCCGCCATACTGCCGAACTTCTGATCGACAAGCTCAGCGTCCTAACCCACTGAGCCACCGCGTCCCTCTTGAACACGGTACACTTGTGTTAATGTGGCATAATAGAAAATTGGTTTTACAGCAGGGAAGTTTAGACTAAAATCTCCCTTAGCTTCACTATAAACTTTGGGACATCTCTCTGTCAACCTATCCTTTCTCACAAAGCTTTTGGGAGAATAAACATTTTACCACAAGCTCTTTGGAAAAAGAAACAAATCTTCTTTTAGGAATCAAAGGCGAGTGCCATAAAAAGACAAACATGGTTTCACATTGTCTCTAGTAAAATGTTACTCTGTATATTCTGCTCTTTGAGGATTATTTTTAAGAACTATGCCCTGTTTAAGACTGTCCTTCAGAGGTTTGCCCACACAACTCAAACCTGAGAGGAAACTTGAAACGATGGGCTCTATTTTACCCTCCAGAAGAGGAATGTTCTCTCATTTCCAAATAAAGTGCAGCATATCTAAAGAAGTAAAAGACACATGCATAATCTAAGTTCATAACGCCCCAAAAGAGGTTGTGGCACCAGGAAAAAAAGGATGTTGAGGGGTGGAGGTGGAATCTGAAGAGCTCTGCATCTTACTACAAATGCTTAAAAATTATTTCTGCTGGACCCACAATTCAAAATAGGCACTGAATCAAAACAGATACTAATCTTGACTTCCGGATGGCAAGGCGTCGCCGGAGGCAGCCATTTTTTGGCTGTCAGCCTCGCGGCTCCATAGAGCCGCCAAAAACAGCACCAATCAGCTGTTTCGGCAGCTCGGAAGCCCCCACCTCAGGAGAAGAGGAGGGGGTGAGCGTCCAGGTAGGGGTAGAGCTCTCCGGGGCCGCAAGAACTTAGAGTTTTTGCAGCGGAAGGATTGAGCCCCCCCGAAGCCTGGGCATGCTCCGGACTGCGAGGCGCCTCTGCTCCGGGTGTTTTGGAGCAGAACAGGGCGTTCGCAACCATCCCTGCTAGCAAGGAAGAGCCTTTGAGAACGAGGACGCAGGCAGAGCGATGCAGGAGATTTTGGTGAAGATGGTGTTTTGATCTTTAACTCAATGGACTTTGCTGAACTTGTAAGTGAAAGTGCGTAGCTAACAATAGTGGGTGAAAATGGCGGCTATATCTTCTAAAATTCCTGCTTTGGTGCAGCAGTCTTCGGTGAAAACTTTATTGCCCCTTGCATCTGTATCTGCATCAGCTTTTACAGTAAAAGATTTGCAGAATCTGCTGCAAGAGACTATGGAAAAGCAAATGCAACAATTTGTTGAGATAATGGAGAAAAAGTTGGAGGAGAAGTTTACAGAGAAATTAACAGAAATGAGAGCACACATTACATCTGCAATGTTAAGCATGGCTAAAGGCATTGAGATTTTGGATGAAAGAGTGGAAGATCTTGCTCAAAAGGATATTAGACTGGAAGCCAAAATGACAGAAACTGAAAATGTGATAGAGAAAATGGATTATGATTTGATTTCGACACAGTATTATCAGATGGAGTTTGCTTTAAGAATTAGAGGCTTAAAAGAAAATCCTAAGGAAAATTTGAAGAAAATGGTTTCTGAGGCTTTGGAAGGGGTGTTGGAGCGACCAGCAGATGAAATAATGGAAGATATAGATAAAATCTTCCGTGTTAATTCGTGGATTGCAAAACAAAGAAAATTACCCAGAGATGTGGTGGTTTATTTTACAAAGAGAAAGACTAGAAATGAAGTTATCCAGGCCTCCTACAATATTGATTTTGTAATTGCTGAGCAAAAAGTTCTGATTTTAAAAGAGATCCTTGCAAGAATTTTAAGAAAAAGGAAGGAATTTGCTTTTTTGACACAAGAAATGAGACGACGTGATATCAAGTTTAGATGGCAAATACCAGTGGGTATGGTGGTGACCTATGAAGGTACGAGGCATTGTTTTACCACGGTGACTCAGGCACGTGATTTTTACAGTAATGTTTTAAAAGCAGTCCCCATACCATCTTTGGAATCTACAAAGAAAAAAGGTGACAGAGAGTCTCAACGTTCTAGAGAGAATCCACAAGATGCTGAAGGGTTAATGCAGACAGATGTGAAAGTCACAGGAGTGGGTCAAACTTCATCACCACTGGAGAAGGTCAGAAATTGGAAGAGGCGTGCTGTTTCTGGAAGAATGAATCAAGCCTGAAGATTTAGTTGCATAAGTGCAAGAGATAATAATGTAATAAGGATTATGGGAATTGGAATTGTTAGAAGGATTAAATATTTGGGGATATATTTTCACCCTTATAATATAATTATGTAATATTTTGTGTTGCTTTAGTTTTAAGATGATTATGAAAATGAAATTGGGAAGATTTGTAGTAGTGTTTATTGATATTTTGTAGGTTATGATTTGTTATTTGGATGGAAAATTTTAAGCCTGGAAGGTAATGTATGGTATTTTAAGTTGTATAATATATTAGGAGAAGGCAAGGTTGTATAAACCTGGTTTTAGTATGTTAAAGCTTGTTGGATAGAAGAATAGTTTTATAAAACTGATATAAATTGTTTTATTTGTGATTGAAGCTAATTTGTAATATTTTTATGGGCAACATTGGAGTAGGTAATATGATATAAATTTTTTTTTTAAGTTTGGAAAGTAATCTATGGTATTTTAATTTGTATAATATATTAGGATAATATGAGTTTATAGCTTACTTGGAAAGAAGAATAGCTTTAGACAATTGATATAAATTGTTTTATTTGTGATTGTTTTTATTGGGTATTAGATTGAAAAGTATTATTTTGTATTTGAATAATTATTGATATGATATATATATATGTGTTTGGAGTTTATCTATATGAGTTAAAGCTCGATAGTCTAAATAGTTCAGGATTGTTTGCGTAAGTTAGATTATGATTGTTTGTATTTTTATACCCTGTACTCTGCTCTGGGAAGTGGGGGGGGGAGGAGAAAGGGAGGGAGGGGTTGGGGAGGGTTGGGGACGGGGAATAGGGTGGGAGGGGAGGGGGTTGGGAGGGTTTTTTTTCCTTTTTTTGTTTGTTAAAGATAAAATGTAAAACTTTTTAATAAAAAAAAGAAAACATAAAAAAATAAAGTAAAAAAAACAGATACTAATCTTTTGGTAGGGGTCTGTTTTCTGAGCTTGCTAATCTGAGGGCTATAAATTAATCTATAAGGTACTGAACAGACAGTTAGAAAAAAGGATAGAAATACAGGTAGCCCTTGACTGATGACCATAATTGAGCCTGTTATTAGGGTCATTAGTTGCTGCAATCATAAATTGAGGCATCGTGTGACAAAACCAAGAAAAAAAGTGGCAATTATTAAGTGAACACCATGGTAATTAAACAAAACATTTTTTTCCTATATATATATGTGTGTGTGTGCGTGTGTGTGTGTTTTCTGAGGTTTTCGCGGGTGTTTGTATGTAGATCTTTGGTCATTCGGGTTTTTCCCCATGTAGAATTGGAGGTATCAGGGCAACGTTTATATATATAAAGCCCTAAATAGCTTGGGTCCGGGATATCTGAGGGAACACCTGCTGCCGGCATCAAGCTCCCTTCGTCCTGTGTGCTCCCACAGGGAGGGTCTTCTCAGGGTACCGCCAGTAAAAGATTGCCGGCAGACAATACCCAGGGGGAGGGCCTTCTCTGTGGATGCACCTGCCCTTTGGAATCAGCTGCCTGTAGAGCTTAGGACTGCCCCTGACCTTCGTTCATTCCGCCGGGACCTGAAGACCTGGCTCTTTGAGCTCTCTGGCCTGGTCTGAGCATATTAATTGGGATTTTAACTGTTTTTAACTGGGGTTTTATTGCAAGGTTTATATAATTCTTTTAATTGATTTTAAGATTTTTGTAATTGTTGTATCTGTATCTGTTTTTTTAAAATACCTTGTGAACCTACGGGAGAAGGGCGGTATATAAATTGAATATATATATATACTGGCAAAAAAAAATCACAAATTACAATCATGTGACCATGGGATGTTGCAAATGGCCATAAAGGTGAGCTGGTTTCCAAGTGCCCAAAATGTGATCATGCGATCATAAAGGAGATCGTGGTGAGGCCATTGCAACTTTGAAAAACAGCCATAAGTAGCTTTTGGAATGTCTGTTGGTTACTCCAAAAAAGGGAGTAGTGGTTCTGAATATTCTTACCTTTGCTCTGCCAGTGCTCTGAAGAATGTGCACCATAGCACAGGCCATCTCCTCTTTGTCTCTGACACTTATCACTGGTTCCAAAACAGAGCATAATTCGGTATAATTGTTAGTTACAAATTCAGCAAACTCTTTATATTTTTCCATAGGAAGGACGACGATGGTCTGGTACCGTGACTTGATCCGGATGGATGGCACACCAGACTTCCCCTTATTGACTGTGGGAGTGCTGATGGTGTACCACTTTTCCACAAACTGTCGACCGGTTACAGTAGCTATGGGAATGCTGACCAGACCAATATAATTATTCTTAAAGTTTTTCTTTCTCTTTTCAGTGTCCTTATAGATGTGGACTGTAATGTGATAGGTGGGTGGAAGGCTAGAGAACTCAAACTGTTCACCCCAGAAAATATTGTCAGATTTTGATTTACTGGTAGTACGGGCGACTAATATTTCATCCAGACATATTTCACAGAAATACTTCTTCTTCGGGGCCAAACCTTTGGCTTCAATGATCCAAAGACGTAACAAGTTCTCATCTCGTCGGCAATTATCCTGGAGACAAAAGCACTTGGTTTACTTATCACAAAGAATGTTTATTCTATGTGGTTCTTATCTTTCATAGCCATATTATATTTTTAAATCTGTATTAAGTTTCAGATTATTCTCTGTTAGTTGTTTTTTCAGGCAACAATCATTCATAAAGGATTATCCTTCTATTGATAAAGAGGAATAGGAAATAATAGAATTTAGAAAGTTCACTTGGGTTGGTGGAGAATACCTTTGAGTCTTGTTGAGATATTGGGAAGCCATCACCTCAAGGTGCCTTTTGGCAACTGTGTGCCTCTTCCAGAATGACCTCACCTAGCACCTTGTATATTAGGAAGGTCATCTTTCAGGGTTTTTTAAAGCTAAAATCTCCCAATGATCAGAAATGACAGGATGGTAATCCAAAACCATTTGGAGAAGTAATGGTTGTTTGGCAACCCTCCCCCCAGTTTCTAGAGAAGCAAGTTCTGAAGCATATTATAACTATTCGCATTGACAAATACTGTGAAATTCCAGAGAGTTAAACAAGGTCAGCACCTCTGTGTCTCTCCTATTATAAATCATGTATAAGAGTAATGAAAGTAGAGTGTTCCCAACTCCACTTGGAAGAAAGTAGATGGTCGTGTTTGGCATTAATATATTAAACACTGAAATTGGCAACGATGGCCAGCAATTAGGAACAGTTTCATAATGTGATAGATTCTAAATCTGCACTGATACACACAGACATACACACAAATAATTTCAATCATTTCCCCAAAGTACTTTGAACAATAAAATCAATGACATGACATATTTACAGGTTAAAGGTGTAATCTATCATACTTTTTGATCAACAAAGTCTAAATGAGGTTTATTAAGCAGTTTTCTTTCTGAGGCAGCTAATTTGATGCCACAAATCTACTTAGAAGGCTATACTTGTTTGAGGAAGGGACTGATATCCCCAGCTACTAATGAGGATGCATTTTCCAATTGATGCTTTTCTGAGGTTGCATTTTACACTATACCTTGTTAGGCTGGAGTGCCCTCCGTATATTCTCCATCCAGACGTCTCTTTCAGTAGCAGAAGTGCAACTGAAGCATTTACTATAAGTGGAACAAGATATCTAGAACATATTACAGAAAGTCAAGTTAAGCTTACAGCTGAGATTGTAGTTGCGTGAAAAGAAACAGCAGAGATACCTTAATACTTTATAACATAGTAGCTTAACGAGGAAATTTAAACAGAATACTAATACATTGATTATGTTAACACACTGGGGTATTACAAAGCTTCAAGTGTCAGAAACATTATGATCTAGTTTGAAATCTATTAATTGTGGCTGAAATGTTCACCAAATCCTCCGAACTTGGAGAGTACAGCTTTCAAATGGAAATTTAGCCTGTAAGGATGATTAAATTAATAAATTTACCTATAAAATAATAAAAAGCATTGAGAGACATTTTAAATAACTGCTTTTTATAGTTTATAGCAATGTTAGTCACAAATCAAAAGTTTTCTAAGCAATATTTTTATCATTATTGCAAAATCATTTTTTATTTCTATTTTCCAATTTGAAGCTATATCTAATAAGGCTGTAAAGTGCTTCAGATTTAAAGAGAGAAAAAAGTACTTTGACTCCACATCAGGCCTCATGTAACACTGACTGGCAACTTCTTAAATCAATTTACTAGATGTCTCTCCAGGGATTCTGTAGATATAACAGGAAGGATAGATTCAAGCATTACCGAAAGAGGATATGTGTCTGCCCTCATGTGCTCTAAAGCACTTTTTCTCTTTTGAATCCAAAGTGATGCACAGCCTATAAACAGTTATATTTGCTTATAAAAAGTATGTGTTCTATTTTACAGAAAAAGGACATGATCTGAATTTGGTACTAAAAGAAATGGAAAGCAATGAAAATAAGAATAATGAACAAGTTTGAAAAGGAAAACATGGGAATTCTATATAATATAGGATTGCATTAAATATGATGCTAATTTTTTTCATTAATTGACATTCCCCTTAATAAGGTTTAGGTCTAGGTTATTCCGTAGCAAGACTATAATCTGGTTACTATGAAATCTGAAACATCATACTGGAGAGAACTGCTAAAATATGACTGTTTAAATTATTAATTATATTTAAATGCTCTTTGGTCTTTGTGAGAGAGCCACTTCCCATGAAAGATAAATCTAGGTTTGTCACCTAACCCATTGTATTTAAACTAGAAAAAGTTTTTACGGTATTGTACTGAATGAAAATCGATAAAAGTTATACTGCAATTTTTCTGGCTTCCCTGAAAGGAACACATCTGCTAGGCAATTTCCATGACAACCAGGAAAAGATCTTTGATTTTCCATCAATGTGTATTTGTGCATATCTGTGTAGTTTCCATATTAAATCAATAACATTGTGATTTAGCTCAATATATATTTAAATACATCCCAAATTCAGTTATCTAAATGGAAAACTTATTATTTCATTTTTCGCATTAAGAATACCAAAGGAGGAAAAATATTTTGAAAAAATGTATTAAGGAAATTAGTTGAAAAGCTCTTGAATATATTAAATATCAAAGCTAATTATTCCCAATTTGTGGTCTAGAAAAACTGGTTTTGAAGGATACTGGAAGCAGTCATTGAGTCATACATCAAAATAATCATTCTCCCCCCGCTTTTTTTAATGGCAAACATCTTAGGGAATCATTGCATCTCCCAAGATGCTCTCTTTCTACCTAAAATGTTGGCCATTTATTCTTAATTACTAGGTTTTTGAATCTGGGATGGTGATGTTGCAGCATAAAAAGCATTAAGGAAAGGAAACAAGCATCCAGGCAGAGGAGAAAAACATTAAGTTGTGCTTCAGCTGCCTCCAATAAATTTGGGGGACGGGAAAGGAAGAGTGAATACACAAGATTAGCTCATTTGTGATATGTTGCAGATGCTGTTGGACAAACACTTGTTAAATTTTGCAAGCATACACCAGTAAAGACTGCAAAAAGCAATCATAAATCAAGGTAAGCTAACCAGATGACCATTAATCTTCACTGATATAATCAAAACATGAAAATAAATTCCTTATCTGATGCTGCATTGCTAACATGCCCAATTGTGACACAATTCTCCATCAGTTGACAATGGCCCAGTAAGAAATTTCCTAGTTCCTTGTTGCTTCTCTTAGTCACTCGCTAAAATGTTTTCTTAAGACTGAAAAATAACTGAGTGTTCATTTCTGTTCAATAACTGATACCAGTTATCTCATGTACATAAAGATCGTCTGATCATTGGACAATCCACAACCTTCTTATGTTCAATCTAAAGAAACAAAATTGGTTATTCTTATAAAATTGAAAGAATAAAAAGACTGAGATCACATACTGTATATCAGCCTTCCACTGTATTTGTTGTTATTTATTTACCTCAAAGCAGAAGTTTCGTCCAATTATACTGCTATGAAGTGGCATGACAAAGACTTTCTCATCAGTCCCAAGATCCAAAGTCTCAATAGGACCTCCTGGACTCAGCAAAGATTCATGGGAAAATGATTGTTTCAGCTTTGACAAGCCAGGAGACCTGTATAAAGACAGTAGGAGCTGGAAATAAGACATCTGGAAAAAATGGAGGTGATTTAACAAAATTAAAATTTAAAAGTATCTTTTAAGGTTTGCCTCATTCCAAATATTGGTTGGGAAAATGTAATCTCTAACAGATGCCAGTCAACATTTAGAAAATTCAGAAACATAAAACAATTTTTGTTTTAAAATTTTGTATTCTGAATTGTTGGTGAATGGTTCAAATGTTTTTCTATACAGTATGTTTCACAGAAGCCAAAATCCTACTAGTAACTTCCGAAGGCTGTATATTTTTTATTCTCTACATGAAAATGTTACATTTATAGAGCTGTGCAATTTCTCTTCCTTCCCCTCCCTATCCAGTAGATTCCTCTAAAAATAATGCAAAGGGTGCTCTGAAAATGAAAAAAAAGATTTGTGTGTGTTTTTTGTATCAATATTATTTGTTTCTCCAAGGAACATAGAGTAACAGACATATTCTTTTTTGTATTTTATGTTAAAAACAATCCCCCAAAACAGGGCTGGCTGAAAGATAATGGGGTCAAAGTAGTGCAATAATCAGTCAAACATCCAAACCAGCTTCCAAGCACAGTATTATCCTCTAATTATCCACTATTAATATTCCCTTTTCCAAAAATACAAACGGGATAGAAACAATGACAGATCTATTAATCTTATACTAAAATGTTTCACAGTCTATGAGGGTGTTTTTTGTTTTTTTGCAAATAGCACAAGAAGATAATCTTACTAATCATATTCATTATATTAATTTGGCATGCTCTACTTGGGTGCATTCCTGATCAGCCATCTTCCTACCTAAGGCATTTCAATTACACAGAAAAAAACGCTCTGAATTGCATCTAAGAAGCCAGTCTTAAAAATCCCCTGAAAGTTGGAATGACACACATAGAAAAAAACAGGATCTTATTTCATTCTTTCATGTCACATTAAGAATTTTATGATTTGGTAACAACTTTTGGAAGAGCCAGTGGCAAACCACTTCCAAAACATTGCCAAGAAAACTGCAAAGACTGTCCATGTAGTTGCCAGGAATCTATGCTGACCTGAAAATACCACCACCACCACAAGAGTTGGGATTGCTGGGAGCCATATTCATGGCTTTTCTGACTTCAGGCTATGATTTCTTTTCTTAATATAGTAGTTCATTTGTAGGTTTGATTGTGCTTTACTGTGATCAACTAAACTGAAAGTGAGCCTTGCGATTGGTATTCCTTATGCCCTGCTATTGCTAGAATGCAATTTCTTTTACTGGTATGGGCCACAGTAAAGCATCAGCCGCTATTTTATGGTAGTAGGATTAAGCCAAAAGGTTTCCATTTAGCTAGAATTCATTCAAGCTAATTTCAACAATAGAAATTTGTAGATGTCTGCAGTTTGCTTGTAATAGCTTAGCTGTAGCTAAGTAAAGTAAAGGTAAAGGTAAAGGTTCCCCCGCACATGTGTGCTAGTCGTTTCCGACTCTAGGGGCTCATCTCTAGGGCTCATCTCCGTTTCAAAGCCGAAGAGCCAGCGCTTGTCCGAGGACGTCTCCGTGGTCATGTGGCCAGCATGACTAGACGCCAAAGGCGCACGGAACACTGTTACCTTCCCACTGTAGTGGTCCCTATTTTTCTACTTGCATTTTTTACGTGCTTTCGAACTGCTAGGTTGGCAGAAGCTGGGACGAGTAACAGGCGCTCACTCTGCTACGCGGCACTCGGGATTTGACCCACAAAACTGCCGACCTTCTGATCGACAAGCTCAGCGTCCTAACCCACTGAGCCACCGCGTCCCTATTGTAGCTAGGTACTAGGCACTAAACATTAATATAGATACACTGGCCTATGAAAAATTATCTTACAAATACACACTCAAATACACATATACAGTGAAAAGGATCTAGACAAACCTAAATCATGGAAAATGATATTACAAGAATGCTTTATTATGCTGTAAATCTACCCAAATCCCAATAGTTAGTGAAAATATGGAGTCTCCGAATCTTATAAAAGATCAAAACTAAAGCAATGCAAGTAAATTAACTATAACCAAGAAAGAGATTGCTGCTGGAGAATTGCCACCCAGATGGCATCATCCCCAAGCCATAAATAAATACCAGGTATCTTTCATAAACAATAATATATCAGCTATAGAGGTACAGAACATAGAGTAATTCAGTGTTTTTCATGTTTGGCAGTTTTAAGATGTGTGGATTTCAACTGTAAGACGATTTTAAAGTTGCCAAGTTTAAAAAACAGTAGTTTTAATGAGTATGACAGACATTTGATGCTATTTCAAAATCTATTTCAGAAGATCAAAACTAAAGCAATGCAAGTAAATTAACTATAACCAATAAAGAGATTGCTGCTGGAGAATTGCCACCCAGACGGCATCATCCCCAAGCCATAAATAAATACCAGGTATCTTTCATAAACAATAATATATCAGCTATAGAGGTACAGAACAAAGCATTTGATGCTATTTCAAAATCTATTTCAGAAGAACAACAATGCTAAAATAAACAAATAAGGAAAAGTTGTCTTTAACTATTTTAAAAGGAGAGAATATAGGTTTCGGAAACAGTAGATGTTTTATGCAGTATTTGGGAGATACAATGGCTGGTTGGGAAATTCAAAGCATGAAGTAGGTAGCTTATTTATTTATTTATTTATTTGACTTGACATGCTGCCAGTTATCAAGGTTAGTTGACCATTTACAATCAAAATATAACATTGTAAACCAAGTTTGCATTATAAAGATTATGAGAAATAATTTAATTCTGAAATTTTGGAGTTACAAGTTGTCTTCGTTTTATGACAATTGGGACTGGCAAGTTAATTGCTAAGTCACCCGGTCACTATGTAGAAAATCACCTGACCATGAGTATACTTACAATTTTACTTCAGCTTTCTTCCCCTCTCACCACCACATCCCTGTTTTTGGAATGCTTATCCTGATTCTGGGATAATTAGTAAGAAGGGAATTAATATTTGTATTACAAGTCATCATAGGGGAAGGATTGTAAGAGATTATAAGAGAGTAAGCAGGCACATAATAGTGAATAGACATTGAAATGTGCTAGCACTGGCTGTTTGTCTAGTGTGCTTTGGGCTCCCAGCACTGAGTGTGCTAGGCAAATAACTGGCACTAGCACATTCCTTTCAATGTTTGTTTCCCTTTGTATGCCTGCTTACTCTCTTGCAATCCCTTCCTCTTCAGTGATTGCTTGTTTACATCATCTCTCTGGTTTTTGAGAGGGAAAAAAATGGGTCAGGCACAGAACTAATGTAATGATGAGCACAGGATTGAGGTTGTAAAAGCATGACTTAATTGCAAAGTTACTTTTTTCAGCAATGTTACATAGTAACGTCGAATGATTCATTGCACAATGCAGTTGATAAGTGAGGTCTACCTGTTTTAAGAAATAATACAAGTAGTCCTTGACTTACAACCACAACTGGAACCAGAATTTCTTTTGTGACTGTTGTTAAGCCCAATTTTATTATCTTTTTTGTCATGGTTAAGTGAATCACAGCAGCTGTTAAGTGAATCACAAAGTAGTTTGGCAAAACCAGCTTCCCCCATTGATTTTGCTTATTGCAAGGCACCCAGGAAAGTGACAAATAGCAATCACATGACTCTGAAATGCTGCAACCATCATAAATATATAGCAGTTGCCAAGCACCCAAATTTTGATCATGTGACCAAAGGGATGCTGCTAAGTTTGTAAATCTGAGGGGCCCGGTGGTAAGTCAGTTTTTTCCAGTGCCCTTGTAACTTTAAGTGGTCACTATATGAATGGTTGTCAATTGAAGACTACCTGTACTGGATTAGATGTACAGTCCTGGTTAAAAAGGAAGTAAAGATTTGCACCCTTCAAATGTGAGCAGAGCATTTCTATGCATTGAAGCAGACATCTGCTTTTTCAGGCTTGTGGTGGAACATAAAAAAAAACCAGTATGTGGATGATTTAATGAATTGATTCATTAGGTCCAAAATACTTCTTCTAAATCATGGGCATAGTGCTATTATCAAATAGATTCCTATAAATAAAGTCTTAAAATACACTACATTTTGAATATCCAGAAGAATATTCAAAAGTCTCAAAGTTCCTAACTGTATATTCCAATTCTTGGTAAATGTTGAAAAGTAGAATGAAAGCTA
This sequence comes from Vipera berus, assembly GCF_964194415.1. Taxonomy (NCBI): domain Eukaryota; kingdom Metazoa; phylum Chordata; class Lepidosauria; order Squamata; family Viperidae; genus Vipera; species Vipera berus. Next base: position 111,884,149 of record NC_138204.1, read on the forward strand.
CTCTCCTTTGTGAAGTAGACTTCACAGTGAGAGCTAAATATAACACCGATGAGGTAGAGATGGATTAATAGAGATGAACATTTAAGCAGTTGTTGGATCTGCAACTTCAGGCAAGTTCACTAGAAACCGGTTTGGATTTTTTTAGAAGAAACTTGTAGATGTTTGAAGCAGAATTATCACACACACACACCAACAATATTGTTGTTGCAATAGCAGAGCAGTATATTAACTATGTTACTATTTACAAATGGAGAGTCCAGATAGTAGGTCTCCTTTTTGCATACTCTCCCTTTCTGGCTGTTTAATAACTCAACAACTACAAAAGTTTTTTTGACACAATTTGATGGCCATTTTTAAAAACTGCATTTAACTTTATGAAAAATGTATTCATGCAATCTTCTGACACCATATTTAAAAATAAGTACCGGTAGTTATTTCTTTATCATTTCCCCTTTATTCTGGAGTCAACATCATTCTCAGAAATTAAATCTCTACAGTTTGGGTTAGAAGGAATCTGGTACCACCTTTTCTGACTAACCAGTCTTAGGTTATGAAAGAGAAGGGGAGACAAATTATGTATCATCAACCTATTTTCCCCTCTCTTCCATCCCAGCCACTCCTCACCTCGCTCCAATTTAAATCCTACATCAGTCTGGCCACTGCATGAATCCAGTGAAGGGAGTTACGGCTTGTAGTAAAGCTTGTAATAACATTGATTAGTCAGAAAGGTGTTACCAGACTCCTCCACCCTAGACTAATACAGCTCTTCTCTTATGATGTCTAAAGTTTGGATTAGTGACATAATTGCTGCAATTTTTAGCACGCAATGGCTCTCATGAAAATTATATTTTCTTCTACTGAGGTTCTATCCATTTCAACTTTTAAGCTTAAGTTTTGATTAATTAGTATTTATAGAAAAGAGAAAGAGAGTAGGAAATATTTTGTAACCACTCTCTTTTCTTTCCAAAGTTATCAGTTTTGTTTTCTGGTACTACTCCTGTGCTTTTAAAGGTCAAATAAGACCATTCCCTGCTTTAATTTTTCAAGCTTTTAAAAGGCATATGTACAGTATAGGGCCAGTTAAAAAGGGAACACTGTTACCCTGAATTTTTTTAATGTTAAATCATTGTTCACCAATTTAGGTTTTTAAAAAGCCTGTGTAGGCAATTGGAAGAGACTGTTTTATTTTTCCCCTCAGATCAACAGTTCCAATTTAGAGCTCCTGAACAGTCAAAATGTTTCAATTTACAGACAAGTATAGAAGAGATAATAACAATGAACCTTGTTTGAAAAGAAGTGACAAAAAGTGTCCAATGCAGTGTGAAAAGCCTCTGTAAGTATTTTTCGTAAAATCTGTTCCGTTCAAATTGCGACTAACAGTACAAACCTAAAATTTCCCTCAAAATATATACATTTTGAATTTGCAGTCTAAGCACCGCTACAATAAGCTCTCTTTGAAAACCTCTGGAAGTCCAAAAAATAAAGAAGTGAAGGCCAGGAAGAGACATTCTCTTTACACCAAGGGAACATCCAAAAAAATAAAAATAAAAAGGCAAATCATCACAAGCATAACTTTTTAGCCCGACTTGCACTGCTAGATCCCTGCAGACAAATAACCAGCACACCTACATGAAACAATTGTTCAGCCACCTGACTGTGCATCCCCAAATCATAGCGGTGCCATGTGTCCTGATACCCACACACCTCCTTCTCTTTGGCTACATTGCAGAAGAGGAATTCCTCGGGGCAAAGGCTGCGATGCCCAAATTCAGCGGCAGGTACAGGGTCAATTTTTCTGCTTCAGAGCTGGACAGAGGTACTTCCAAGAAGAGCCAAGGCAAACAATTTGCTGGAGCAAAGCCACGCTCCTTAGCCAAGCTCTGTTCCCTTATCGCTCACCCTCTACCTCCTGTCCCTCAGGTGACAAAAACAAGGTTGCTGGTACGTGCCCGGCTCACCCAGCCCTGGGTCTGTTGCCATGGCGCTGCATCCATAAGGAGATTAGAGAAGGAAGGCAGCAGGGAGAAGCAGCAGTGGCAGAGCTCAGGGAGCCCCCTTGGCAAACACTGCAAAGGTGTGACCTTTCAAAGGAAGGGGAGGGGGAGGAGTCCCTCCAGTTCCTTCAAGACACAGACACAAGAACTGAGCAAGACAAACGGAGTAGGGGATATGAAGAGTACAACAAAAAGCTTTATTCATCTTTCCCACTTAGAGGCTTTTTAGTGTCAAGCAGGCTATATCCTCTGCTGATCTCTGTTTAGCTTCCTATGGAGAGATCAAGAATTCAAAAGGAGCAGATCCCTAAAAATATATAGGTTCATGTGGCCAAAACACAGATGGAATCCTGCAAATGGAAATTTTACACACACACACACACACACACACACACACACACACACACAGAATATACATACACATACTACATATGAATCTTCCACATTTTAAATTTGTATTTCCTTCTGTTATCAGATAAAGTCTGCTCCAAGCTTTCCCTATGAATTCGCCACAACACATATTTTCTCTCCACTTCAAATACATTTCAGAGACAGCGTACAAAGGCAGGGAAATTACCACAAAGTAATACTAAATCCTCTTTGTATAGATTTCACACACAGAGACCACACACATATACAGTATATAAAAACTGATTAGTTGGAAACTGGATTAGAAACTCCACTAGATTATTAACTTCACATCTAGTCAAGATTTTTAGCCCACTTCGATCCATTTCATTTACAACTTCTGTTATCTGATCTGTGTGATTTTATTTTTCTGGATGTGGCTAAGTTTTGTTATGCTGTTCATTTATTCAAACCAAATTCTGGGAGGCTCCCAATCAACCACAATTTGTAAAGTAGGACATGTTTTGATTTTATCCATTTTATCATTGTTCAGTTCCATAATGGTTTTCATTTGCTGCCTCAGAATTTGGCTTCTTTGTTTTTGCACTGGTCAACGACTATAAGTTTACTGATACTACTAACGGGGTTCAGTATACACAATTAAAAAGTGAATCAATGATTTTCTCATTCCTCTTGTCACATTCTACATGAGAGTTAGAGGTGTTCAAGATTTTGCAGTGGCTCCAAGGACTGAATTGCAAATTAGAAAGACTGTCTGTGACTTGAAACCAACTTCAAATTCTTTTTTCTATATATTAATCTCAAAATTTTATGCAATGAGTTAACCAAATACAATTTTCTTAGATACTGTTAAATCACATGCCAAAAAAGCAACAGTTGTCAATACTGCTAGTTTGTAAATATATTAAAGAGGAACAAGCAGCCACATGCTTCTCCCAGAAGAAGGAAGCAGAAGTCACTAGCCTGATGATGACGGATGGGATTTCGTCGAAACGTTGCTCCTACACCTTTAGTTCTACGCGGGGGAAAAACCCGAATGACCAAACATACACACACACACACACACACACACACACACACACACACACACACACACACACATATATATATATATATATATATATATATATATATATATATATATATATATATATATATATATATATATATATATATATATATATATATATATATATTTGTGTTGCAGAACAGAAATCTCATCTGACATCCCAGTGCTGCAATTAAGAAAGCAATTTGACCAAACCTCTGGCTTTGAGCATGGAGATAATAATCCAAAGTCACATCACTGGTTTCTAATGATCAACAGTGGTGGTAGATTAAAAGACCTTTTCCTCTGTTAGAGAAGAAATTATTGGAAAAACAAGAGGTGTTTACCAGTATTGTATCTGCAAAGACAGAAGTTAATCAAAGGAAGCACAATTGTTGTAAACAGGAACATCACAAAGACCAGCAGAAGGACAGTTCAGTTAGTGCATGAACATATCTGTCTTTATATCTTAGAGTTTCATTAGCCTCCCAAATATTTATTTCATTTCCATTTAACCCAGATTATTAACCCATTTCCCCCAATTCTACAGCCCAGATCTATAAAAATCTTTTCACATAAGATAAAGGAGACAAATAATAGTTTCATTCCATACAGCATTAACCTGTGAACTCTCAGGCTTCCTCCTTCCATTATATATACAAGTTGGACAGTATTTAATATTTTATTGTTATGTATATGTAGGGGTTATACATATGTTGTATGTAGTATGTTTTAGGTACGTGTCATGCATGTGTCTTACTTTGAGAGCGGGCAGCTAAATTTCATTTTTGATGTGCACCATTGTGCCCACAGTAAAAAAAATGACAATAAAGATTATCTTATCTTATCTTAACAGGTGACTGCTATTTTTCTCTGCAGAAGCTAATGACCAAATAATCATATCTCTATTAAATTAAATGTTTCTTAAATGAAGATTTGATCACATTTTATTTTGTCCTTGTCCTACTACCATTTTGGAGAATGGTTACTGGTTCACCACTGAAAAGGCTAAAAGTGACTCCCAATTTGCAAAGTCATTGACTTAACTAATAGCATCCAGTCTGTTCTAGTTAATGCTCTATGAACTTATATTCATATTTAGATTCAAAACAGAACATTTTATAGCTTTAATCACTTCCATAATGGTTGGAGAAAACTGTTTTAACCTGAAAACAACTTTTTCAAATTAAAAAACAGGGTGTGAGCTTGAAAATTATTCAGAATTGAAATATTTTATATATCCTTATTTGCCATTACATACACAGCTCACAAATTATACCGCTAATCCTGTAGCCCTCTAGTTTTCCTCCCAAAAGCCCGGATACACAAATAAAATAAAATAAAATAAATAGTGGTCACTGATGTGATTTGTTAAGATTTACTGCCATTGACAAGAACTTTCCTGTCCTTTTTGTTCAACCGCAGGATAAAACAGTGCCATGTACCGCATCCTTGTTGAATGAATGACTGCTCTGATCATATAGATACAAGGTACTGTTATAAGGAGAAGCTAAAATCTGTTAGCAACTAGGCACTTTGCCTTGTGCTGGCAATAGCAACTCTTCTATTACTAATTAAGAAACTATCAGTTCCTCTGCTTATTGTGTGTTGATCAAGAATTTCACTAACTGTCTACTATTGCTGAGGTTATTGATCTTTTTCATTCTCATATTGGTTCAGACAGCACACAACAGGAATGTAACAATGCCATTCTACCACCCAACCTGACAACCCAGTGCTTTTTTTGTAAAAGAAAAAGGTGACGGAACTCACATGTCAAAGAACCCGCCTTGCCTACCCTACAAGGTTCCATCCAAAAAAGGTGCTGGAACTCCGTTCTGAGCGTTCTATGAGAAAAAAAGTCCTGTGACAACCAATAATAGTTTTCAAGAAGAGGGTAGAGAAGAGTTGAAAATCAGACTGCTTTCTGCATATGAAGCACATGTGCTGCTTCTGACTTATTTAAACTCTGAAGTCTAAATTGTAGGTTTCAATTATGATTACTATAAGGCAGAGTGGCAAGGCATTAAAATAATTCCAAAGGTAATTATAGGTAGCATTCATTCAGCAAAATGATATACTCTTCATAGGCTTAATATAGCTGATTTAAAATGCCACATATAGTTCCCTACATCAGGGCTTTTCAACCGGTGGTACGCGTACCACTGCTGGTACGCGAGCACCTGGCTGGAGGTACGCGGTATTGCCTTCCTCCCTCCCCGCCTCCCCCCGCCTCCTCCCTCCGTGCTCCGCTCCTTTCCAGCTCACTTGCTTGCAGAAAACATGCTGCTTGGCAGCGGCCTGCAGGAACCCTACTGAGGGCAAGCAAAGAGTGCAGGCACAGAGTGAGGCCACGCCCTCCCCAGGGACTCGTGCAGCAACCGGATTGACTTCTGATTGGCGCTTCTTCAGGGCACATATGGCCAGGAAGGCACGTCAGAGTCCCAGGTACCGGTAAGGCAATTAGCCTGCTCCTCCCACATCACCCACCAGCATGAGAGCGCCTTGCCAGCTGCCGAACCCTGGCTTTTGAGCAGGAGCGGCCTTGCCCTGCTTGCCCTTGGCCGCCTCCGTGGTTGCCGCTCTAGCGTGGAGAGAGGGAGGCCGGTCCCCGTTCAGCCTGCCAGCCCTGGGAGAGCCCCGCACGAGTGCCTCGCCGGCTGCCAAAACCTGGCTTTCGAGCAGGAGTAGCTGTCAAGCCTCAGGCTCGACAATCAACCAGGGGGGGGGGAAATCCGTGCAGCAACCCAGCTACCTGGCCTGCCAGCTGCTCTTTGCTCCGCTGATCAGCTGTGAGGCTGAGACTTCGGATTCAACAACACCAACCAGCAGAGAGCACCGCTGATCAGCTGGCAGGCTGGGACTCCAGATCCGATACCGCCGGCCAGCTAGAAGTCCCAGCAGGCAGCCCTGATGCTGCCGAACAGCTGGAGCGTCAGAAACCTTCTCTCGGGTCCGCCAGTCAGCTGGGAGCGCCGGTGCTTTTGAGCAGGAGCGGCTGTCAAGCCCCAGGCTCGACAATCAACCGGGGGGGGGGGAAATCCACACAGCAACCCAGCTACCTCTCTCCCCCAGTCTTTTAAAATATTTAAAATAAAATACAGGATGTGTTGTTTCGGATGTGAGCTTCTCAAAATCTCTTGCATCTTGCCAAAAGCATGCATAGCCCTCCATTCAGCTATTCTTGATCACGTTTGGACCCCTAAACTCATAAAAGCTTTTAATGGTTTCACAGATCGGAGCAGCTGGCAGGCCAGGTAGCTGGGTTGCTGCACGGATTCCCCCCTCCCAGTGGTTGATTGTTGAGCCCGGGGCTTGACAGCCACTCCTGCTCGAAAGCACTGGTGCTCCCAGCTGACTGGCGGCCCCAAGAGAAGGTTGCCGACGCTCCCAGCTGTTCGGCGGTGTCAGGGCCACCCGCTGGGACTTCCAGCTGGCCGGTGGTGTTGGATCCGGAGTCCCAGCCTCCCAGCTGATCAGCGGTGCTCTCCGCTGGTTGGCGGTGTCGAATCTGGAGTCTCAGCCTCCCAGCTGATTGGCAGAGCAAAGAGTGGCTGGCAGGACAGGTAGTCGGGTTGCTGTGCAGATTCCCCCCCCCCCGGTTGATTGTCGAGCTGGGGCTTGACAGCGGCCTTGCCCTGCTTGCCCTTGGCCAGCGCTGGGAGAAGGAAGGAAGGAAGGAAGGAAGGAAGGAAGGAAGGAAGGAAGGAAGGAAGGAAGGAAGGAAGGAAGGAAGGAAGGAAGGAAGGAAGTGACAACAGGAGGAAGGAAGGGAAGGAGGAAAGGACAAAGGGAGGGAAGAAGAAAGGAAGGAAAGAAGGAAGGGACAATGGGAGAGAGGGACGGAGGGAGAGAGAGAAGGAGAGGGATAGAGAGAGCGAAAGAGAGGGAGAGAAGGAGAGAGAAAGAAAGAGGGAGGGAGAGAAAAAGAAAGAGAGAGGGAGAGAAAGAGAGAGGGAGAGAGCAAAAGAGAGGGAGAGAGAAATAGAATGGGAGAGAAGGAGGGAGAAAGAGGGAGGGAGAGAGAGAAATAGAGAGAGGGACAGAGAAAGAGAGGGAGAGAAAAATAGAGGGAGAGAAAGGGAGAGAGGGAGGGAGATAAAGAGGGAGAGAGAGAAGGAGAAAGAAAGGGAGGGAGAGAGAGGGAGAGGGAGAGAAAGAGAGGGGGGAGAGAGAGATTCTCACATGGCAATAAATCCCAAGATGGAAAAACCTCTCCCAGCTGTCCACTGAGCTTTAACTGCAGCCATTGACATATGCAATCTATCTCAGCCATTATTCTGTGCCCTCCCCCATTATAAGCAAACTAAAAAGAAGAATTTCCAAGGCCGGTAAGAAAAATCATCAGTCCCTCACATTACCTAACTGCCTATATACTCAATATAAGAACTTGGTGATTTGTTTTTCTTTTTTAGAACAAAATTTCACAAGTGAAATGCAGGGTTATTTTAACTTTATCACCTGCATAAAGAGCAAAACAAAGCAGCAAACAAGAATCATAGAGGAAGAAACATGTGTCCAATTCAATATTAATTTCTTGCATCTCTGAAAAATCCTTCACGGAGTGGGAGACCGAAATATGCCTGAAGTACAAGCTGAAGCATGTCAGGCAGTATCAAAAATGAGACCGTACTGGAAGGGTAATTTGCTTCAGACTCTGCTAAGGGAGACCTGCAATGGCAGGGGGATTTCTAAGACATTGGAAAGTGCGTGTGAAACACAAATAGCTGGGAACAGCTGTTCATGGCAAGTCAAAAACAAAAACAAAGCTTACAAAAAGGAGAGAACACTTGTTACATCAAAGCAGTATTTAGGGATCTGATTCCTACTTATCAAGGCATCGCAAGGTTTTCTACAAATTTCAGTCAAAAAATTTTTTTTAGTTGGCTGCAGCCTTCTTCTGAGTTTCTATAGTATAAATCTGCTAAGATACAAATGTGTAGAGCTATTTTTCATATGAAAATAATCCTATTCTATCTTTTTTATAACTGAAGGGGGCCTGATTCCATGATGGAAATAGAGACTTGGTTATTTTTATTTTCAGAATAAATCGAACATGAAAATGCTTATATTCAGTTAAGTTTAATTTCTCTAACTGGTAGACACAGTAAGTCCATTGCCAGGACAAAAAAAAAGTAAAGCAAGTCCATTAATTAATCCAATTTTAGACTAGCCATCTCTTTCCCGCACACCCACATAAAATTAAACTCTGTAGGTTAATAAAAAGACATATTTTCAAAGTCTTCTTAAAAGCTAATGTGGACAGCAGCCCCCATGCTTTAGTGTGAAATCAGTTCCACAAATATGCAATAATCCTACAGAAAGCTCAATCTCAGGTGTAGTCAGGGAGCTTTCCCAGGTGTTACGAGTGAGCGGTGGGAAACCTATAAGGAAATTCTGCAAATAAAATTTATTTCTGTTTGGTAGAGACTGCCCTGGGAAATAGGGCAATGCAAGTTAAATTGCATTTTGATGACTGCAGACTGATGGTAAACAAATTTAGTCAGAAAATTAAAAAGGGTTTAAAGTATTTGAACTGTATGCAATAAAAACAAATTCATTTAAATATTTGTTTGCTGTGCTTTCATTCCTGTTTTTCAGTTAAGACACAAAGAAAAGGGGAAGGTTTTTTTAATACTAGCACACTGCAATAAGATCATTTTAATCCATGTGATCTATTTAAAGCCAGCAGAGAATGAATATATAATAATTTTTATGTGACAGTATTTATAGACCATTCCAGTCTCAGTAACTGTGGGCAATATTCATAAACTATCTAAACCATGAATAAATACATTAAAATATATCCATATATTTATTTTTGAAAAATCACAAATCATAAAACCCAGATGAATGCCAGAATCACTCTAGCGCAGGGGTGTCAAACTCAGTTTCATTGAGGGCCGCATCAGCATTGCAGTTGCCCTCAGGGGGCCAGATGGGTTTGGCCAGGGTGGGTGTGGCCTACTGGGTGGGCGTGGCTAGAGTGCATATGGCCTACTGGGTGGGCATGGCCAGCTCTACATCGTTCGCATCAAGGGTGCCTATGAGGGCCTGGGCAGGAGTGGGACAGATCTGAGGGTCTCTGGCAGAAGGAGGGTCTCTGGGCCAGGGCCAAGGCAGTGGGGGCCATTCCCTCACTGTTTGCAGGATGGCTTTGCGGGCCACATGAAACCACTTCGCGGGCCAGATCCGGCCCCCGGGCCTTGTGTTTGACATGTCTGCTCTAGCGTATAAAGGCACTCTCAAATAAAAAAACTGTTTTATGCAAACAGAATACAGGCAAATCCCAAGGAATTATGCAATAGGGAGGAGGGCTGTTACTTATAAGGCTGGCTTCCTGGTCCAGTCCCCTTAAATTTATGGGCAGAAACAACTGCGACATGACATTCCCTTCTGGTGAATATTTATTATTTATTTATTTTTAGTATATTTTATTGGTTTTTTTAACATAGTCACCTTAATATTTGGTAAACAGCGTGTTGTCTGAGTTTATATTTCTATAATTCTATAATTCACATAGTAGCTTTCTTTGATTTTCCTTTCTTCCAATAATATTCTTTACCAACCTTAAATTAGTACATTTCTTAGTATTTTGATAGATAACAATTAAATATAAACATTTTTCTAATATTTAACAACTACATCAATATTTATTTATTTGTTTATTTATTTGATTTATATACCGCCCTTCTCCTGAAGGACTCAGGGCGGTGTACAGGGCAATAAAATAAGAATACAGGATACAAGATTTAAAGTTAATATAAAGTTCTTTTCCAATTAATCATCTTAATTACCTCATCATAGATCCTGTTTTCAAAGTTCTTATTTAGATTTGTTTTCCCCACAATGTTCAAAACATTCTTACCAGTTAAGATTTTTTCAGAGTTAATTACACTTAAATATTTAAGTCATTTTCCTCATACAAGCCATGCCAACAATTTTACATTTCTCATATCTTAAAAAAAGAGAAGAAAAAAGGGAAGAAATAGTATACTACTTGAGAAACATGTCCTTTTTAAGCTAAGATACATTTATATCCAGAATTTTTCTATTATTTTTAATTGTATTCAAACAAATGTTTAATCTTTAAATATTCCATTTAATAAATCCAATCATCTAATCTTTTGAATCTATTCAGAACATTTTTATCAATTGAGATTTTCTCAAGATCAATTACACTTAAGTATCTAAAGCTTTTCCCTCATATAAACTGTCCCAACATCTTTATTATATTTCTCATATCATAAAAAAAGGAAAAAAATACTATGTTACTTGAGGGACCCATCCCTCTTAAACTAAAATACATTTATATCCAACATTTTTCTATTTTTTAAACTATATTCAAACAAGTATTTAATCTTTAGATATTCCATCTGATAAATTCCATCATCTAATTTATTGATTCTAACTTTAGCCTTTTTATTTTATTTTTTTGCCAAACATCTTCCCTAATCTGTATGCTCCACTGGACCAAAAAGTCTTCCCATAATCTTGTAGATGTTGTTGTAGGTACAGGAGACAAATTCAGTAAGATGTTTTTGTGGGAGGGTTTCGCCCCTCCGTATTCATTGAAAAACTTTTGCTTTCTTTCTTAATGTGTCTTATCATTTTTTGTCTCTCAAGTTCTCATAGTTCTCCTGACAGCTCTATAATCCATTTTGTCAAATCTTTTTTCTTGTCCTCAGACTTACTTTGCAATCTTGAAGTATAGGTTATCTTTTCCATGTCCTATATTTCCTGCAAGTTTTTCTCCGCCTGGGTTAAGTCATAATTCCTTCCATTTTTGGGTTCAATCTTTAAATCTCTTTCCTCTGGTTTATGTTCCGTTGTCTGCTGTATCTGATCGTTCTCTTTTCTCTTTTCTTAATTTTTTTGTTGTAAAATTAAATTGAAGATGTGCTCATTTATATTTTCAAAGTTGTTTTTAATTTCCTGGTGTTTGAAATCATTGTCGTTTGAATCAGTTGCAATGTAACATACATTTCCTCCTGTTTTTTCTTGATATGTTCTTTCTGCAGATCTCTGATGTTTCATGATAGCCAAAAGTTAAAGTTTTCCTTTCTCTGCAAACACTTTAGAGTTACTGTTCAATAAGTATTTATAATCCAGGAAGGTCGAATATTTTTTTTAAGGTTTATAGTTCTCACCTTGTAGGTAGCCTAAAATGTTTTCTTTTCTTTGTTATAGCTGTTCTCTTTTAGTTAAGACATTGAAGTTTACAAAAACAAGTTATCTTTTTTCTGGGCTTTCTGCCAATTCCTGTATTAGAGCAACTATAGCTGTATATTTTCATCCACCACTAGATGTCAACCCCAGTTAATTTTTTTCAGTTTTCAAAACAAATAATTACTTTCTTCTGTTTTCATCAATAATCTTTTGAAAAGAAAATCTTAACAAATTCCATCAGTTTCAAACTTATCCAGATTTAAGTTTTATATTTAAGTTTTATATTCATTTCATTTCAATATATTTCTGTCTCCCATAAAAGTTTAATTTGCTGCTTCCTTCTGTGGGAGGGTGGGGCAGGAGTTCCCCTCCTTCTCACTTTCAGTGTTTTTTCTCTCCAGGAAATCAAATATCAAGCAGAAGAGAGAGAATTGATATTCTTACCCAGTTCCAAACACGTTGTTTACGGTCAAGCTTGAATTAATGCTCTTTGGCTTTGGCTGCTTGTAGCTTGGGCTAGACACTGGAGTGAAGCTAGCCTTTCTTCTGCTGGTTTCTGGAGGGCTTTTCCCGAATAACCAGATTGACCGCCATCTCTCCATGGTCAGCGGTGCTCCCCTCCTTCTTTGTCGCCTCTCCAAGGCAACTTTAGGCCCTTTTAGGGTCCCCTAACAAAGAAAAAGTGGCTGAAGGGTACGGAGCCTCACGATTCCTCAGCTGCTGCGCTACTGAACAAAACCAGAAGCCTGGTGAATATGTATTATTGTACATCACTCAGAGTTGTCCTATGAGCAAGAGGGAAGGTTCCAAAAATGTGTTAGATAGATAGATAGATAGATAGATAGATAGATAGATAGATAGATAGATAGATAGATAGATAGATAGATAGATAGATAGATAGGTAGGTAGGTAGGTAGGTAGGTAGGTAGGTAGGTAGGTAGGTAGATAGATAGATAGATAGATAGATAGATAGATAGATAGATTATGCATTACAAATACACACCCATATACACACATGCACACAGAGGAGATGCATCTATATTTCATACAATCTGTAAAGAAGTATTTTCCTAAGATTCATGTAACATTGATAAATGTCCATGATTTTTGTTCTAAAGGGGCACCATTTTAAGATACCTACCACACAGTTCTTGTATAACTGGAGATTTCAAGAAAATGTGTAATGTCTGGAAGAGGGGGCTCACTCCAGGTCCAGACCTCTTGAGATTGTTATTATCATGGATCACGGGTGGTAGATCTTTTCCATTGCTGCTTTCATTTCTCTAGACTACTATTCCTATGAAATCTGAATGGCCTCATCCTGCTTTGTTTTCAGAAGACTATTAAAGTCTGGCTCTTTGAGAAATAAATTAAGTTTGTTCCCTGTAAACAACAGTTGATATTGTATCATGACGACTATAATCATGTCTTAATTTGAAGTTTACAACTGTATTTTTTTTAAAAAATATTTTTACCATACATCTGAAATTTTAAGCTGTTCAGAATAATTTTTGACTGGAACTTCAATAATCAGACAACATCATGGCCATATTTTTTTAAAGAATTCTAGTTTATGTCAGAAGAGAAACTAGGGAAAAGTACACTTTTTCTCTCTCACTTTTTGTCTTGGACTAAGCAATATTATGCAAAGTACAAAAAATTACCGAGAAATACTAAGCCAAATTTGCAAGAAAAATAACTAAAGAAGTTATATTAGTTATTGACCAGCAGGAGGCACTACACAAATAGTTTGAACATTATTGGGACTATCAGTAGAGGTAGCCTCCATACTAGCAGGTATCTTGTGCTATATAAGTTCCCTCCCCTTAAGAAGAGGTGATCTTGAGGCCTCAAGAAGGATTCCTAGTCCAACAAAAATAATAACTCTTTATTATGAGGGGGAAAGGGATATCTGCACAGCTTTTATGACTAAAATATAATTAATTCTACACTCTGCACCAAGATGTAAATGAGATTTAGCTACATTTTCTCCCCTTTCTACACTGCTAGATAAATTCTTCATGCTTTAGAAATCTCTCCCTCAATCCGGAAGGTGAATGGAATTCTGCAGCCAAAGTGTACCATGCTATAATCCCTTATCATTCCATTTCCTTTCTCCCAAAGCTGAGATGACTCTATGCCTTGAATAAAGCCTGAAAACTGATGTGACAATGGATGTTGTCACTCTGACAACTGAGAATCAGCAGCCATTTTTACTTTTGCTTCTAATGTGCCTTTTCTATTCTTTTACAGTTCAGATGTAGAAGGAGGGATGGGGTAAATGCTTGAGGGTTTAGCTAGCCATAACAATGTAGAAGTGTGGGAACTCAAGGACATGGTCTGATAAGGTTTTGGTGGGCTGAGGGGCCAGTGAGAAAAGCTTGTGTTAATTGGGGAATGTGATTTATGACAGCTTTTATGGGGTGGGAATTGCAACTTGTTACTTTGTGTCTGGGGGGAGGGAATCTCAGTTTTGGGTTCAACTATGTAAGTGCTGATACTTTGTTTCCTAATAAAATGTTCTTTAAGGAAGAATTCTTGCTTGAAGTTCTTCTACCAGCTTCATCTATCAGAACCATGACACATTTGTTGCTACAGGATTGGCGGTACTAAACTGACCTTGCCTGGTCCAGAAGAGAATCCAAATGGTTAAGACATGAACAGTCGTAACTGCAAAGAGAGCTGGTTACGTCACAATTTCCCCCAAGATATTCATCAGGCACAGCAATCTTTACACCCAGGAAGCAAATGATTATCATTTCTACAAGGGTTAGGACCCCTCTTGCTCATATCTGTTTCCGTTTCCTTCTTTTTGCCAATTCTTCATAAAGAGAGGAAGCACTGAGTTAAATAACACTTCTGAAGGATCAAAAAAAAAATCCGCTCTTGACTTGGGGACATGCATTGCAGCAATGTTAATATTTGAGAACAGATTAATTGTATTAAACTCCAAGAGAAGTAAGCCTGTGAGAAATCACCACAAAGGTATGATACTGTGTGTGTGTGTGTGTGTGTGTGTGTGTGATACCAGAAATGTTTAAAAAACTTAAGAAACGGCAAGCTATTTTTAACATTAGAATGGAGACTGAAAGACTATCAGAGATAAATGCATTAATATTACACATTCAATCATTAAGCTAAAACAAGCCATTTCAGGAAGAAATGGATGCTCTCTGCAGCAGAAACTTGAGCCCTAATGATTTTTGTCAGTGCTGCCAATGCTATCACATTACTCACATTTACAAGCTGAACCTTCATGTTAACTACTAGGGGAAAAAACTCACTTCATTCAACCACCAGCTGTTAGAATGTAATGAAGTAGAATTAGGAGCCAAAATGTCTCTACAATGAAGCATTTGTAACAATACTAAACAATTTACAAATGAAAGTCAGGCCTTTTTTTATATAAACTCTGAAGCCTCTATTTATCCTAGAGCTTCCTGAATCAGTCTGGTTTTTCAATTACTGCAAAAACAACACTCCTCTAGTTCCTCTTTTTATCATAATCGTTCCTCTTCAAACATCCATTAATGTAAAACTGAATAATTTTGGAATAATTATTGAAAATTGTCTAGTTTTCAAACTAAAGTAGTAAGTTTTTGATACATTCTCTGTCAAGTTGAATTCAACTCCTGGACATGACCATATTGTCTTCTTGTCAATAATATGAAGAGATTTGCCAGTACTTTTTTCTAGGATTTACTAGTACTAAGTTTAGCCTGCTATTTCATAATGAAGTGAAGATTGCCCAAGGACTGCCACCTTGCTGGGCTATGCAATGTTACTGAGCCCGAAGGAGGGGTCAAATGTCATGAGCCCCTGCTTGCCTGCAAGAGATCTAAGTCCAGCCCACCTTGAATACCTTCTTATTCCTGCTCATTTCCCTTGAACATTAATAGATCAGATTTTTGTAGAGAGATTAAGCTTGCAATAAGTCTTTATACTCATTTGAACTGCCTGAATCTCCTGATTTCCGTGGTGCTTGACAGGAGACTTTGCTGTTTTGGAAGAGACCAGGAGAAGTCACTGGTCTTGTTTTAGGTTTCTTGACCTAGCTCATGGTTATAAAGACCACAATAAACACTTTAAAAAGTATTCTTGATACATACATACAGTATATTGGAAGTACAACAATATTAATTTATCTTTAAAAGAAGCTTTATGTACTCAGGATTCACTATCAAAGATGCTATTGTCCAGGAGACAACTAATATATTCTTTAGCATTTTGTAAGTCTTTGATCAAGTGCAACACTTAACTTAGTGATATCGTCTCCAGTAAAAACAATTACCATGCCATGGTAAAGGTTTTTATGCACTTCATCAGGGGAAAGCTTTTTTACTATGATAAAAAATTGTAAACTTTTAAGGTGCCATGAAACTCTTCATTGCATGTGAAGTAAAACACCAATACAGCTGCCGTTTGGGAATAAGTTAACCAATTCATGAGCTTGCATCAGGCTTTAGTGGGTCAGTGAGTGAGACATGTCATACAAACCAATGGCAAAGGTTTCCTTGATTTTTAAATTGTAGATTGTAAACCCTAAGTTGAACATTTCTGGTAAAAAAAAGTTTCAGTTTTTAGTGGTTTTATATGTACTAATGCAGATTAATATACCTCACCAAATTCTTGGAAACAACTAACCCCTTTGGCCATCCATGAAGAGTCTTACCTTTCTTCAATGGTCACACGACGACGAAAGCTGGCATTCCTATCCAGCTTAGATTGGCTCTTTGTTCTTTTGATTGAGCCTCTAAGCCGTCTACTAAAGAAGCCCTAAAAAAAGACACAAGAAGGAAAATTATACAACCTAGAACTAGTATTTTTAAGTAGCTTCTCTTTAAAAAAAAGGCTTTGGTAATATTTGGATTATGCAACTCAATCTAAGACAATGGTAATTGTGATAATAGGACTTATATTTGCCCCAGGTAGGAGTTCAAACAAATCAGTAACAGAGGACAAAACTGGGTTATATCTTAAAACTCTCTAGGAATATCAGAGAAACAGGTTTATGTCAGCAAAAAAACATTATTGCAAAATAAATTGAATAACACTATAGATTTGTTGAGAATTGCCAAACAAGGCCAAGGAGTGAAGAGGGAATGCTTATGTGGTGTTGACTGGTAGTCTGTGGCAATAAGAAGCAACGTGGTGAATCACATCTCATATTTGCTCTAATTTAATAATTAAATTTAATGGAATTAATCTCACCAAATCTTAATATAAATGACTCTGAGATAATGAAGAAAATATAAGGTAAACTGTCCCTCACTGTCAGTATCTTCAATCTTTTCTTTCTCAGTCCTTTTAACAAACTTACCCTTGAACCAAAAGAAAAATGTTTTTAACCTCTGGATTAAATTAAGAAATACTCTTAATTAAGAAATATTGTTATCCCATTAAGATCTAGGTCAATTTTTGCTTAGCATTTCAGAGACAGTTTAATACCATACTATAGCCTCAATTTTACAGTATATATAACAGGTAAAACAAAAAACATGTGTCTCTATGGTAGTTCTACAGGCTATCAGACTAACTTACATGACAAAATCTTCCATTAAAAAACATCAGGACATGGCTATTAGTGACAGAAAATTCTCTTTTAATTTTTTTTCATAAAAATAAAGTGCTGCTTTGATGATTTAGAGATGCCTTTGGGTTTTAAATATTATAGTTTCATTTCGTATTTAATTATTGTATGGCTTGAAATATATTACAGTATTTTTTCAGTATCTTTTAAGTAGAAAATTAAGAAATTAAAAAAAGGAATTTCAGTTACCATACAAATTTAGCATTTAAAAAACAATTGTTATGGGCAGTTACAAGCTAGATGGAAAGAAGACCAGAAAATTGGTATTTCGACAACTGATGAAAATTTGGTAAAACAAATCAGAGATCAAAGTCAAGCGCATATAAGAAGGATATATAATGCATTGATAGAAATAGATTCAGACATGGAATTTGTTAAAGATTGTATGATAAAATGGGCCCAGAATTTTCAGGAGTTAATAATGATGAACATTTGGGAAAAAATTTGGGTCAGAAATGTAAAATTCACACAGGGACAAAATTTAAGAGAGAATTTTTATAAAATGTTTTATAGATGGCATTTAGATACGAAAAAATTAGCATGTATGTATCCAAATTATCAGCCTAAATGTTGGAGGTGTGGTTGTGATGATGCAACGTATTATCATATATGGTGGACTTGCAAAAAAGTTAAAGCTTTTTGGATTAAAATTTGGTGGAATATGCAGAAAATATTTAAGAAAAAGATAAGATTTTCTCCACAGTTATTTCTGTTGGGTATTATTACAGATTGTACTGTTATAGAAACCAAATTGATGTTGAATTTAATAACGGCAGCAAGACTTTTGGTATCTCAATATTGGAAGAAGGAGGATCTGCCTACGATAGAAGAGTGGACTTTAAAAGTTTCAAACCTGGCAGAAATGGCAAAAATCTCAGCATATTTGAAAGAACAATCGCAACAGAGATATATTTTGGAATGGAGAAGATGGATCGATTATATTCAGAATAAATATGGGACTAAAAAGTTTCATTTAGCATATGAATAAGTATTAGTATTATAAGATGTATTATTATTTAGTTATTAGTATTTAGTTATCTAGTTATGTTTAAGGGGAGTTAAAGTGTGATAGAATTTTAAATGTTTTTTTTAGTCAGTTAGCTTATTTTAGCTTAAGTTTGTAAAAGTTAATACCCTGTATTCAGCTCTGGGAAGTCGGGGGGGGGGAGGGGGAGGGAGGGTAAGTGGGGGGGAGGGAGGGAGTTTATGTTTTTAAAATGTATTTTAAAACTTTTCAATAAAAACAAACAAACAATTGTTAAACTGAGCCAGATTCAGATAACCGTAATTCAACTGAGGCAAAATTTTAGTTAAAACAATTAAGGACAGACTCAAGAAGTAATGATTGAGCAAACAAAGGGAAGGTATAGAGCAGGGGTGTCAAACTGCCAGCCCGCAGGCCGTATGCGTCACATGGAAACCGTGCCCATCCCATTGCCAGCAATGGCAAAACAGTCCCGATACATTGCATGACGTCACACGACGTCGCAAGTTTGACATTTCTGGTATAGAGACAACACCAGCAAGATCTGTATAAATAAAGGGCCAAGGTCATTAAGAAATATCTATATTGTCCATGGTACTGAAAACAAGCCTAATTAAAGGGTTATTTGAACAATAAGTTTTGACAAATGATTTACGTAGGCAAGTAACCAATAAACGCTTTAGGTGTTCTCTCAGAGTCACAGTAAAAACATATGTATAATACTTTATTGCAGAGATTATTTAGAAAAGCTAGCCTTAAACACAATCCTTAATGGAGTATGACATCATCTTGCAAGATACATGCAGTCTTCAACTTACAGCCATTTGTTTAGTGACAGTCTCAAATTATAGTGCACTGAAAAAGCAACTTGTGACTGGTTCTCACAGTTCTGACCATTGTAGCATCCCCACAGTAGAAATCTGGGCATTTCTCTATGGGCATGTATTTACAATAGTTGCAGCATCCTAGCCTTATGTTATTGTCATTTGCTACTTTCCAAGCTGGCTACTGAAAGGCAAAGTCAATGGGGAAACCAGATTTGCTTCATGACTGCACGATTGACTTAACAACTGTTGCTTAACTGCAGCAAATAAAGCATAAAATTGGGCACAGCTCACTTAACAACTGCCTTGGTAAGCAATCAAAATTCTGGTCCTAATTGTAGTTCTAAATCAAGAGCCACGTGTACATAATTGAGGCAATATGTTGAATGTTCAGATAAATGAAAAAGTTCCAAGAAATTCCCCCCCCCAAAAAATCAATTCTTTTCAAAACTTACAATACTAGCAAAAAGGGAGCTGAAAGGCAGTCTGAAGCAGGGAAGGGGAATGAATTCTTGAATACATCTGCTACTATTCTCCTGAAGAAAAATATAATATCACAGGGGTGGGATAGTTTAGGATAAAGTGATAAATTAAATTAGCAAGTCATTGATTTAGAATTGTTTCTATTTGGTTGTTTTTAAATATGAAAATGCCACTAGTCTAGCAAGAAAATATAACCTGTTGCTAACACTATACACTAGAGGCATAACCCTTCCCCATGAAATATAAGACTGCTTTTTAATATAAGACTGCTTTTTCAAAAACTATATAATAAAACAGCCCAATTAATGTAATATTTGTACTGGATTAAAAAAAACCCTCTTTATTTAAGGGTTAATTACATATTCAAAGAAGAAGAATTAGCATGGCTTCTGAAAGGCAAGTCTTGCTTCACTATACATTTAGCATTTTCTAAAAACGTCAACCAGTATATGCAAACTTAATGGTGTGGTAGCCCTTGTCTATTTGGACTTTCACTGTATTCCACAAAATAACAGTTCTCAGAATAAAAGGAAGTCAGAAAAAGGTCCATAAGTATCTGAACAGGACTACAGGTACTTCTTTTTAACTTATTCACAAAGGTCTGAGTTTTAAGATAGCAGAGAATCTAATTCTGATTTATTCAATATAATAAATATCAAATGGAGAGCAAAGATCTACATAATGATTTTTCTGAGCTAAATGACTGAACAAAATAGCAACTATTCACTTTAAATTTAATATCAAGCTATTGGTTAAAAAAACCCCTGGTGTCTTGAGCTAGCTGTTACAAACAATATATATTATGAGGAATGTAATGGATAGTTCAATAAATAATCCACAATGTGAAATAGCAAAAATTCTGCTTAAGGACAAAACAACCAATATCATGAAGATTGTACACTAATACTTGTAAAAGGTGATGCTGATGACGTGATGCTTTTTGCTCTGCCTATAAAGAATTGTGTAAACAATAAACAGTTGCTACTGAATCTCAAGGCTGAGAAAAAAATGCAAATGTCTCTGTGAGACACTGTCTCACACATATGGTTTGAGTTCTGTATTTTGCAACAGGCATATAAAACTGCTTGCTTGTTTGCAATAAAACAACTTCAATGTATGAAGCTTTTGTTAGTTAATGCAGGTCTGACTAAAGGTTGATCATTCTGTCTGGTGTAAAGTATGACAATACTCATCTCTAGTGTAGTCACATTCTGAATGGTGAATATTGTACAGTTTTTATTATTCTTCAGAAAAAAAGGTTGGATGTCTGAAAAAAGTGCCTAAAAGAACAAGTAAAATGTAATACCTTCTCTACAAGCTTTTGCCCCCTTCTTTGGCTATCCTATGAAACCAACTGTATGTTTTGTATTAACTGATTTAAAACAATTGTATGACTATAATTTTTAAAGCAGAATGGGAAAATTGCTATGATAAATTTTAAGGGAAGTGGTTTATACAGTTTTAGTAGCTAATAATCTCTAAGAATAAAAAAAATAGACAATTGCATTCTCTTCCATAGTCTTCCTATCAAAGGGGCAAATATAACTCAGTCTTTAAAATTGCTTTAGTTTTAATTTAGGTATGTGTGCTTAAATCTTTGCACGTAACATGTAGCTATGACAATAAACAACATGTACACAATTCTTCTACACAACCTCTTTTATTTTTGGGTATGTGTAGTTTAATGAAGAGAAGGACGAGGGGGGACATGATAGCAGTGTTCCAATGTCTCAGGGGCTGCCACAAAGAAGAGGGAGTCAAGCTATTCTCCAAAGCACCTGAAGGCAGGACAAGAAGCAACGGATGGAAACTAATCAAGGAGAGAAGCAACCTAGAACTAAGGAGAAACTTCCTGACAGAACAATTAACCAGTGGAACAACCTGCCTCCAGAAGTGGTGAATGCTCCAACACTGGATGTTTTTAAGAAGAGACTGAACAGCCATTTGTCTGAAATGGCATAAGGTTTCCTGCCTGAGCAGAGGGTTGGACTAAATGACCTCCAAGGTACCTTTCATCAACATTACTACTACTACTACTACTACTACTACTACTACTACTACTACTTACTTACTTACTTACTTATTTATTTATTATGGAAATCAATCCATAAGTAATGGCCCACAGTCCCAATTCTAAAAATACTTCAGAAATATATAGTAGACTTTTTTGCAGTCCAGTAAAACACCAGATCACAATACAACAACTAGACAAACATTTTTTAAATAGTGAGAAAATCCTAGAATAATTAGCAGCTAAGAACTGATAACATGAGAAGGGAACCAGATGGTTTCTAACAGCTATAGCTATTAATATGAATTTTGAAACTTTCTTAGAGTTCCCTGAAGAGTGATATCCCATGAGAAGAGTAATAGCCTCCTGATCACAATAGCAAGAAGAGTTATAAACAATTGAAAATATTAAATTTGATTGCCACTGGATGTGCAATGAACATTATAATAGCACATTAGACAAATTCTACTTCCAAGTCTGAACAGAAAAAAACTCAGCTTTAGTATGGAAGGCTTATATGTCTACCAGTCATTGTCCTAATTTGGGCCAAAGTAAACAGTCTTTTTAGAACATGTAAGATGTTAAAGAAATATCAAGGGACAAACTAGGCAGGAAGGGTGATTGTGCCATAAAAAAGAAGGGAAATTTTGGTACTGGATACTGTATCTAGATTGAGATCTCAACTGCTCTGCTTTAGCTGAACCAGGATTTTATCAAGTCCCAAAGTAGTACTAAAGATAAGACCCACCATATGCTAACTTGTCATTACAGAATAGAATAGAATAGAATAGAATAGAATAGAATAGAATAGAATAGAATAGAATAGAATAGAATAGAATAGAATAGAATAGAATAGAATAGAATAGAATAGAATAGAATAGAATAGAATAGTTGGAAGGGACCTTGGAGGTCTTCTAGTCCACCCCGCTATTCGGGCAGGAAACCCTACACCATTTCAGAAAAATGGTTGTCCAATCTCTTCTTAAAAACTTCCAGTGTTGGAGCATTCACAATGTCTGGAGGCACGTTGTTCCACTGATTAATTGTACTTAGATTAGAGGAGACCATATCTAGCAAAATGAACAGGTCCAAACAGGTTTCACAGCAAATTTTGATTCCAGCAGCTGGAATCAAAGACCACAATTACATTTTATATGATTTTCAATATTTTCTTCATATTTTTACAGAGAAATATTGAATAAATATTACATGTAGTTTGTACTAATCAGTTGTTGCCAATTAATAACTATGTCTGTCACAGACCATCAAAGTTACTACATTTTAATAGTCACGCTACACCTATAGGTTTTTAATAATATTGATTAAATGATTTTTTTACATTTGCCTGTTTTATTCAAAACCATGAAAACAAATATTTATTAAAAGACATGAACATAAATTACTTCTACTTCATTTTTATTCTTCCTGATTAATAATAATAATAATAATAATCATCATCATCATCATCATCCAACCCCCTGCTCAGGCAGGAAACCCTATACCATTTCAGGCAAATTAAAAAAACCCTAACATTTTTGCAGGATATTGGCCCTAGATTTATTTTGATCTTGTTAGACTAGCTTTTCATCTAATCAGGGGAAAAAGAGACAACTACTTAGGAAGAAGGAAAAAAGCTCCTTGTTAGTCATAAAACTTACAAATTCCTTTTAAACATACTTGTCTTGGATTGTTATGTACCACAGAGATTCCTGAATCCCAACTTGATTGTCTGTATGTAATTTTAAATTTTGTGAATATTGTTATTATTGTGAATATGTTTTTCTGTTGACTTTTACCACTTTAAAACCATTCTTTTTACAAGGAATAAATAAACCCCTTTTAATTTTTGCTACCTGTGTAAAATAGCAGCAGTTGAAATAGTCATTTAGGGAGCACTATTATTTTTTATTGTTGCTAATATGGCCAACAAGCAATGCTTTAACTTTTCCCAATTTCTTATAAGCTTGTTAATGTTTTTACTTAGAGGATTATAACTACTTCCTCATATATAATTCAGATCTTTAGTGAAATAGTATTTCTAAACAGTTAAGATTACGGTAGCTAAGGGTGCAAGAAGCTGCAACTTTTTCTGGGGAATATTTAAAAAGCAAAATTCTTTTCCTAGATTGAAGGGTGAACTTGCTAACGCTGGAAGGTATATTTAGCAAACTAAAGTAACCTTAATGTAACCTTAGCTAAAACTGGACAGCTTTCTAATGTCTTAGACCAGGGCTTTTCAACCTTTTCACCCACTGTACCACTTTTAGGATATGGCAACATCCGAGTACCACCAGTCGCCTAGCAAGGTGTCAAAAACTTGATGACCAAAAAAAAAAAGGAAAAAAGTGATGAAGTACAGGTAGTCCTTCACTTACAACATTCACTTAGTGACTGTTCAAAGTTACAATGGCACTGAAAAAAGTGCCCCCCAAGCCACAGCCGAGCAAGACACCTGCCTGCCTGCCCAGTGGCACTCTTCCTCCTGTCAGAGGTTTTCATTGTTGTGAACATTTCTGTTGAGGATTGGCAACAGGGGTGGGGTGGGGGTGTTTGGTTTTTATTTCCCCCCCCCACCCTCTGCTGGGTGGTTGCAGCAGGTTTTGGTCACTTCACATGACCCTGGGACACTGTGACCATCATAAATATGAATCAGTTGCCAAACATCTGAATGTAAATCACAAGACCCTGGGGATGCTGCAACATTGCAGCTGATTGGCGCTTCTTCTGGGCTCAGAAGCGCCAGGATCAGTGCTGAGCTCCAGCTGGAGCCTGGCGCTGATCCTGGCGCTTCCGCTGAGCCCTGCAGCTCCAGTCATCTCTCGCTCAGGCTTGTGCGGTGCTGCCATCTGTTCAGCTCATTCCCTTCCCCCGCTACCACTTTTCTAGGATGGTCACGTACCACCTGCCAGGTGCCAATGTACCACAGGTGGTACCCGTACCACTGGTTGAAAAGCCCTGTCTTAGACTTACAAAGCAAAATATTACCTGCAAACGACTGTATTACGTACCTTTTATGCCCCAGCTTCATTTCTGAATTAACCAATAGTTCTAAATTAGTGAATTGTAATAGCAAATAATAAAATGGGACACCTCTGCCATAAACAGATCTCATCTAAAGCATGGAACTTAGCAGAAAGGTCAATATGCTAAATATACTGTAATGGTTAGTACTGTTGTTTATCTGTATAAATTTGGTCTAAATCTCCCCCAGTATTATTTAATGTTCTTGAAAAGAGTGCAATTTGGCCAGATAAAGCTTATTCATATTGTTTCTTACTGCAAGAACAGAACAAACCTAGCTGTTTTCTTTTCCCAACAGACATTTAAGGAAGAGATACATTTACTCTCAAGACATAGTAGTTACCACATAAAAATGATTACTCCTTTGATTTTGATCATCCAGTAGATTAAAATTGCTCTTTAACTATGCTATTTTTTATCCAATGAGAAAATATTTCGATATACGTCTATACTCTTTCAAGAGTTGAAAAATCCATTTTCATTTTGTATGAGAGAATCTTAACATTATTATTTTCAACTATCTAATTTGTTAAGTATTGCCTTTTATTCTGTTCTGCCTCTATGCATTTTCTGATGGCAAGTGACTCCTAAACAGTCCCCACAGCCAACTTGGTAACAAAATAAAATTTACAAGAGCAAATCTTTTCTGTATTTACTATAGTAAAAAAAAAGTATTATAGCAAAAACTTCCATATGCATAATTGGTACAAAATAACTTTGTAAGCACTCTACAAAAAAAAAGCAGGACGTGTACAATTAATTCTGAAGGGAGCAGTGTATTTAGTAAAGATCTGTCCTACAACTTTTTGCTTATACCCCAAAAACCGGTAACATTCAAAGTTAGTCTTAGCCTTCAAGATAGGCAAATTAAGAAACAGGTAGAATAGGGATTCTGGGCATGCATTTTATTGTTTGTTATAGGATAAAAAGGTAAAGGTTCCCCCGCACATGCGTGCTAGTCGTTTCCAACTCTAGGGGTCGGTGCTCATCTCCGTTTCAAAGCCAAAGAGCCAGCACTTGTCTGAGGATGTCTCTGTGGTCATGTGGCTGGCATGACTAGACGCCAAAGGCACACGGAACGCTGTTACCTTCCCACTGTAGTGGTCCCTATTTTTCTACTTGCATTTTTACGTGCTTTTGAACTGCTAGGTTGGCAGAAGCTGGGACGAGTAACAGGCGCTCACTTTGCTACGCGGCACTCGGGATTCGACCCGCCAAACTGCCAACCTTCTGATCGACAAGGTCAGCGTCCTAACCCACTGAGCCACCGCGTCCCTTGTTATAGGATAGGATAACGAAATTTTGAAATTCTGTCCGATTGCCTACTCCATGGTATGCCAAATAAATTCTAGGTGGGGCTGTTTTGAGTTTCTTTCCCCCCCCTCCCTTCTTTCTCAGGATTGAGTAATCTTTTCCTACAGTTCTTCCTTAATGGTTTGCTCATTTCTTCCTCATCCTCAAGGGCAAGTTCATATTCCTTCATACCACTAACTAGAAAGCAACCCATTAACAGTTCCTGAACAATTTAAAGAAACAATTTCAGTGTTGTTAAAGCACCCTGAATATAAGCCTCAACACTATTTTAAGCTTATTTAGGAAAATCCATTCTGTCTCCATTTACCAAGCCTTATTTTCTTTTACAATGTCATTTCTTTGATTCTCTGCTTATCATATATCACTTCAAATTAATGCTTACACAGTAAGCAAATTATTCTCATTTTCACTAAGCTATTTTTAAGGTACTTTGGTGCTGCTTTCACCATTTTTTTTTCTTCAGGTAGAATTGCCACCTAGGCTTTGAAGAATTTCCAGAAAAAGGGAATTCCTGCTTTTAGTGCTTTTTTTGTTTTTGGAAATGCTCAGAAAATTTTGCAAGAAGATAGATCTACCATTATAGCTAACAGGCTAAATTTATATTCACAGTGAATTTAATATTGTGGAAATGTTATGCAGTGAGTTATCCAGAAAACTAGATCCAGTCACAAAACGTGAAGATGGCAATCAATCTTCCTTCAATATAAGTCCCTTAGCTTTTTTTAAAAAAACAAACTTATTTATGCATGCACTAATGTTTTAAACAAATATGAAAAACTGCTTGGAAACTACAAATTCTTAAGGAGGTAAGGTAAGCATTCAGTTAGATTTGTCTCTGATCCTTGACTGCTTTCTTCTATCAATACTTTAGTTTCATTTCATATGGCATAACCTTTTGCAACTCTTACACAGATTCCCTGCATCTTACTAGGTCAGGGGTCAGCAACCTGAAACAGTGAAAGAGCCACTCGGAACCGGTTCCCTCACAAAAGGAAAATCTGGGAGCCACAAAAAATGTGCGCGCATGTGCGTACATGCACGCATGCGCAGAACAGGGTTTGACTGAAGAGTGGAGCCAAGGCGAGATATGCACCTACCCTGCATATTTGAACTGATTGGTTGAACTTTTTTAGTCCCACTTTTTTTCTTTGACTGCACATGGCAGAGGACTGGGAGCCGCAGGAGACGGCTGAAAGAGCCGCATGCGGCTCCGGAGCCGCGGGTTGCAGACCTGTGTACTAGGTGTTTCATTTGCGCTTTCTCCCTCCTCCCCCCCCCCAAATACATTTCACCACCATTTCTTTAACCAAGATGTATAAAATGAGTGACCCAACAAGCAAAATGTGGCTGTTTTCCAATTCTCATTTTACTAGGGTTTTTTTGGGGGGGAACAATTTCAACTGCAGATACATTGGGCCCAGTGGTGGGATTCAAATATGTGAACAACTGGTTCTCTGTGTGGATGCCGCTTCCGGAGGTCCATTCTGAGTCTGGGCAACAAAAAACTAGCTACTGGTTCTGCCGAAGTGGTGCGAACTGGCTGAATCCAACCACTGATTGGGCCATTAATGCTTACAATTCCCAGTGATGATCAGGATGCCATAATGTTGTGAAAAAGCTGCTTCAGGCTCTCAAAAGAACACTTGGACTAGGGTGAGCTTAATAGATCACTGGTGGGCAGGGAGGTGATTCTTAAATCCTTGAATTGGTGAAAAAAGTGACTCACAAACGTATTTATTTTTCTCGCCTATCCCAAACATATGTTCTTGATGTAAATTCTTAACTGTACATAAAACATCAATGAAACAACTTAAACAATATGGGAATAATAGCAATGTACTTAGGAAAAACATAAGCTCTAAAACATGCTGGTGAAGGGAAGTAATATAACAACTTTTTCAGAAGATGCCATTGAGAGAAGAAAAACATGAAAGTGTACATGTAGGAATGAGGATAAAGAACAATACATTTTGGGGGAATGCAAGGAAATAAAAATAGGGAGGTGAACTAAGTAGGAGGGTAGGTAATTCCAAGGATGTAAGTCGCTTTACAGCACTTCCTGGCATAAATTAGAAAGTGAAAAAAATCTGCTCAGTGACAACTTTCTTGGGATTTACAAAATTGCAGGATGAAAAAAAGGGAGGTATGCAGCAAGACTGACAGATCAGGTAAAATAGAAATAATGGAAACTCACCAAGTATACCTGTATGATAGCATATTTGAACAAAATGATATCCATTATGAATACATACTGGTGTACAATAAGATAACATTAATTATAAAAATAAGTACAATGTAATGTACAGTATTCCATTAAAATTGCAATGGAAATAAATAGCATAATGTGGTAGTTAGTTGGAGGTCCTACTGAAAGTGATCACGGTTTATAATAATTAAGAATTTCTGAATTTAATGAGAGCAAGCAAGTATGCAGGTAAATACTATTGATTGCTCTTCTTGTCAACGGGAATGGCTGAAAAGACCACCAAAAAGATTTCAATGGCTATCTTGATCTGTGAGCCACAATTTTTGACTGTTTCCTCTGATGGAAATCATGGTTTGTTCTTGGCTTTTAATTCCTGATTTATCTGAGAGATTTCAAGTTTATATATTAAGCAGACTAACCATAGAAGAAATCTGCTCAGCTGGTGCCCTTGACAGTGTAAGTCAGGGAAGCAACACAGCAACTAGTTTGTTCAGACATAATTTTCAGTAATGGGACATATTAGTACATATTAGACATATTAGACATATTTGAATAAGAATGCAGTTGTGATTCATTATGTTTATGTCACTTGGTATGCTTTTTACAAAAAAAATATTAACATTTTAAAAGAAATATTTAAAAGAAAACAAAACAAAAACCAGAAAAGCCAAAAGAAGAGAGGAAAAAATTACAAAGTGAAGAGACCAGAAATTTAAAAGTATCACAAGTTTAGGTAAATTGAGCACAAATCTCCAGAATACTATTAGTTTAGCTGTATACATATAACACCTTATTTTGAAAATACAGATTGGGACTATAATCAAGTTAATCTATGATTATGTTAATGTACTGAGTAAAATCTCAATACATTTTTTTAAAAAATGATTGTATGATTATCAACAACAGCAATCAATGGATCATGAAACAAAAACTGTAAAATTATAGTCTTGTTAATAAGAAATATATCTTTAAAAATAGATTTAAGAGAAAATCAAATTTTAGATGACACTCATTTATTTTTCAATATGAAGTTATTTAAACTATCAAGGCATGCTCCTAAAATTTGCCAATCTTCTACTGAAGCAATTATATGCATTTTCCAGTGCAAAGTATAGAGTATCCTAACAGTTGTTAGGACACGCAAAGCTACTTCATTATGGTTTGTAGAAATATAATATTTAATAATATTTCATAGAAAGGTGACCTGTTAGAATCAACCTTTTAGAATTTGTCTCATTTTCCAAATGAGCTTTATGCTACACTGATATTTTATTTTATAAATGAGCCGATGCAATGTTACATAAACTTGCTGGCAACTAAAGACATCTAAAATTGAACCTTGCTGAAAGGGATGTAACATCAAAATAGTGTTTTATTTTATTAAAGGAAGTTATGCATTCATCCATCTATCTCAGTACTGTTTCTGCCCACATGGTCCATTCCAGTAGACTGGTTATGCTCCAGATCCCTTCTATTAAATCTTTCATCTTCTGGGACCAAAGAAATGTGCTTTCTCTGTCATGACCCCTGCCCTCTGGAACACCATTCCCCCACAGATACAGAAAGCACCATTTCTGTATCTCCTAAAAGCACTGAAGATCTGGCTTTGGTTTTAGGTCTGGGGTTGATGTGGTTGTGGAACCCCGTGTTTAGCTTGATTTGTTATGGTTGCATTATTTTGATGTGGGCTACCTGTGGGATGGAAAGCTTTTAACTTTTTAATTTTTTTGTATTTGTAAGCCACCTAGAATTTATGGGAGGAGGCAGCTATAATAAGAACAAAACTAGAGTGAAGGGAAACAGTGTTTTCTAGGTTAATCAGGAAATACCAGAGTTTGAGTCAAGAAATTCTGCCTGCAGAGCCTGTGCCTCACATCACTCAATGGCAGCCCAAGGACTGCATTAAGTTGATGCTGCTAAATACAAACTGATCTCAACATACTGTTATGCAAGAAGTGGGTATTTTAAAAGAAACAGTAATATCAAATATTTAAGAGGAAAAGAAAAACTTAATTTCATCTGATAGTCTCTTAAATGTGAATAGATCCTAAGCATTTCACAGCAAAGAGTTATTTGAAGAGCTTCCTCCAAATCAAGAAGAAAGCATTCATTTCAGAATATTATGCAACTGTAAATCAAAATTCCTAGCACTGGACAAAGGCCCATTAAGTTGTGCAGTTGAGTAATTCTTTTTCCTGTATGGATGCCATTGTTAAGTGCCTAGAAGAATGGCGATGAAGTCTCTACTGGAATTGAATGTTCTATTCAGAAGTGAATTTTTAAAATAGCCAGGCTGTGCATATTAACAACTGGAAGAAAAAGAAAAGAAAAAGAAATCGAAGAACAAGGACGTATCACATGTCCTGCAAGTAATGTATTTCTAGAGCCTTTTAAGATTGCTAATTTGTTTCTAAAGATAACATCACACTTAACCCGGAAACTGAAGGCAATCAATAATTGATTGTACTCCAACCTATCATTTTTTTATTCTGTTCCTTCAGGGGACTGAGCCACCTGACCTCACAGTTGGTGCCATTTTACCCTTTCAGTTCACTGCAATGAACATTTGTTGGAAAGCAGCTGCATTTGAAGACATCTAGAATTCAGGTTTATTGTTAGGTATGCTCTTCACCCAACCCCCACTTATTCCTTCCCTTAACCAGAAACCCAAGCAGCAGCAAAGTTTCTTATTGTGTCTAAACTGAAGGTTTAATGAAGGTTCCTTAAAAAGAGTAAGACGGCAGAGTTTGAATGTTTGTTTCCTGGACCTACTTTGTCAGTTGTATAAGAGCTCTAGCTCTGCATAAATAGGGGGTGGTAATGAATTTACGCCTAGTGAAGGTGACTGCAAATCTTCCTTTTGTACAACAACAGAAGACTGCAAAATTATGTTTGGAACAGAAATGGAGCTGATGTATTCGGACTTGCTGATCTGTGTGCGTTTAAGCAATTTCCGGTATCATCATTTTGTGGGCGGAAGGCAACTGCAAAAAGTTGAGAGTACTCCTGTTTTCAGAGTCTATTAACTCAGATTTAGAGTTTAACATATTGTGTGAACTTACTCAAAGTCATCTTATGAATGTGAACTCTCAATGGGTTAGATCAAAGAGTATATCTGGTCCTCTGTCAACAATGCTAGATAATTCCATGCTTGGCTACAGTTGCTTTGGGGTCTTAGAGTGATTCTTTCTGACAGGAAAGTGGAAATGTATTACCAAACTGTTACATCACCATCAGTCTATATTGGATTTGGTAATATTTAGCAAGAGAGCAACTATTGATAAAGCTGTTGAGTCTGCATTGCTTCAGACTGCTTCGGTTGAAGGTGCCAGCACGGTTGAAATGTCAATGGGTTGCCCGGAGAGCGTGAGATCAGCTGCAGTCCCTGAAACGTGGAGGGTGTGAGATCGGCTGCAGTGTCTGAAAGTGCTCGATATTTTGGGCAACGGAGGCAGCGGGGAGCAGCAGCCATTGAAGCGGGAAAGTCTCCCTCCAGTGCTGAGTGTCTTCTGAGGTGGAGGTGGAGTGATCGAAAGAGGAAACAAGGCAAAAGTGGAGGGCCAACAGCTAGGCTAAAGGCTAATCCATCTGTTTTGTTTGCTAATGTACTGTACTCCTTAGAGTCTAAAGTGGTTTATATGAAGCTAGAGTTAATAGCAAAGCGGCAGGTGAGAAACTGCCGTATCACCATTGCAACAGAAACTTGGTTAAAGCATTCCATCCTGGATAGTGCTGTTAGCTTGAGTGGATTTTCAACATTTTGGCTTGTTTTCTTTTGAGAGCAGGCATAAGAATTCCACTCTTTAATATGTGCCAGAGTGTTTACAGAGGAAAAAATGACAATAAAGGTTATCTTGTCTTATTACAGAATTCAGTCAGACATATATAATCCTCTTTTCCCCTCTCTCTTCAATATATGCTATTCATACAATATGGACTAGCCAAACCTGAAAATATAAAGAACTTTTTTATCCATTAAACATACTTAAAATAAAGGAGAAGGAGATAACGTTCCAGTTTTGAATTGTGACTTGCCTAGATCATCTTTTTCCCAATGTGGTATTTTCCTACTACAGTTCTTGGAATTAGCACTGCAAAAGGTTGAACAAGATAATATGCCTCCATTTTGTTACATGATGTACTGTATTACTGATCAACCTTATGCTGAACAAAAAGTGAAATTCTTAACTCAGAATTATCCATGGAAAGAATAAGCCATGAATTTTAAAAGTATATAAAGAAACCTGTAATGAAGTTTAAATAATAAAAAAACTATTATCAGAATTTGAAACCTAGGATAAGGAAAATTGAGAACATAGGACAGGGATGTGTCCGTTAATTAAAACAAGGAAAGATATGAGAACAGCAACAATTCTTTCTTAGTTTTTAGATTCTTAAGTAGGTCATAAAATAACATTCCAGAATATTGTTGCTCTTTACTGTCATTTATAAACTTGTTGCACCTCTGTTGGAAAAGTTATTTACAGTGTAAATGACTCACTCTCAGCATAATACTAGAAAAACTGCAGTAATTCAAGTATGGGTAGTTTGAACTTTAGTCCACCCAAAAGAGGCAGGTAAGAATTTCCAGGAAATTTGGATTAAAATTATAAAAACAAATAATTGAAACTGAATATCTGATTCACAAACTGAACATACAGTATACAATGATAAATTTCCATCTACAGAATAGGAAAAAAAAGTATCCACCTGTGTCAGAATTATGATGAAGAATGAATATTTTAGCATACAGAATCATAGACAATCATATGAATTGATATACCTTTGAATCATATTTTAAGAAAGTTAGAAATAAAACCTGTCTAGCCACATCCTATCCATCCAAACATAGCTGCAGGGAGGGTAGCTTAAGGTACAGTAGTTCATCTGGGCTTCTTGCTTGGAGACTGTTTGGCAAACCTGCTGTCTTGCTTCATCTTTCTGAGCATTGGTTTCACAGGTGAATAGAATCCAGAGGTAAATGAAAGCCCGCCTCAGGGAAAAGAGATGTTTCTCTGCCCAATCAAGCACAATGCTTTGCCTCTGATGCCACAAGCCCAGACACTGAACTTGTAAAAAAAAAGAAAAAGAAGAAAACAAAACACTCTATCCTCTAGGGGTAAATGGACATATACTGAGTTTGTCACAGAATCCCATTCAAAGCAAATGTCTACTTACTGGTACTCGAAAAGGTGATGTATTTGATGTATCTGTGGGATTGCTTGTTCCAGAGATGCTCCGCCTTCTAGGAGATGTCTCTGGTGGAACCTCTGAGACAGAACAATGAAAAGAAATAAGGGAGAAAATAAGTTTTTTTTTCTTAAACATAAACTTCCTTCTCATTCCCTATGCAAATCTTTTAATGTAATGAATTTATTACATCAAATAATAAAATTATATATGTATAGGGTAGTTAACAATGTAATAAAAACTACAGGAAGAGAAATTTTAGGAAATTATATTAGAGCTAAAACAGAAGTCCTTTTATTTTATTTTATGTATTTTGCTCTTTTGTAAAAAAAAGAATAATGCAAATTGATTACAGGAATCAAATACAGATTTATATATTAAGGGTCTCTAATCATTCTGTTGGTTATTCTTCATACAGAAAGTCTACCATTCCTGATGTCAAGATAGATTTCTAATACTGGAGATAGGATAGCATGCTAAACTCACTCACTCACCTTTATTACAGAGACAGTGCAAGAGAGATTACACTTGTTATTTCTTCATTCAGTAGTTCAAGAATTTAGTATCCCAGCATGTCATAATAAAATAATAATTTACAATATTATTGAAGAACTGAGTAAAATATTATTTAATTAGTACAGTAACTTCACTTTAGTTTTAAGCATGTTTAAGCTTTTTTACTTTTTATTGAACTTTAGTTCATTTTAACTTTTCTTTTTGTTAAATTTTTATTTTATTTTTATTTTAACCAAATTAAAATAATTAATTTTAACCAAATTACCAAATTTCAAAAAGGGAAACATATTTATATGTGCCCTCTAAAACTTTGTTTAAAAATTCAAATCTGGTTTCAACTATGAACTTTATAAAAATCAGAATTTCTTTCAGCACAAAGATTTTAAAGGTTCCTCTGAACGATCTAGTTCTGCACTGCTTTGAAAGAACTTCTAATTCTTTTTTTATATATAAATATTTTATTAAGTTTTTATAGTTACAAATCTTTTGTATTTATTAAACATGTTGTCTGGGTTCACATATTGGACATTAATAGTAATACAACTTCCATTTCTACTCTCTAGTCCATTTTTATAGCCATTTATAAAAATTATCCCATGTTTGAAAATATTCTGTATCTTCTTTCCCTTTCATTTTCAATATAAGCCTATCCATTTCTAATTCTTAATGCCTGTGTTGGAGACAGAACATAGTTTGGTTTCACTGTTTCAAGCTGATGCTCAACACAAATCACAAAAATAGCAAGGCTAGACTTCCATAAAGTCTGGGGTGGGCTATTTCCCCCTTCATGGGAAAAATGGTGGTTCTAGTTTCTCACAGTTTCCATAAGTTTTATAGCACTCTGCCCTTTTTGCGCAACATCTCAACATATACAAAAAAACAAACAAACACCAGAGTGTTTTGTGTTGCTAAACATCCTTCGTAATGTATCAATGCATTGGCTCTTCTGTTTCCTACAGCCTCATCTGTGACCTCTAGCAAATTTCATAGGGGACCCTCACCTCATGCATAAATTCAGTTTCTGATCAGTTAGGAAATCTCATCTTGTAAAAATACT
The DNA here is from genome assembly GCF_964194415.1 of Vipera berus. Taxonomy (NCBI): domain Eukaryota; kingdom Metazoa; phylum Chordata; class Lepidosauria; order Squamata; family Viperidae; genus Vipera; species Vipera berus. The sequence goes on from NC_138204.1 coordinate 111,918,926, forward strand.
TGTCTTGATTCTTTCTGTTTAGGTGTGCAGTATGAGCCGCACTCCTGCTTTAGCCCATCTTCCAGTTTTTGGACTCTGGCGCAACATTACTCCTCTGCCATCCTTTCCCTCCACGTCACAGCTCCTACTCTGCAATTCATAATCATGCTGACAGCTCTCGGGGAAAATGTCGGGCTGCAAAGCTACAATGTCATGCTATCACCTCTGAGGCTCAGCAGAAGCTCCTGAGATTGTGTTGTATTAAATGGCTTATTTTCTAATTTCCTAGCTTCTTGAAGCAGGACTAGAAACTGAGATGAGCTCAGGAACATCAGGCACAGCTGAGGCCTTGTTCTTTTACTGTTGAGAACTTCACGGCAAGGAACAAGGCAGACAGTGATTGAAGGGGAGGGAGAGAGGGGAGAAAATCCGCTGGAAACTCAGGGATATGCTTCACAGGGGCATCAGTGGCACAAGTGGCATGGGAAGCAAGGAAACCCCTGGCAAGACCTGAGTGGCTGGGCTAGTGGGATATGTTGCAGTGGAAGAGGGAGGAGTGGAAGGCACTGAGAGAAGAAGGAGGTGGGGAAGGGCAGGGAAGAAGGAAGGGGCAAGGCACTGACAAGGTGGGGCACAGCAGAGTCCTTGGCAAAGCAGGGATAGGTATAAGGGCATAAACAGCAGCTACCCAATTTATACATTCACCTGTAAAATCATTCCAGGATCCCTCCAGATGTGGTTCTAGCCAAAATTGGGAACAGCAAAATGTTTCAGGTTATATTTCTGCTGAACCACAGACAATTAAAAATGGATGGCCCAAACTCTCAAAATACACTTACTTGTTTCAGATTCAAAACAAAACAGGTTTCCTGTTCTATCTATACACACAACCATATTGAAAAGCAGTAATAACATCAGGACCGGTTAGTCAAACACCCGGGTGTTAAGAAGTGCCTCAAAAAAAAATGAAAATGTGTACGAAGTAGCAGACCCTATACCATTTCTGATAAATGGTTGTCCAGTCTCTTTTTCAAAGCCTCCGGTGATGGAGAAGCCACAACTTCTGAAGGCAAATTATCCCCACTGCTCTCACATTAGGAAATCTCTCCTTAGTTCTAGGTTGCTTCTCTCCTTGGTTAGCTTCCCTCAAACTGCTTATTGTCTTGCCTTTTGGTGCTATGAAAAATAGTTTGGCCTCCTCACCTTGGTAGGAGTCCTTCAAATATTGGAACACTGCTGTCATGTCTCTCCTAGTCCTCCTTTTCATTAGACTAGACACAGCCAATTCCTGTAACCGTTCTTCGTATGTTTTAGGCTCCAGCCCCTTAATTCTTCTTGTTGCTCTTCTCTGCACTCTTTCCAGAGTCTCAACATCTTTTGAGATACTGGAAAGACAGGCACTGGGATGCCTTGTCCAAATACAAACTCCAAACTCTCTCTCTTCTCCTTTGGGAGGCCAAGCAGCTGAGATCACCCAGATCAACTCCCAGCCCTTGGAAGACTACCCACAGAAGGGGAGTTACTCAAGACAATTGCTTGGTTTTCTCTTCCCTTCTGCAGACAGGAAGGAGGAAATACACTGTGGCTATTTAATCCCTCTTCCCAAATCATCAGTTACTTTCAGGCCGTTAACAGGCACCCCAAAACTAGCATTCTTCTGTTATAGACAGTCTTCCTATGCAGAGCAAGGTTTGCTCCCCCCTCCCCCCAAAATAATTAGTGACAAATGCTGTTGCTATGTGCTAAATTTGGATGGTGTGTCTTTATTCCAATTCAGATGTAATCATCTAGCAGGGAGAGATTTCTCTCATATTTGCTATTTTGCTTATTCAGGAAAACTGCCTGCCAACAACGCAGCCTGTCTGTTCTCCTGGATTCTGCAGTCGTACCTGAAGAAACCTAAGTCTAGATCCTTGGTGGCGAACCTATGGCATGTGTGCCACAGGCGACACATGGAGCCGTCCCTGTGGGCACGTGTGCCATTGCCCCAGAGGGAGGCGGGGCCAGTCTGCTCCCTTCTGCCTCTCCACGTGCACCTGCGCTCTCGCTCTCTTTCTCTCTGCACTGGGAGTCAGGGAGCAGCTGCAAGAGCTGGGCGGATCTGAGCTGGATGGTAGAGGCAGCCGTCAGTGCGGGTCCTGGGCTGCACAGTGATTTCGTGCCTCCCCCATGACCGATCCGGATGGCAGAGGCCTTTTCCAAGCCTCTGGAGCTCACATCCATGACTGTGGGGCAATTTTGTGGTGCGCCAGCAGCCCGATCCGGGCTCTGGAAGCCTGGAAAAAGCCTCTGCTGCCCAGATCTAGGGCTGCACAGCAATTTCATGCCCCCCCACACACTTAGACAATCCGGGCGGCAGAGACCTTTTCCAGGCTTCTGGAGCCTGGATCGGGCTGCTGGCGTGCCGCAAAATCACCCCACAGCACAGATGCGAGCTCCGGAGGCGACGGCAGGGCGATCCGTGGGGGGGGGTAGGGGGGAAGTGGCAGCAGCAGGGCAATCCATGTGGCGGGGGGGAAGGTGGCGGCAGCAGGGTGATCTGCGTGGCGGGTGGGGGGGAAACCTGCCCTACTTGTTTCACGGCCGCTTTTCACTGAGCCGCATTGCAGCAGCATTGGGTGCAATACGTGAGGTGGAAAACAGCTGGGTCATGCCAAAACCGGCCGTTTCCTGCCTCCTGCCCAATGCGGCTGCCATGAGGCCGGGGAACAAGCCGTGTGGCACTAAGAAATCGGTATAACGGTTCCTTACCTCTGCCCAGCTTGTTCCGTGGCCTCACGGCAGCCACATTGGGTACAATGCACAAGGCGGCAAACAGCCACGTCGCGCCGAAACCAAGAGGCTGGCAGGCTGTGGCTGCTGATGGACACAGTTGGCCCCCATGCACTTGCTGTGTGCGGCCGATGGTGTCAGGCAGCAGTCGTCCTGGCCCCTGCCTCACCTCGCCTTGCCCTGTGGCAATAACACCCCTGCACTGCCCCCCTGCCTTGCATTGCCTCACCCCGCAGGATGAGCCTCCTGCCCACCGTCCCACCCGCCAGAGCCCCCCTGGATCTCCCCCAACCCTGTCTGGCCCCACAGGTGTCCCTTCCAACGAGCAACATCGAGGTGGCCATGCCCACCCAGTCTGCCGTGACCACCACAGCCATGCCCACCCAATGGGCCACGCCCACTCGGCACTCGACAATACATAAGTGGGTTTTGGGTTGCAGTTTGGGCACTCAGTCTCTAAAAGGTTCGGCATCACTGTCCTACACTATAGAATATCAACAGATGAAACAGGTATTCATTCCTATCCACCTTGAGATAAACCCATAGGGCTATGCTTTCACAATTGGACCCAAACTATTTTCTCCTCTTCCCATTGCTGCTAGATTGTGCTTTTATATTGTATTTACCTGCTGTTAAAACCAATCTTCTTCTCCCTCCAAATATGTTAAATAATTACAGTGGTGAGAATTTTAAACAGAATCAATGGATGAGGAAAAGTTTAAAACTTTAACTGGTCAGGAAAAGGCAGGAAGACTTTAAACCTTTAACTGGCTTACACCCCATTGCGAATAACATGAGTTGGAATGCTCAGCACAAGTTCACAAATTCATGTTCCTATTCATGGAATACAGCCTGGGAAAAAGACACGAAACTAACCTTAAAACCCTTGAAAATGGGTTGTTTCTGTGCAAGAGCAATACCTCAAAAAAATGTCTACTTTCTACTGACAGTTCACAAAACAGCAAGGCTTTTTGTAATAAAGTTACAAACGCTTCTTCCCTTTTAGCGCACACATGAGGACTGCCAGTGGCAAAACAATGTTAATATTGCATTAGTTGAGAATTTATAGAATTTGTGACTTACAACAGTAGTTCTGGTAATAAAACTCGGAGGCAGTGAATATTATATCCTCCCTTGCATATAGCGATGGGGAGAGGCTGAGGGATAGCAACTTCCATGCAGTTACCTATGGAGTTTGATCAGAAAGGTTTTAAGAACCGTGGGAAAAGAAAATAAAAGGGCAGAGGCAATTCTCTCACTGCTGTATTTCTGTAACTCTTCAACAACAAAACAGAAGCCTGCTTCACCTCCAATCCAATACTAACAAAAATCTAAAGAGTTTGAAAGAGGTTTCAGCAAGCTGCTCTGGTAGCCACTAATTACGTCTCCGAACCTCTGAGTTTTCAAACAGAATTGATCCAATATAGCCCACGAATATGAGAAAGAGAAGATATCAGAGTACAAAGAAATTGGAAAAAAAACTGCTCTCATGCCCCAATTCTCATGAATAAAGTTTGGTTAGAGGAACTGAAATGCACAAAACATATACAACCACAGAGTGCAAAATTTCTCTTACAAGGAGAAGTGGGCTTATTGTATAAAGAGAGAGACAGAGGCCAGACAATATTCAGAGAACTAGCTCAGTAGAACAAATAATTCTGATAAAGCTGCACTGTAGGAAGGATAGGAGTTAAACAGAAATGGGCCTGCCGAACTCAGTATCGACACTTAAAGGGAACGAATTTGGAGATATTAACAATAGTATCCTAATAATACTATCAAGTGGGTCAGTTAGAGAAAGAGACAGGAAGGACTAGAGCTTCTAGCACAAGGATTGAAAGATGGAATTTCATAGTTTTTCCCCAGATTATTAATATATTTAAAAATCAAGTCAACATCCCTTCAGCTGCTAACGACAATAAAGTTACCATAAGCTAATCAAATGTTTATTTTCAGCAAAGATCTGGACAGCAGAGTAACAGTTCATTCATTTGCATTTCTGATGAGTACAAGTATTATTATTATTATTTATTGAACTTATATACCGCCCTTCTCCCATGGGACTCAGGGCGGTTCACAAGGTGATTAAAATAACACTACAAATACAAAAAGTTAATAACAATTAAAATAATTAAATTATCCTTAAATAAAATATAAAACGCCTATAGCTCCAATTAAAGTAGCAACCGTATTCCTTCTCTTCTGTTTTCAAAGAGCTCTACAGTAAAGTGAAAGGCATAAGCAAACAGATGTAAGCCAAAGTGCAGTTCAATGGAGGAAACTTGCATGTGGAGGACTACAACAATATTACAGGCAAAAAATGTAAGAAATACCCAAGGATTACTTTAGAAATATTGCAATCTATTATAAAGCTTTAATGGTAGCAGAAAGAGGGCGAGGATGGAGCCTTACCTTCAACTGGGACAGTAGTAGTGAAAAAAGCACTCAGTAGGGCTGTGCAAAGCATCCCGAAGAGTTGCTTTGCAAGGGAGGAGGCAGGAACAAAGCACCTCTGCTTACTCCTCAATTGGTTAAAGTGCTGCATGATTTGCAATCATCACTTGGCGTATTTGAGAAAGTCCTTAGTTTTCTGCTCATCTGCCTGCATGCACGGAGGGACTCTTCTGCTGGGACCACCAACAAAACAGCTACGCCTCCACTTGCATGCAGAAATAACTGGTAAAGGCTTTTGAAGTAGCCAATAGAGATGCTCAAAAAGAGAGGTTTTACACTACTCTTTCACCTGATCGCTCTAAAGCCTCTCTTTTGAATGTTTGGCACAGCCCCAGTGGTTAACCCTTTTTGTTTGATGTCATTTTCTTCTTAAGGAACATTGCTCCTAACCCTGTTGTTTGACGAAGAAAATATAGCTGTGGACTCCTCCTGAATGAAGGCCCTTCTGAATGCTTTTAAAATATTTTAAAATCGGGAATGGGATCACAGATATCCATCTGTTATAGCCAAAGCATTGTTTCTTCAACTGTCATATGTTAAACCTGTTTTGTTATCCTCCCTGGCTATTTGCTGGCACAATGATAGCTTTAAATGAAGCAAAATCCTCTGAATAATGGGAAGAATAATGTCGACCTAACACTCACAACGTTTTAAAAAATAGATTATCTTCTTAATGCCTGTGCAAGAATCTGTTCTGTGACAGCTCAGGAAAAAATACAGGTAGTCCTTGACTTACAACAGTCCATTTAATAACTGTTCAATGTTACAATAGCACTGAAAAAAGTGACAGGACTTAAGTTTTTCACACTTACGATCACTGCAGCATTCCTGTGGTCATGTCATCAAAATTAGGATGCTTGGCAAATGACTCATATTTATGACGGCTGCAGTGTCCCAGGATCATGTGAATTACCTCATGCGACCTTCTGACAAGCAAAGTCAATGGGGGAAGCCAGATTCACTTAAACCATGTTACTAACTTAATAACTGCAGTGATTCACTTAACAACTTTGGCAAGAAAGGGTATTAAATAGCTTTGTCACAGAACAGATTCTTGCAAAGGTATTATACCTGTTTTTATAACAAATGTCTCACTTAGCAACTGAAATTTTGGGTTTAATTGTGGTCGTAAGTTGAGGACTACCTGTATACCTGAGACATTATTTTAGGATTCCCTTCATTATTTTCTTCAGAATCTTAAGTCTGTGTGTGTGCATGGGAGGGTTTGTAGTGAGATACTCAAAATTATTTTTAAAATTATCCAATAATAAAGGATATAATAGTTTCAAGCAGTATTTCTCAAACTTCCTGTAACTACAGACTGAAATTCAGAAAAAGTGGGAAATATTCAAGTAAACAAACCCTCTCTCCCTTCTTTCACATTGTTAAAATGTGGGAAGTTCACATTTTTGGCAAATATAATTTTACCTGCATTTGCTTTGGGGATTACCTTCCTATCTCCGCCGTCTTAAAAGCCCCTTTTATTTTTGTTTTTATTTATCATAGAATCGTAGGGCTGGAAGGGATCTTGGAGGTCTTCTAGTCCAACCCTCTGTCCAGGCAGGAATTCTTCCATCAACCTGGACAAATGGTTGTCCAGTCTGTTTCTGAAAACCTCCAGCAATGGAGGACAAAACAACTCCAAAGGCAACCTCTTTTATCAGTTAATTGGTCTCATTATCAGGAAATTTTTCCTGAGTTACAAGTTGACTCTCCCTCTGATGAGTTTCCCCCCGTTGCTTCTTGTCCTGCCCTCAGATGCTATGGACCCCCTTTTTCTCTGTGTCAGTCCTTCCGTGTATCGGAAGACGGCTATCATGTCACCCTCAAGCCTTCTCTTCGTTAGGCTAAATACAATTTAGCCTCCAGACCTCTTATCATCTTTGTTGTTCTTCTCTGCACTCTTTCTAGGGCTTCAGCATCTTTTTTGTATCGCAGTGTTGCTTGGGTAGTCCCAAGAGACCACAGTTCTACTTAACATAGCAATGCGACCTACATGTTGTTAACTGGACTTAAGATTTTGTGTTATTGTCATTTTTTAAAATTTCCTGCATGTATTATTACTGATACATGTCAATGAATACATTTGAACCCGCTGGCCCAGTTTTCCAAACCATATAAGAATTCAGCATGATAAACATTAAAAGCATCCAATTTGGGTAAACTAGAAACAGTACAAACAGCAATTGGAAATGTCCTCTTTGTTGCTTCTTGTTTGCTAGCTCCATATAGAAATTCTCTGGTTAAAAAAATAGTGATGTGATGTCACGTGTTTAACATCAGAGCACTTAACTGGCAGTGGATTGGGGGAGGCTGGGCTAATGTGATGAGCAGACTCTGCCAGCTCCTGGTGAATGTCAGTATTGATTTAATAGATTTACATCCTGTCTTCACTTCAGGAGCTCCAAGTGATATACAAAATGCTCCCTTTTCTTATTTTTCACATTCTAACAATCCTGTGAGGTGCCGTTGGGCTGAGAGAGGAGGACCGGCTAAGGTCACTTAGTGAACTTCAATTGATTTGAATCTGAATCTCTCTGCTGCCAGGCCGACACCTGAACTACTACGTAACATTGGCAAGTAGATCCGGCCAGCCAACTGACAAGAACATAGACAAACTATGGACCACAATGGATTGCCAAGGCTTTACACAGGACCATGTAGCTTAGAGTAACAGAGATGGAAAAGGGCCTAGTGATATATTTATATTTATATTTATTTGATTTATATACCGCCCTTCTCCCGAAGGACTCAGGGCGGTGTACAGGGCAATAAAATACCAAAAATACAATACAAAAATTAAAAACAGATTAAACAATTGGGCCCAAATATAATAAATTAGTTAAAATGAGTAATTAAAACCCAAAACCCATCACCCATCAGACCAGGCCAGCTTGTTCAAACAAGTGAGTTTTTAGATCACGTCGGAAGGAGCGAAGGACGGGAGCCATCCGGAGCTCAACCGGTAGACGATTCCAAAGGTCTGGCGCGCCCACAAAGAATGCCCTCCCCCTGGGGGCCATCAGTCGACATTCTCTGACCGGTGGCACCCTGAGGAGGCCCTCTCTGTGGGAGCGCACTGGGCGAAGGGAAGTTGACGCCGGCCGCAGGTGCTCCCTTAGGTACTCCGGACCCATGCCATGTAGGGCTTTATAGGTCATCACCAGCACCTTGAATCTCACCCGGAGGGCAACTGGAAGCCAATGCAGCTCATGAAGCAGAGGTGTAACATGGGAGTATCGGGAGACCCCCAACACAACACAACTGTGATGGGAAGTCACAGTTAATTACAACTGAGAGTAAATATGGTGCAGTAGTTAAGAAATGGAAAGTTCCAGGCTCTAATCCACTCTCAACAATGGAAGCTCACCAGATGACTCAGGGCCAATCACTCTCTCTTCAATCAAGAGACTTAAGAGAGTTCTTGTTATGAGGAAAACAGAGAAGGGAGCATTATATATGCCATCTCGAACTTCTGAAAGAAAGCCAGGATATAAGGCTAAGAAAGAAAGAAATTGCTCTCAGAAGCTGTAGCATTTGGATTCCCTTGTTGCAGCTTGGAAGTTAAGTAGTATGGGTTCTTGTACTTGGAAGAATGACAATACCATGGCTATGGAATCAACTGAAAAATTGTTTTTTTTCCCCCCAGAAGAAGACAAGGGCAAATCACTTTTGTACTATTGTCAAAGACCTGTTCAAAAGCAATGTTGGGTTTGGTAGTTGCCCAGTAACCTAACATAGCTCTGTCCTTCAATGTAGTTTTCCAACCTGGAATTCAGTGAGCTTTGGTTGCCATGAACCAAATTTTAGTTTGGACTTTGCTCCCAAACAATGGGCAGCTTGGACAAGTGGTTAATGTAATTTGCATCCAAATCAAGCTAATACAATTATGTATTAATTTGATTTGCATAATTACAGCAGTGTCATAGACATAAATGTTGTAAAAAATAAGTTATACAATTATTAACAAAGTAAATTAACTCAGATGACATAAACGGATGTAAAATACAGACATTTAATTAACGGACATTCAGATTTAATAAATCTCCCTGCCTCTAAATGGTCATGTATTGTAACAACTGTAACAAAATAAGCAATGTAAATGTGTGTAGTAATGTAAACACGTGTTCCCAAAACCAACTGCCATTCTCCAGCAAATGAAGAGACTGGGGGCTTCTCAGGTCACATTCAGATTTAATTCCTGGCATTAAGATCTTTAGGTGGAAAGGATGGGGAGGGTTTTTAAGTGAGAAGGAAGGGAAAAGCAAACACTTGCAATCTCATCAGAGTAGCTCTGACACAATGTGAAGCTTCATAGGTTGTGAAGCTGGTGCAGGAGTTATCCTGTGAGATCATGACTCTCCATCCCCGAGAATGGTGTGGGAGTGGGGTTCTCTACAATCCAAACCCCACATGCTGGGGCTACAGGTGTATATTCTCTTAAACAGCATTACCTCTTTGCCTTGGAATGAGTACTGCATCAAGATACATACTGTTGGACAATCTTACAGAATTTGTAGTTCAGGTTTCTTTGTCCTTTCCTCTAAACTGACTTCATAAACATATAGAGAGATGAAAGAGTCATATTTAGCAATAGAATATTTATTAGTGAAACCTAATACTGTTTCTTTGATCAACAGAAGCTTTATCCATCTCTACATCGAAATATCCTTTTCATTAGTAATGGTAGGGATTTAGTGCCAACCCAGGATCATTTTGCCTATTGAGACAGTCATTTTTGGTCTCATCTACCTTGTTGGACTTCTGTAGGAATAAAGGAACAAAATCTTCTTTCTTTAAAAAAATGGACTAAGTTGTATGTATTACAAGAAAAATATATATAAATTCTGTTAAAAAGTGAGTTTGGGTCCAATAATTACAAAAACCTGAATATCTCATGTAGAACCTACTCTAATTTAACCATGGGTAATATGTTCTAGAACTGAGTAAACAAATCAAGACTTGAGACTTGAATAGTTCTTCAGAATGTGTTACCTTGTAAAGGGATTTAATCTTTCTGAAGGAAGTTTGGGGAAAAAATGGCAACTTTGGCAAGAGATCAAGAAATAGATCAGATCTTTTCTGATTTTGTGACAGTCATTTTAGAGTCTAGGAACCCTATCTGTTGTAACACGTAGAACCCTTAAGACATTCTGAATGTATGTTTAACGTGGAAGAACACTATATGCACGTTTATAGGTTTCTCATGTAGAAGAGAATTCAAACAGACTACTCAGTAAGCAACAATTCGGGTAAACAATTTATATGGCTTCACAACTGTCTGATATTCCAATATGAGAATTCTTATATTCCCTAAAATAAACTTTAATATGACTAGTTCTCTGTTTTTAATTTTTATCCAATTTTATCAAAAAGTTCATAAACCAGTATTGGCTACTTTTTTAAAACGTAAGTGCAGTGCCTGGATGTAAGTAATACTGATGAACTAAAATGTCTTTAACGAGGCCTTTACAATGTTCACATTATTGCCATTTATCACAAATTAACACAGCAACACTTAAGTACATGTTACTTGATACATAAATCTTTAAGGAAAAGAGGACACAAGCCAAAAATAAATTTCTTCAGATGGGTGAACTGAAATTAGACAGATTCTCTCAGGCTGAGAGAAACAGAGAGAGGGTGAGGATTGGGGGAGGGGGGGGGGAGAGAGACTAGGCAGAAAAACAGCATACATTTCAAAGTATCTGTATCAACTACTATTAAGCCGAAGAGAAAAATCACACACATAGTCCTGAGACTATTCTCAGTCATAAAATCAAACTGAAATATCTGGTAATTTTATTTCAAGCTTTGAAATAAGTATTCCAAGCCTACCGTACCAAGAAATGACAGGAGGCTTCGCTCCTCTTCTGTGCTGCTATCCAGCCACTCGGCCGCATCGCCAGGAGAAAGGAGATTCATTCTCCAGCTAGAAAACTTTTCCATACAGTAGATAATGGCAGCATAAATCTGGGAAGGGAAAGCGGGGAAACGTGGAGGTTCTTGGGAGGCCAGTACTCAGGTTTTTGGCTGAACCAAATAAAATGGAATGGACAAAAGGAAGTGTACCGTGGCCTGACTCCGGTCTCCCTAGCTGACGGACTTATCTGATTAAAAGACAGAGCAAGATTTGATGTCAGTTTCTCAGCTCGAGCAGGAAGAGTAAAAATAAGATGACAGGCTGGTGGCCTCCAGTTTAAAAATGACAAAACAGCATTTAAAAATGTGGAGGCATGGGAAGACAAAGGAAAATATCCCCACTACAGCAAAGATTAGCAAAGCCATTCAGTGAATAAAAGTGTGATATAGGACTCCCCTCCTTTTAAGGAAAAATGATATAAAATTCTAGTAGCTTTGTTTTTCAGCTTTCCAAAGAAAGACCATTTAGAATCCTGCCAACAACAGAGAGGTTTGCATCGCCACCAGACCTTTTCTGCTCCAGCTACAATTAGAATAGTATCCGACTCGCTTACAACACATTTGCTCATGCAATGGCAGGTTGATCAATCTGTGAATAGGAAGAGTCCCTCCCTCCTTCCCTCCCTCCGCATGGCAGCTGCATTGATCGACAATAATGGAATCTGTTTCCGACTGCCAACAACAGCATTAAGGATATTAGAACAGCTCCTCTTCCTAAGAACAAGAAGCAGCCCAATGCAACCCTGGTTCGACTTTGGCCTCCTTGGTTAATAGGGCTCCCCCTATCCTCTGGGAAAGACAAAGAAAAGGGTCAGCAGAAACAAGACCTGTTAGGAGAATCAAAGGAGCCACTGCTACAGAAACAGGGTCCAATTATTTGGCAAAGAAGAGGTTATATGAAGGAGGCCCACTACCTTTGCCTGTTCTGCAGCTGTAATCAGGGTGCATCATTTATTTATTTAGCAACAGAAAAATGAGGATGAGAGGGGAGAGTATATGTTTTATATGACTTAAAGGGTCACTTTTCAGGTTTGTACAAATGAAAGCAAGAATGAGTCCTGGCAAATGAGAAACATCTGGGCCTTACAAATCAGAAGCATCTTTCCCCCTCTGAAACCTGGAATTCTGAGAAAAATCATTCTCATTAAAGGAACAGGACCCCTTATTATTATTATTTTAAAATAAATTACATAAAAAGAACCCCCACTTATTCCTGCACTCTACTAATCATCATTAGGAAGGAAATTATATAAAAACCATAGGGAGGGTCAGCAAAAGAAACAAACAAAAAGTACATTCAAGCTAGGAAAGCATATAGGCAGGGATAGACGGCATCAATTCTCAGTAGGAGAAAAATTCCAATTATTTCACTATTCTGTAACATATAACATTTGAATATAGAGCCAAACATTTGTAACAATGCTCTGGCCAATGCTCTCAAACTCACAAGTTAATGAGAAGAGGCAGTAAGTAAAACTGTTTCAGCCTTACAATCAAAGAATACTTACTGTCTTCTTTGTTCAATAATGAAGTTGAGAGTGGAGGGGACACCAAGAAAATCCCCTAACCACGTGTTTCCATAAATCTGGACTATTTTCGTAAGCATCTGCTTCCTCAACAGGCATTATATAGTATTGGCAAGGAGGAACAAGGTGATCAGTTGAGCAGCAAAAGTCTTTGGTAATCAATTAAATGGAAATGAATTATGAATTAGCCATTATCAAGGGGAAAAATAAACACAAATAGTTGGTTTTCCCTGTTTAAATCCTACCAAGTGAACACTCTCTAAACCTCATTCTCTCTAGTCTATGTTTATAATGGTTGGTTCTTTTTTGATTTTGTCACAGTACATTTTTCTAAAACTGAAAACACTGAAATGAGAATTACTTTTCTTCCCAAACCAGAGAGCAAGGTAGCCAATGCAACCTTGTAAGCCAGAATTTATTTACAAAGGCGTTCTTGATAATTTATATGCTCATGGAAAAATATAACAGATGATGAAACGAAAATTGAAGTATTCTGTTTAGGTGAAACCAAATCCCTAGAAAACACTATGCCATGTCTGTGAAATACTCAAACTTCAAATTGTAAAGTATCAATACATACCTTAAAACATATCAAAATGTCTACATATCAGCATGTATATCATAATTGCTAAGCACATTGGTTTGTGCTTAAATTGTGCTTAAATTGTAAGCCGCCCTGAGTCTTCGGAGAAGGGCGGGATATAAATGGGATTAAAATAAAAAAAAAATAATCATGTTTAGAGATGTTACATGTCTGAAATTTAGGATTCTAAGCAGCTTTTGTTTTCTTGTGGATTTAGAAGTTCAATTTCTGATGAATGAAGCTTCACAGAAGTTTGCATATAAGCAGTTTATAATGCAGTCTAGTAGCATGATCATTCATAATGCATGCAAATATTAGAGCTTTGACAGCCATGGCAAGAGACGCTTTGTGTGCACAAAAAGCAGGAGTGGTACTATAATAAAGTGCATTATCCTTTTAAGCATTATAAAGCCACAAAAGATGGAGCCATGGAACTAGCTCAAATGAGTCCAAAGGGTCTTCACTGACTAACTTTGCAGTGATCAATAATTTTATCATATTGTTGAAACAATATGTATTAAAATGTCCAAAGCTAATTGAGACTGAAGGAAGATGTTAATTTAGCATATTTCTTTTCACTCCAAGTTACCAAGTTTGGCAACCAAACCTTAGAATGCCTACATACTGTATAAAACAACTGACAAGATTTTTGGAAGTCTGAATTATAGCAATTACTTTGTAACACAAGGAAATAAAACTACACCATGAACATTAAGCTGTACATCTCACTGTAGAATAGCCATGGAAACTAAGACAAGCCTGAAAACTCAGCATATTATTGTAATGGTTGATCAGCTTCACAAAACATTAGTATGTGCCGTGTTCTCCAATGCCCCACTGATGTGGTATGACTCTAAGACTGCTTCCAGTTGCTTTCAGATCAGCTAACCACCCAATAACTCCTTGGTACGAACTAAAAAAACTTCTTGGATGAGAAGCAAAATGTCTTCAAGGAAAAACAAAGTTTAGTTGCCTTTTGCAAAAGCACCTTTGGGACAATTTCCATAAACAAATACGTTCGTCTTCAAAGCACATGCTCTTTTCTTCCATCTGCAAACCTGACAAGTTTTACCAGATGTAATGAGCTAGATATTATCAGCATTAAGGTGGAATATATTACATCAATCACCAATCTGTTCCAACCTTTTCATTTCAGATGGAAAGCAAATTAGGAAGGGGTGGGATCCTCAGAGTACAAATTTCCTCTCATGCAGTGTTACGATTGGTCTAGCTCAGGCATGTCAAACTCATGACGTCATGTGACATCGCGTGACGTATCGCGGCTTTTCCCCCTTTGCCGGCAATGGGGTGAGCGCGGTTTCAGTATGACGCATCCGGCCCGCGGGCCAGCAGTTTGACATGCCTGGTCTAGCTGCATCTGTTTGGCAGAGAGTAAGATATTCTGTAAAGCAGAGTGGTCCATCAGAAAGAAAGTAAACAGGAAATAATTGTTGTTGTCAAATATCATAGATCACATAACTTCATTTGCTTTTATGGAGGGCGGTACCTTTAAGTCAGCCTTGACTTCTTGCATCTGCTGGACTGGTCCCTGCAATTTTCTTGGCAGGATTTCAAAAGTGCCTTGCCACTGCCTGCTTTCTAGGGCTGAGACAGAGAGACTGGCCCAGAGGGATTGTTACCCTGCTAACTTTGTGCCCAGGGCTTTCAGCCTGATATGTTAACCACTACACCAAACTGGCTCTCCATTAGCTGTTGGCAGCATCAAAGGATAAAGAGTAAGGCAGGACTTATTTCTTCTAATTGTGTCTAACCTTACTGCTTTGGTAAAATATCCAATGGTATAATTCCTATATTAGCCCACAACATGTCAACACAAGTCAGCTACTTTTAATTTTCTTAAGTTCATTCCAGTATATGCTTCACCCTGAAAGAGAGGCAGCAGATATTTGCATGCTATGTATACTGAGTGAATGCTTCACTTGGAAATAATAATACTCTACCCAATCAGCAGGTGCCCAAGAGAATGAAAACACCTCCTTTCAAATTCCAATGAAGTGCCTGTCTGTGTTTAAAAGTATTGTTTATTTTCTTTGGAACTGCTATGTTTCAATTCTCTGGCTTCTGCATTGCCCTTTAACTTTAATACTGCCATAGGCTCATCATGTAATCTTAAGTGAGACATTTTCTGTTGCCAGCCATTTTGCATAGGCATGCATGAGAACAATATAGAGACTAGGGAATTCAGAACAGTAGAAAGAAACTAACTACTAATTCTAACATATGAGGGAGCAATATTTTCTTGAATGGCCTATTCCAGAATACTAATTAATTAATTCGAATTACAAATTGATGGACTGACTGCAGCTTCCTGTTGGTTGTCCACTTGGCAGCACATCATGTTTTGCTCAGTGCAGTACATTAAACAATCTTGACTGATACTTCACGGTAATATAGCTTGATGGAGATTGAAAAAGCAGACATAATTTTTGTAACTCTTTTTTTAAATAATCAATGTATTTACTGACTTCTACTTATAATCATTCTTATGGTGATGAATGACAGATGGACTTAAAGGTGGGATAAATGACATTAAATATCTTCAGATCAGAAACTGGAGGCTGAAACATTCCTGCACAATTTGAATTAATTGAATGGACAGGCAGGAACTTGTAACCTCCTGCTATTTGGGGGAAACATGGGCATTCTCATTCTGCTAAAGGCCATTCTGGAATTTCAGAAAAAGTATAGGCATGCCGTACAATTTGGATTATTGTGGCATCAAATTGCTTTCTGACTTGGAAGAAATTAAAAAAAATCCAGTGGGAAGATTTAAATTACCTACAAAACAGAACTAGTGAGTTATTCCATCTACCACAGCGTTTAAGATATCAAGAAATCTGTCATCAGTTTTGGATTATAAAACAGTTATGTGGATTATCCGTGTTTTAACCAAATTGGTTAGTTCCTCTTCATTTCCAATATATATATATATTAGGAAAAAACCATGATTACTTCAGTCAATCTGTTTCATATGAAGTTGTTGAGGAAGGAAAGGAAAAAGGGATTAATAAAATGCAGCTAAAGAAGGACCAATATTGTTAAATCTATGACAAGAATCTTTACCCAAATGTTCAGAATACATTATGGTACATGGCAGAGAGATTTTTATAATATAAATATTGTGCATCTATATACAAATGTAGATAACAATTACTATGTTAAACACATGATTTTTTATGGATAACAGTTAACTTAATTGAATGGCACTGACGAAGGGGATTTGATTAAAAAAAACTTATAAAACATCATTACTGTTTCAGATGCCATAACAGTTTTTGGGCTTCACACTGCACATTGGCTAGTGAAAGAAAAGCGCTATCACAGAATAAAAATTAAAAAGTTTTAATTTATTAAAAATATAACACAAAAATATTATGTGTGCCCAGGAACATCCACCTAGGGTATGTCAAAAAAGCAAGATGGTGGCAACTATACTGTGGTGTGAACCCCTGCCTTATTACTGTAATTCACAACAAGCTTGTATTTGTAAAGTCTGTCTTCAGTGTAACTATGAAAATACAAATGCATTATTTGTTCTGGTAGCTTGTCAGCTAATTACACATATAAATCGTTACAAGATTTGATAACTGTTGTTTTTTGTTGTTGTAATTATCCACATTATAGAGCTGTACAAATGAATTAACATACACAGGATGGAAAATATAAAGTCTGAGAAAGAAAAATGAAGTTTTCAACACAGAATGGCACAGTGGTTATCTACTATTAAAGTCCCTGCTTCAAATTTCACTTCAGTCACAAATATAATAGTCAGCCTCAGGGAAGCCATTATTTTCTTCATATTAGAATATTGCTAACCTACTTTTCAGAGCAAATGTATGGATTTTGAGATAATGCCTCACTGCCTGTCATTATTCTAAATATCATATAACAAAAAGTATCTACGTAGTATTCTGCTGTTTACTATTTCTCCTTTGTACTTATCTTTGGACTGTATGTTCCTTTGTGATAATTCATTCCTGAATTTTATGAGGCAAGTTATCCCTAAAAAGTCAGAAGCATTTTTAGAGATGATGCAAGGTAGATTTACCACAATTTCTGACTGACTCAGAAGATTGAGTCTCAACCTCACTGCACCTTATTGGGCACATTTAGCATCTTAAGAAAATATTTTGACAATGAAAGTTGATACAGGATGGAGCTTTCTCATTCTCAAAATGGGTACCATGGTAGCATGGCTCATCTCAGTAAACAAAAATTTAAGGTGAAAAAATTATTTGAGAGAAATTTCTAGCTTTACAACAATGTTCCACAATGTAGATTTATGTTGTTATGCCTCTTTTCAGTCCATAGTGCATCCATGCATAAGATGCTGCCCCAAACTTCCGGTTTGACACGTGGCCGCCATGGACAGCTAGGAGACTTGCTCTCTCTCTCCTGTCCAGTTTCGCATCGTTGGGGGGCCCTGAAAAGGGCCGAAAGTTGCTCCAAAGAGGCGACCAGCAAGGAGGGGCTTCGCTGGATTGTGGGAGAGCAGTAACTCTCCCATTAGAGCTGGAGATTCCCTCCAAACTGGTGGATGAAAGGACCAGCTATTTTGGCTCATCCCTAGGCTGCGAACAGCCGAAGTCACATTTTTCACCAGGCAACTCTTAAAGCAGTGCGGAAGAGACTGGGTGAGATCTACCACTTTTACACCCTAATTATTTTCTGTACCTGCTTAAGCTGCTAAGCATTTTCCCACCTGTGGTGAGGGAAGGGGGATTTTAACCCTCCCTCCAGAAACAGCAGTGACCAACTACCCAGGGGTGTTTAAAACATTGAAAAAGTAACTGAATCCCAATTGGAATTTTATTTCTCAAAGTTGTGGACTGAAAGACTTTTCACTTTTTATTTTTCATTATCTACTTCTGTTGAAAATTGGGTTTTTCCTTATAAAACGAAGAAAAACTGAAAAGATTAAAATAACTTTGGGACTCAAAGGGAAACTTTAAAAGGTAGAGGGGACACCATGTGGTCAAATTTGGTATTTTAATTTGTTATTCTCTAGGGGTCTGACTGCCCAGGGAAATAGATAAGACACATAACATAACCTTGAAAATTTTGAAACAACAGCTGTGAAAGGCTCTGTGTTCCTTATCCAGAAAAAAAACTTTTTCTTTCTTTTGGATTTCCTAAGTGTAAAGCCTTTAGTATAAAATACTAATACGGAAGAAGACCAGGAACAAAATTTCCTTATGGATAAAGATCAACAAATTCTCTCTATATTGAAAACAATAATTCAAACTCTTACCACAGCCAATGAAGAACTAGGAGGCTATGGGAAGGAACAAGAAGACAGCCCAGATAGGAAAACCCAAACTTTGACCATAACTAAAGAATTATCTATACAAAATACAATAGAAAAAAGTAAACATTTAAATACCACGACAGAAGAATCAACTACTCAACAAATATTGACATTTGAAAATCCAGAAAATCCAGAAAATCCACTGACAACTTGGAAAAAGAAATGATTTCCTATACAAATCAGAAGTAATTAGAGGATCTAAAAAAGAGCAGTTGGATGAGAAGATAAACAATTCAGAACAACCACGTTGATATGGAAGAATAAAGAGATGATCCACTAGATCTAACAAGTCCTCTCAAAAAAAATGGTGACCGGATGGTTTTGCCAACATCAATTAAAATATATGACATTACAAGGAAATTGGTTTGATGACCCAAAAACAAGGACATGGAAGACGATTTGGCAAAGAAAAAAAGCTAGAATAAGACTGAAGAAGAATGGAGTTTTGATCATCTTATAGAAATCTAAAACAGAATATACTTATATAGATAAGATGTGCATGTTGAACACAAGACATTGTTATGAACTGAGATAAAGAAAAGTTTTTGGCCATTAAAACTTAGCAGTATAAATACTAATAGCTAAATTTGAATATTGATTTGTGCATAAAGGTCATGTAAAGGTGAATAGGATGTAGACAAGCTAAAAACCTATTGATGAAAGTAATAAACAGGTCTATATGGAACGCCAAAAACAAAAATCATTAGTTTAAGCAAGAGATAGCAGATATAAAGAGGAAGAGAGAGAAAGTATTTAATACTGAAATAAAAAGAAATTTTGATTACTACTTAAAAAAATCAAAAACTAGCAAAAAGGAAGGATATCATATTATATTCATAATTGACATAGAGGGTGAGAGGTTAAATAGATAAGATGTGTATTTTGAACATTAGATTTTGTTATGAATTGTGATAGATGAATTGGGAGTATATTAAAAACCTTGGGAATGATAAATATCAAACGTTAAATCTAAATGTTAGTGGAAATTAAAACTGAAAAAATCTATTATGTCATTGATTGTCTAAAAGATTGTATGTTAAAACAACTAGAATATATGTAAACTAAAAACTATTGATATGTGTAAGAAAGTTATTTTCCATGTGATTGATAGGATAAAACTTGTTTTTTAAATTTACAAATAGACAGTATATATGAAGGGGAAAAGAGAGGAGATGTTTATGGAAGCAATTTGAAATCTGTACTAATGGTATTTGTAGGTAATTGAATTATTACTACTCAGCCACCACACTGCTTTTCAAATATGTGAATGTAACATTAGAAAATCAATTTGTAAAAATTTGTAAAAAAAAAAAAAGATGCTGCCCCAGCTTACTATATTGGCTAGAGTGTGCTAGTGAACATTCCCTAATTTTCCCTCTCTGTCCTAATAATATATTACTACTGAGTACAGTTTCTTGTTTTGTCTTTGACTACTACAAAATGTTGAAAAAGTTGAGGAGTATTCACTCTTCAAAGATGCAGAGGAGCTCACCAACTTGCTGGAGAAATCTTGGCTCGTGACAGACAGAAATAATGGCCCTTCCTCTATCCCAACTATATTTGTGGTTAGAAAGTCTAATAAAATAAAAAGGAATGGTTATTTTGAGGACATCACTTTTTGTCTCGGCAATTCCATTGGGCTGCGCAAGTATATATTAACTGATTTTAAGCTTACATGCCAGAGGCCTGCAATACTTGACAGGAACTTATTTTTGATAGAGGGATGGGAGTCATTGTATTCATACTGTTGTACATGGAGCTTAGGAACAAATGAAAAAAAATGTCACTTGTTCCCGATAGATGTTTGCCTTGAAGAGCATACAATCCGACATTTGCCATGGAAAAGACTCCAGAGGAAAGGAGACCAAAGTAGCTAAACCAGTAAGAATAGGCATTCCATTTCATTTCAACAATGCCGGGGTTTAGCAAATCCCTGCACGGAAAAGATGGGCTTTAAGGAGGAATTTGAAGGGAAAAAAAGAGAATTATGGAAAACTTCCAAGCAAAGAGGCAGCCAAAGAAACCAGCAGAAAGGAGCCTGGATGGTAGAGATCAGTGGTACAGAACCACCAAACCCAGCAGCAAGTTGTAGAACATCAAAGAGAACACTGAAAATGGATCTGGAATAGGGGAGCAGGCAGGAAATTACTACATGAATAATAACAACATTGACCTCACGACTGGAAAAAGCTTCATTAAAAGAGGGGTAAAAGGCCTTATTAAGCCCTTACTCACATGCCATATTTTTCACGACTGTCTAGGACAGAAAGGACATGATTGCAAACAAAATTCCCCTATGTATATGTCAATAGCACTGTGAGATAAAGAACTGATTTTGCAACTATTTTAAAACAATAAATTGAAGTTCTTTGTTTTTATATCCAGCTTCAGAATGTTTTTTCAGTTCCATAATAGAACAGGAAGTTTTGTCTGTTACAATTTGAGGCTGATTACAAGTTAGTCATTCCCGCTTTTGCGGGGGGGGGGGGGGGGAGGGGGGGATGAAATTGTTAATTTTAAATCCAAGTCACTATAAGGGTTGGGGTTTAAAATGTGCCTTAAATGTCCTGGACTAATTAAATACAATTACTTGTGCCAGCTTGTTTGACAAAATTCTGATTGAAGAAAATAGAATTGCAAATAGTCAAAAAGGTCAAATATTTGGGAATATATTTGACCTCAAGATGTTCAACAATAAAAGAAGATAATTACACTAAATTGTTAAACCAAATAAAGCTTGATTTGGAAAAATGGAAGAAACTTCAACTGTCGATGTTAGGAAGAATTGCTACGGTGAAAATGAATATATTACCAAAAATATTATTTCTATTTCAAATGATACCTATAAAACTGGAGAAAAATATTCTTTGAAGATTTAAACTCTTTAATTCAAAATTTTATCTGGCAAGGAAAGATAGCTAGAATTAAATTGAAAATGTTACAAGGGAAATGGAGGCTTTGGCTTGCCAGATTGGGTTTTGTATTATCAAGCACCAGTATTATAACATGGATAAAAGAATGGATAACTCTTAAAAATAAAAGATTGCTGTATCTGGAGGGAGATGACCTGCAACTTGGTTGGCATGCTTTTCTATGGTACGGAAAAAATAAAATACATAAATACTTCTAAAACCACTACATTAGAAATGCATTATTATTAACTTGGGAAAAAATAAAATGTAAAATTTATGGCTTTCAACAATGGAAGCATTCGTACATCCAAATCTAGTCAGTCTTGATAAAATATGGACATACAAAGATATTCTAAATTCTAAAGGGAACTTAAAATCCAGGCAAGAGATGGAAAATCAGGGCATCGATTTAACATGGTGGTCACATTTACAAATGCAAGTCAGATATGATAAAGATATTAAACAGTATGTATTTTACAAAGAACAGACTATGTTTGATCAGACTTTATTATCTTCTGATGAAAAGTTAAAAATGTACAATTTAATAAATTTCAAAATGGAAGATGAACAAGTAAAAGAGACAACGTTAGTATGGGCAAAGAATTTTGGATATAATATAGACTTAGAAAAGTAGCAAAGTTTGTGGGAAAGAAACTATAAATTGACAATGCCAACTTCATACAAAGAAAACTTATATACGGTAAAATGTTTTATAGATGGCATTTGCCACCAACAAGATTAGCAAAAATGTTTAAAAACATGTCAGAGAAAATACTTGTACATTGTATCTGTTTGCAGCTTGCTTAATCAAGTTACAGACAGAATAAAAGCTGTCTTAAGACTGCAATCCTATATCTTTTCCCAGACACCAGTTACAACTGAACAAGTTTCATCTGTGAACAGACCTGCACAGGACTGAACTATATCAGAATTCAAAACAACTCACAATATTGGAGAGTAAATGTTGGGGAATGAATATATCACTTTAGAAGCGAGATGACTTACACGGGTTCACAAGCTAAGCCATTAACAACGTACACTCTTTTCAATAATTTCTAATGTTCAGAATGATACTAGAGGATAGCACTTAGCCTTCCCCCTCCCAATTCCCCGGCCCTAGAAGGAACAAAACACCACTCACCAACTTCTTAGTCACTTTGTCAAAACTACTGTCCTGTTCTTTGTGGGTCCCAATTTTCCTGAGGCGGCAATTGTGGCTGCAAGGGACTTTACCTGAATCCTCCATCTCGTGAATGCGTCAATGCCTCAGTCATGGTCCTGCCAGCCCCACTCTCCCAACCCCATTTTCAGCAGCCACGCTCCTTGTCCATCCTCTGCCTGGGAATGCAGAAAGGCCCGGCCTCCATATTCTCTGCTTTGGCTTCTTAAAGCAGTTCAACAATAGCTGCCCTTTCTCTGGCTCGCATTCTCTCCCACTGCTAGGAGCGGGCTGGAATCCCTGGGCGTCCGTCTGTGTGTACAGAATCAAACTAATAGGGACGGAGTTTTCTTTTCCTTTGCCCAAAGGGGTGTGCACGTGTGTGAGCAGGAGGCGGCTCCAGGCAGTGAAAACATGAAGTCAGTGAATGAAAAAGTTTGAATGACTGTTTGATAATTCAGTTTAGGCAGCTCACTCCTAAAGTATCAGTGCCACCTCCTTAAATCTGAATTTAAGTAGGCGTACTAAAGATTTATTTTTTTTAAAAAAAAGAAGAATAACAGATGTTCAAAGAAGACAAACTTCATATCAAATGTTTTTATGAAACTGAAGCAATGATAAAATTACTTTCCATCTGCATTTTTTTGTTACTAAACAATTGTTTGCTTTCTTTATTTCCCTCCAAGCCCCCCCCCCGCCCCACCTCCCAAAGTAGCAGAAATTCCAATCAAACCAACCTTCTTTGCTTGCTCTTAGGTTGAATTCTCAGGCAGTCTGAGAATGAAAACAAATTACACTAATTGAAATAGTACTCATTCCAAGCTTTTGCTTTAATGCTCTGACGTGAAGACGTGATAATACCAATGCAGAGAGCTGTTCATCAAGCTTGAGCAATTTTAAGAATGCCATTGTTTGATTTTAGTTCCCACCTGTCTGTCCAGAACAGCCAAAGGGAAGAGTCAAAACTCCCCCTTAAGCATGAGATAAGAATAACTCTGTGTCTTGCTACTACAACTAACCATGAGCTGAAGACATGAGATTTATGCTCCTGCAGGGTCTGAACCTTTGCTGAGGTTAGAAGGATGACCCTATTCCCTTGCTGATTTAACAACAGTCCTCAGATTTCCCCTCCCCTCCTGGAAATAGGATGAATTGAACTTCTATTGCTCCCAAGGGAAATCCACTACAAAGCTTCAGGACAGTCTTTGAATGTTGAGTTTGCTCTCCTGTAAAGCTAGCCAGGGAAGTCAAGGCAATTGGGATGCTTGATCTGCCTCCCTTTCAAAAGTTCAGGATACCTGACCTCTCATTATGGACATGGAATTTCACATATGTGCGATATGGGCAGCTATATACATTTACTAAACAAACGAACACATAAATGATTTTAATTTACAAGAAGGCAGACATAAAAACAATTCTGACAGTAGGAACTGTTTGAGAGTAGAAATTATTACCCAGAGACATGACAAGGTCCCTTTCGTACTACATTAACTTTATACTGCATACTATCTTTTTGAGGTTTTAATACAGGGGTGTCAAACTCAATTTCATTGAGGGCCACATCAGCATTGTGGTTGCCCTCAGGGGGCCGGGTGGGTATGGCCAGGGTGGGCGTGGCCTACTGGGTGGGCATGGCCTACTGGGTGGGCGTGGCCAGCTCTACATCATTCGCATCAAGGGTGCCTATGGGGGCCTGGGCAGGAGTGGGACAGATCTGAGGGTCTCTGGCAGGAGGAGGGTTTCTGGGCCAGGGCCAAGGCAGTGGGGGCCGTTCCCTCACTGTTTCCAGGATGGCTTCGCATGAAACCACTTCATGGGCCGGATCTGGCCCCTGGGTCTTTTGTTTGACATGTCTGTTTTAATATGTATTCCTGCAATTACGATTTGATGGCCCTTAAATGGCCCTTTCCAATTGCATGATTCCATAAATGAACTAGGTGACACATTAGTCACTGAGTCGTCCTTTCAGTGATATTTCCTTACCTAAACAAAGAAACATACAGTGACACGGACAGGCACAAAAGCAGTGGAAACAGGAGCAACTTCTAACTTCCTACCAACTTTCCCATTGACTAGTTGTGGGAAGCTGGCAGAGAGCACTGGAAATCACAATCACACGACAGGGGCTAACTGCGGCAACACTGCAGCAGTTGTAACTTTGCATATACAGCTGGTGTGAAGATCCCTGAAATTGCAATTGCACAGGAGTAATGAGCCCTAGATTTTGTAAGTTGTAAGGATCTGGGTACAGATGCACTGTTTGTGCCAACTGAAGATTATAAACAGATAGACAAGAGAGTTTTAGTATAGATAGTCCTCGACTTATGACAATTGAGCCCCAAATTTCCACTGCTAGCAAGGCAGTTGTTAAGTGAGTTTTGTTCCATTTTATGACCTTTTTTGCTACGGTTGTTAAGCGAATCACTGCAGTTAAGTGAATCACGTGGTCATTAAGCAAATCTGGATTCCCCCATTGACTTTGCTTGCCAGAGGCTAGCTAGGAAGGATACAAATGGTGACCACATGACCCTGGGCATCGATTTAACATGCCAGTTGCCAAGTGGTTGAATTTTAATCATGTAGGTGTTGAGTTTGAGATACACTTTCTACACCCATTGTACAAGAGGACAAAAATAAGAAACTACCCTGTTCCTCAATATCTTTATCAGCAGAAGAAACAATGACAGATTACATATTCAAGTTTATTGAAAAATGACCCACACTAACCAGGTGCTTCTCTATCAAAGCAATAACTCAACTACCCACAAGAAGATTGTATATGAACATTATTCGGCCAGGAAAATCACACTGGAGTAACCCAGAAATGTAAAAAAAGAAAACAGGCTACTTGTATAATATCCACATGACGCCCCGGAAATGTGCCTAGTTACAAAATCTATTGCAATGCAATTTTTATAACTATGAAAAGAATAACTTTCCCCCACATCAAAAACATCTCTGAGACAGCCGACATAGTACTGCAACCTCTTGTCATCATTGTAGCATACAAAACCACAAAACTGCTCTAAAACATATGAAGATCCAGTAATCAAAGAAGAAAAAGCAGAAGTCATCCACAAACATCAACTGACACAGATGAGATTATCAATATTCTTGTATGTATGTATGTATGTATGTATGTATGTATGTATGTATGTATGTATGTTTGCATTTTTCACATTTTTGAATACCCTTCTCCCGCAGAGAGGGACTCTTCTTAGTCTCTTAGCTTGGAAACTGTTGACTTTTAGACTAAAGTAACCAAAATGTTTTTAAAATGCTAGGGAATATTCAGAAGCTTGGCCTTCTGACAAATCAGCCTTTATAACAGACCCACAGAGATAAACATCTATATATCATCTAAAAGACATAAACACAACTCAGGGAAGGAACCAAACACCCCAAAGCACATTCTCCCTAGTAACCAACAATCAGGTATACTGGAAGCAGCACCAAGTAAACAATCAGAGAAGAAACAGCACTTTAATCAAATAACCATGAAAAGGGAACCACATCCCAACTTAGACTGAAAAGGTAAGCTACTATATATGAACAACCAATAAAGTCCACTTTCTCTTACACTGATGATATTGCTAAGCAGGATAATGAAACATCTACAGCAGGGGTGTCAAACTTGCAACGTCATGTGATGTGTCGCGACATATTGCGACTTTTTCTCCATTGCCAGCAATGGGGTGGGCCCAGTTTCGGCATGACGCATCCGGCCCATGGGCCGGCAGTTTGACACCCCTGATCAACAGGAAAACAACCAAGCTCACAAAATATCAAGAATCCAACACTTCAATATAATGGTACATTTCTTGTATTCTGTACTACTGCGTCCCTTAAACATGACTTGCATCTAGGCTTTGTAATTTGATTATGTACATAAATAATCGCACTGTGTGTGTTATACAAACTTGGAGTGGGCAGTGAAAATCTGCGATTAATTCTCCTGGTCTCCAAACTGAGAAAGTTAGTATAGCTATAAAATATAAACACTCACAAAGACTCTTCTGTTTCCAATTTTTTCCAATCCCCCAAGAGGACACTATGGCTGAGCCTTATTGCCTCCTGTCTGCAGTGACTCTGACCCTAGTTATGCCACTACGCTTTTTAAAAATAGTAATACCAAAAAGAAAATAGCAAGAAGTGTTAACCAATCAGCCAGATTACTGATCAAAAAAGTAATAACCTAAGTGCTGTTAAACTGTAGTTCAATAAGTCATCTGGAGCTGAGGAATTGGTAAACGCTTTCTTCAGGTGAATTCCATGATATGCTTAGTCATGGAATCACAATAGTTACTGACCAAAGAACAGAAAAGTACTAGGACAGGAGTATCTGGAGATTGAAGTAGGGGACAAAAGCTTAGAATATTGGTTTGGAATGTCAGAATTATTTTATTTATAAGAGACTAAAAAGTGTGGTCTTTATACAATGAAACAAAACAAAAATTAAAGGAAGTGTTTAAAAGCTAATCCAAATAAAAATACTGGATTAGTGACATCTTCCCTTTTAGAGGGGTCAGTATCCAGGAAACTGCATAATAATACCAAAGAGACCAAAATGGTCTACAAGAAAGACCATATGAAAAATAGAATAGAGGTGCAGCAAGGCATGATATTGCATGGTAAAGGTAAAGGTTCCCCCGCACATGCGTGCTAGTCGTTTCCGACTATAGGGGCCGGTGCTCATCTCCGTTTCAAAGCCGAAGAGCCAGCGCTTGTCCGAGGACGTCTCCGTGGTCATGTGGCCGGCATGACTAGATGCCAAAGGCGCACGGAACGCTGTTACCTTCCCACCGTAGTGGTCCCTATTTTTCTACTTGCATTTTTACATGCTTTCAAACTGCTAGGTTGGCAGAAGCTGGGACGAGTAACAGGCGCTCACTCTGCTAGCGGCACTCGGGATTCAACCCGCCGAACTGCCGGCCTTCTGATCGACAAGCTCAGTGTCCTAACCCACTGAGCCACGTCATATTGCATGATCAGTACATTAAAAAAAGGAACAGGAAAAGCAGAAAACAACAAGTTGTGGCAATGGCAAATAGCAGGAAAGTTGAAGAAAGAGACAGGCTAATTCTGGCTGCACAAGAACAAATCTTAAGAACAAATGGATTCAAAGAACTGAGAAGACAGCAACAAATAACAAACACCGTCTCTGCCAAGGAAGGTAAAGAAACAGCGAACCACTTAGCTACTGCAAGAAGATCACAAAGACTGATTACAAACAATGGCGTGACAAAGTAGCAACAATGGTGCATTGGAATATCTGCAAGAAATACCATTTGCCTGCAAGCAAGAACCAATGGGATCACGAGATAGACCAAGTACTGTAATGGAAAATAAAGAAGCTTTAAGTGGTCTGGTATCTTAGAATTCAAACACCTACCACATAACATCCCAGATTTAACAATTGTTAGTAAGAGTAGTCTGAGTAGTTAGTAAGAGTTAGTAATAGTAGATGTTGGAATACCAACATCACATGTTGCAATACCTGGAGACAGCAGA
Organism: Vipera berus; assembly: GCF_964194415.1. Classification (NCBI taxonomy): domain Eukaryota; kingdom Metazoa; phylum Chordata; class Lepidosauria; order Squamata; family Viperidae; genus Vipera; species Vipera berus. The sequence continues at coordinate 111,947,076 of NC_138204.1, forward strand.
ATGGAAGAGAAAGAACTGGGGGGGAAAATCACAAAATACAAAGACCCTGCAAATAGAAATAAACTTAATGTTGCAAAAGAAAGCACAGTATCAATAGTAATAGGAGCCTTGGATGCAATACCAAAACATCTGGAGTAGCACTTGAACACTACCGGCACTGACAAAAATCACCATCAGTCATTTGCAAAAGTAGCTTTATCTGAACAGCTTACATCCTGCAATAATCCCTTTAATACCATCAAATAATAACATCTGCTTTAGAAAGGACTTGATAGGTGGACAAAAATGCCAAATCCAGTCTAAACTTGTGTCCGACTGCATCCAACCATAATAATAATAAATATGCAAAACTGTCCTAGGGATTGAAGGCAAAATTAAGGATGGGGATTATAAACAGGGTCTATGACAATTCACTGTGGCCAACTCACCACCACAGCCAACTCACCACCACAGCCAACTTGCCGTGGCCAACTCACTGCGGGTCAAGAACTATACTAATATCAAAAAAATAGTGGAACAGAATGATTAAAGAAAGAATGCAAAAGGAGGGACAGCATGAAATGTGAACGACAAAAATTATTATTTTTTATTTTAAATAATTAAATTGAATTGTTAAATTGTCTTGTGGTGAGTTGGCTACACCGATTTGGCTGTGGCAAGTAGGCTGTGGTGAGTTGGCCACAGCGATTTGACTGTGGCAAGTTGTCCCTTTCCAGTGTAAACAATAGACTGTGGACATGAGTCACAGTGTTTTTCTCCCAGCGCAGACTGAGCCCTACTGCAAACTTTCTCAGAATTTGTTTTTGAAAGTCACCTAGAGAAAGGAAGAAGGTTGTTTGGCTGAATCCCAAATCAATACTGTGGTTCTCTGGGGCAAAATAGGATACCCTCCAAAATGACTATAGCTGTGTCTGAAGATTTTTGATGCATCAAAGGCAGAAAAGCGGGACATCTTCAAAATTTATTGATTCATGTATAATTTTTCATGCATGGAATATGACAACATATTCATGAGACCTGTAGTCCAAAATATCTAGACAGCACAAATTGCTTATGCTCTATATTGTTCTTACTATGAATGGAACTAGCCAAATTTGCAGAAACATAGCAAATGGTTCCCCCCTGTAATCTCATCTCATTCTTCTTGGAATAGTTAAAGGATTAAAAAATAGTAACAATATCTTCAACACCATGAAGCAACAACATCTGTCTATCCCAGCTGCTTAGAAAGGACTAGATAGGTGGATAAATATGCCAAATTCAGTCTAAGCATCTAGCTGACTGTGCAACCAATCATAATAATACGTAGACTAACATTCTCACTGATCATGGCATCGAGCCCTCTCAATTCCTGGCAAATAGACAGGGAAGAAATGGAGGTAGTGACAGATTTTATTTACCTGGGCTCCAAGATCACTGCATATGGGGACTGCAGGCAAGACGCTTGCTCCTGGGCAGGAAAACCATGGCAAATCTAGACAGCACACTAAAAAGCAGAGACATCACCCTGCCAGCAAAAGTGCATATTGTCAAGGCTATGGTCTTCCCAGTTGCAATGTATGGCTGTGAAAGTTGGACCACAAGAAAGGCTGAGCACCAAAGATTTGAGGCCTTTGAACTATGGTGCTGGAGAAGACTCCTGCGAGTCCCTTGGACTGCAAGGCGATCAAACCGCTCAGTCCTAGAGGAGATCAACCCGGACTGCTCTTTGGAAGGCCAGATCCTGAAGTTGAAACTCAAATACTTTGGTCACCTAATGAGAAGGAAGGACTCCCTGGAGAAGAACCTAATGCTGGGAAAGATTAAGGGCAAGAGAAGAAGGGGATGACATAGAATGAGGTGGCTGGATGGAGTCACTGAAGCAGTAGGTGTGAGCTCAAATGGACTCCAGAAGATGGTAGAGGACAGGAAGGCCTGGAGGAACATTGTCCATGGGGTCGCGATGGGTTGGACACAACTTCGCAACTAACAACAACAGCATTCTCACCAAGCCATTTCAGCACTGGGGCAAGTAACAACTTATAACAGTTCATTTAGTGACTGTTCAAAGTTACAATGGCAGTGAAAAAGTGACCTAAGACAATTTTTCACACTTAGGTCCATTGCGGCATCCCCATGGTCAAAATTCAGATGCTTGGAAACTGGTTCATATTAATGAAAATTACAGTGTCCTGGATCTGTGTGATTATCTTTTGTGACCTTCTGATAACCAAAGTCAATGGGGAAGCTGGATTTACTTAACAGTTGGGTTACTAACTTAGCAACTACAATGATTTGCTTAACAATTGTGGCAAAACTCCCTTAGCAACATAAATTTTGGGCTCAATTGTGGTCATAAGTTGAGGACTACCTGTATACACAATATTAGCTCAGAACTAAGCAGGTTCATATGGAAGAAGACTCCAAGAACTTTGCAAGGAAAGGGGACAGCATTTTATTACTGTGATTATTAAACATCTGGCATTCAGAAGGAACCTGTGCTGTGATTTGGCGCAAAACATATCCTCATTACATTCCAGTGTTTGAAATGCTGGGTCCTTAAAAAAAATGGCGGAGAGCACCAAAGCATCCACATTTTCATCTTTATTGTCAGAAAACAGAACTAACTTTCCAGTAATACAAGAAGCTGCACCCTTCATTTGCCAGGATTAAGCTTGGTTCAACTATCAAGGAACAAGAGAATTCTTGAAATACCAAAGCAGCTCCCCACAGTGATCCACTTCAGGGAATTGGTTTTTAAAGCACTTCTGAGGCAAAAGGAGTCTTGGGGTGGGGTGAGGGGAATGCCACACAGATACTGCAAAGTGAGCCCGATTTGAGAAAATGTTGTAGGGAAGCACAGAAATGAACATTCATAGGCCAATACTGAACTACATTTAGTTCTCATACAAAACAAACAAAAAATATCTCCTCTAAATAGTAAAATAATGAGGCTCCTGGGCAAACATACCTCTTTCATTTAAAGAGAAAGTGTTAACTGAACAAAAGGCCAATGAGTGCTACTGTACCTACATGGTGATTTTAGAAAGGCAGAAAAACGTAATGCCTGGAAATCAGTCAATGTTTAATCAGCATAGAGAAAGACAGAATCAAATAGCTATCAGTCTGTTTCCAGTAAGTCCAGTCATTTTGACAACAAAACTGAGAACCTCAAGGCCTGTTGCATCTAAAAGAAACCCATAAAATATATTAATTGCTGTCAGGCTGAACCATCATACCTCACAGGAAACTAAAGACAGAATTTGAGATGCCTGAGGGTCTTTTCAGAGAGCTAGAATCTGTTCACTTGAACCACTAAATGTTCAAATGGCCATCTATCTTTTTTTTTAAAAAAAGACAGTTCCCTGGCAAGTTACAGCATACCTGTATTTTCATTTTGGTATGTGTATAAATTCAAGCAATCAAGATGTTTACCTGCATAATATATCTGCAGTGTATTATTTTCCAAATTAAAATAAGTTTCCCTCTATTTTAGAAAAAGAGCTTCTCTCAGAAGATTTACAAAATGTAATCAACTCCACCCAGGACAAATATATTAAAGAGTATCAGTGTGGAGCTCTTAAGCTGTGCATCAGTGCAAAGTCATTTCACAAAATGGAAATTGTGGTGGAGCTTCAAGTTATTAAAAATGTAACCATCCTCCTCAAGATTGAAGTTTGCTATAAAGCAGCGAAAACAGAAGCAAATAACCAGAGACAAGCATAAATTTGGACCACAAATGTTTCTGCTTTTTGCTTGATTGCCAGATCTACCTTCAAAACAAATACATATCTGACTGTATCAAAATCTCAGCATAAATCATGAGTTAATAACAATAGAAAAATGTCCACATTCGTGACAAAATAATTGGGCAACTTGTACAAATCGATGGGAAATTCCATCAACAGCTTTAGCCTCCTCCATCCTCCTGCCCAGTTTTCTGGAGTGTAGGTAGACTTGACCATAATCAAAATTCTGCCCCACCTCAAAGTCCTCCCAATCTGCCAATGTGCTCATCCCTCTGGCTCTAGTCTTATCACTGCTTTACTACTTCCCCTTGGCACACTCCCTCTTTCTCTGTCTTTTTCTAATTATCCCTTGGAGTAAAAAGCTCTCTAAGCTTTCTCCCCCTAACAACAGTCCTTCCCCCATATGAATTTTTTAAAGAGCAGTGGAACCCAGTTTTTTTTTGTTGTTGTTCTGTGGTCCATCTCAATATTACAAGTGGTCTCAACAGACCAGTTGATATCCTTTCTGATTTTACAGCTCATTACACACTTATAAAACATTTTAATATTTGGAGTTTTGCCCCTTTAAAATGATGTATATGTGCTTCCAGGCTAACCATATAACAGAACAAAACCATATTTTAATTCAACTCCAGCACCAATGCCAAAACCACCTACACATTAGGAAAATAATGTAGGACAGGACCTTCTTTGTTTGCTGGACAACCTGATTTCAGTAAAAAATAAGCTCAGTTTCCATTATTAATAAAAATAACATTGGTCCAGGTTCAGATCACTCTGAATGTTTTGCACAATTTCTGCAGAACCTGTAATTGTGGACTTGTGGACCACAATGTGAGCTTCCAAAAAGCATTTGTCTATGACTAGGATTTATCTCATTTCTTTCTCCTTACCCTCTTAAACTATTTCTCTCATCTTTTCTTATAGTTTGCTTTTCAGGTTTTTGCTTAATTCTGGACTCTTTGACCCTTTACTTGTATTTCTTAAAGGAATTTTCTCAACCATCATCAGGACTATTGTCATTATAAACTCCATTAGTTTTTAACCTCCTGAACATTTCAAACCATCACATCTGCTCAGTCAGTCAATTTCAGGGTCTTCTTAGTTGCAAGTGCAATTAAATAAAAGCACCAACTACATTACTGTATGACAATTTTACAGTGAACGGTTACTGGGCTTCTGTTATTCTATTACACTTACATTTAGGTTCTAGAGTACAGTACTTATTCTTTCTCATTTATTATATCAAATGAGAATAAAATATCTACTACTCCAACTAGAGCAGAATCTGATGTTATGGAAAATGTCCATTTAGCATATTCTTATCTTGCCTTTTCTTCATGTCGGAAATGATATGTCTGAGGCCATCTGGTGAATTTGCTGCCACAGGCATTGTATACACACGTTTCTTAAGAGCAGGAAAATGCTGCAGCTAAAATTCATTCCATCTTTCCTAAATGCTAGGAAGGAAAAACCTGGCACTGTTACTGCTGTAGTTGACAGATTCACTTTACCTCGGTCTCACAAGCACTCTAGGCTCTGCTATCAGTCACCAAGCTTAATTGGCTGGGCCTGGCATTTAAACAGCACTCCAACAGCTAATGGCCAGCTACAAATGCCAGTAATTGCTCCCGCTATCTCACAGACTGAGATCATCAAACTTGGTGTAGTCATATTACATGTTCCAAGGGAGATATCCTGCTACTCATGTTGAGGATTTGAAAGACTCTAGCATTGCTGTTCTAAATTAACAGCCATTTTACCTAACTTGATATTTTACAGAAAATAGATTCTATGAAACTAAATTCTACCTACCGTAAATTCAAAATCTAGCATTATAGGGCTATTGCAAGGTGTGTGTGTGGGGGGGGTTGGATATAAAGGCAAAAAGGGGCATCTGAGGACTCCCTTTTGCTGAAGGGCCCTGGCAGTCTGGCTTGAGAGTTACAGTATGTGGTAACAGCGCTCTAAACAATGCCAAGCATTGGAGGCCGGCTTCATTTTTAATGTTCAATGGAAATTCAGAGTGACACTATGCCAAAAGGAAGGTTGAAAAGAGCCAAGTGTTGCCTAGTTTTAAAAAAAAACCAACAGTGGTGGGGCTTGGTAGCTTCCTAGAGATGCAGACCAGTGACACTGATCATACTTTCTTATGAAAAACAGTCCTTTCATTTTACAGCATATAGTATTCTAAAATTAGCAAAACCACAGACATAATATTTTTTAAAGTTACTCTCCCATTTATGTGGATAAAATACAGTGTCATTTCCTTGGCATAATGTTGGTAAGTGGTGCTGATAAGACTACTGCAATAATTTATAGGAATATTTAGGAAGTGTATTAACCTTATCACTGTTAGCATGGTTAATAATAATTTTTTTATTTTATTTTTAAATTCCATTTATATCCCGCCCTTCTCCGAAGACTCAGGGCGGCTTACAAGCTTAGCAGAATAATCAGTCAGATTTTTCTAAAGAATTTCAAGTATTTTATCATAATATTTTTCACATGTCTTTTCAGTGCTTGGACAGTTACTAGTTGTTTGTTGTATTGAGTAGGTCAATAAGCTAGCATTTCTATGAAGGATATAGCACTTTTGCAGCAAAGATCCTTGGAATTGGATAAATGAGGAATGTTAGCATTGTAGATTTATTCTGCTTCAGTTATTCTGTGACAACCTCAGTACAATCTATGAGATAAGGTTAGGTTGCTAAAGAGAATGTGTGCCTCACTACTGCATATTGTTCATCTGATTTGTTGAAAGAAAGGTAGTTGGTAGTAGAGTTCCTCAAAAAATGAATGAAATGTGTACTTTATTTTTTTTCTTTTTCAAAGCAAAAAGGAAATGTTCATTTGCCTTTAGGAATGACTTCTACCCTTGCCAGTAAAACTCAGCTTTTGTGAAGCAGAGGCTATTCTGAATCCAAGACCTAAGGGAAGGACCATCTACAATTAGATAAATATCCATATTTTGCATGTTCATCTAAAATTCCCAGGAAAACCCCATCATCCCCACGATCTGCCACCTTACAAAGTGACTGTGGGTCTCAGAATAAAAAAAATATTAGGTACTTCATAGCAGTATGGCCTCTCTGGAACTAGCTGGCATGCAGCCAGGGAGAGTCCCCAGCTCTATCAATCTGTAGGCTGCAGGATCTGCCAGCTCCCTTATGGCAACTGAGGGAGCTGACCCAGACAACAGCAGGAAGAAAGGACAGAACTGCCTAGTATTTCTACCTCTGTACCGCAGGAAGCATTTAATGATCTAGAGGAGATGCAAAAAAAGGGGGGGAGTGAGTAAATCTGGCATTCATTCCCATAACTCCAACAGGGAAAAGAAAGCTACTATGAAGGTAGTATAATGAGCCAAAGTGATGATCTTGGATAAAGTACACAGAAACAGCTGTAGAAATAAAAGCATGTGTTAAGTCCAGAGAAAAGATCAGATTGGCCTCATCCTTCTTCACTGGGGCATAAGAAGGAGGGAAAGGGAACACAGCCAGGCTTTCAAGATTCTATCACTATAATGTGACTGTAATTTCATATTGCCCATTCCAAGGTGTAAAAGCCCTATTCCATCCACTTGTTTCTCAATCCCCTTGGCACCTCCTCCTGGAATGGTTGTTAAGCACATAAAATAATGTCATCCTGGAACCGAAAGTAGGCGGTTTTTGTAAATATTTACTCAGAAGATCAAGTGACTACTACAAACCTGTCCTAACCTGAACCACGCAAGGATTTGGAAAAGCCTCCAGTCAATGCTATATATTTCAGAAACACCTGACAAGGGAGGAGGAGAAATACAAATAAGTTCCATTTCCTGGGTTTTTCCCTCACTGGCAATGATACAGATGTAAAAGTGCCCCATGTGTCAATAAGAATCAGCCTTGAGTCAGAAGCAGGGCCTTCTCGTAGAACAAAACCTGGAACCTCCTGGGTATGAAGCACTGCTAGCCCACACAAGCTTCGGCATCTCAGTGTCTTTGGGGGTGGAGGTGGGGAAAAAAATCTGTATGAGACTTGGAGGTGCTTATCATGAATGAGATGATTAAGTGATCTCCCAACTGAATGGTTGAAAAATTTTATTCTTCCTTTTCCATTTTTTTCTTCTTTTTGCTATGAACTATTCTTTTTCTCTAGTAAAAAAAAAAGAACATCTTTAAGGCAAATTGATTATCTGTCTTCTAATGAGGCTGGAACAAACTTCTACCTTATGTTGAAAGGATTCTAAACTTGCTCCAGCTTTTAGGTTTGTAAAGCACAAGTAAAGATAAAATTTCCTTCAGTCAAATCCTGGTGACTATATAGATACATCTGTGTAAGCCTTCCTGCATCTAACCAACCAACCAACCAACCAACCAACCAATCAGTTTAAATATCAGAACTCAAGAAAAATATAAAAATAAAATGATATTTAAACACTAATGATGTAAAATTGTCTACAGAATGCATATTATTTAACAGAACCTAACGTCATATCCTTGCAGATATTAACAAAAGCCATGCAAAACTTTAAACCATTATATGCAATGAAAGTTTTCTTCACTGATTAAAAAAAAGTTTCTATAACTTTCATCTAACTGAGCTGGGACATATAATAATGAAGAACAGATGAGTTTTCTTCAGCTGTAATTTGAAAAGGAACAATATAGCAACATATGAAATATTGGAGCTGCAGGGAAAGGCTCGGCAAGCTATAGGGGTGTTACTAAATCTTCCATATAAAACTGCTGAGAGATGTTAAACCTGGCCTTAAAGAAGAATATTTCATAAAAGGGCAAAATGAGGAATGTAATGAAATAGCTGGACACACTCCATATGTTCTGCTGGATATTTGATGTGCTCTGAGGTCAGCCCACTTTCATTTTTATATATAATGTCTGAATATCTTTCTCTTTCAATTTTTTTAGTCTGCTTAAATTCTAAAAGATGTAGAAAATTCAGAGAAAGACCCTGTGATGAGACTTTCTCCAAAGCTACCTGAGATTGTGACGATTAAGTTTAGTCAGACAGGGCAAATGTATCAGTCCTTTCAGGATAAGCCAATATCTATTAACTGTTACCTCAGTCTTCAACTATCCAGTCTCTAATCTTAGGTTGCACTGGATATGTATCTTTCTCAAGGACACTTGATACTGATGCCACAGGGAATATTTTGTATAATTTTTACTTCTAATTTCTAGTAAATCACGTGGCACATATTACACAAAACATCAGAAGGCATTGAGAATCTTACTGTTCCTAATTCAATGTAATCAAGAATCTTGCCCTTCCTAACTTATTAGCTTAACATGGCTAAATTGATTAGAAATTAAAAGATTTTGCTCATAAGTAAAGTGCATTTACTTTGGAATTAGAGCAGTGCTTCCTTTTTTTCCTAAAAAGGAAGAACGTGTGGAGTCCTTGGTGCTCTCTGAGTTTTGTTTTTTTACTCCATTTATATCCCGCCCTTCTCCGAAGACTCAGGGCGGCTTACAAGCTTAGCAGTAGTTTGACTGTTTGACTGAAGAAATTTCATTATCTGACAAGGTAACATTATCAGTGGTAGTAAATGTGGGATTTGCTGCCTGTTTATATGCAATAGCTGTCATGGTTCCGACAGATGAAACTCGTCAAAAGAACTTCGAAGTATTGTTTACCTTAAAGAATCTTTTATTCGAGAAACAAAGTATCGGCACTACATAGTTGAAACCAAAAACTAAATTCCCCTCCCCTGGATACAAAATAACAAAGCACAATTCCCTCCTCCAATAAACAGTCATAAATCACATTCCCCCAATCAGCTTGAAGCATGGGCTTTCTCCCCAGCTCTCCAGTCCACCAAAACTCTATCAACTCTGGACCCAATGACCTTGGGTTCCCACGGCTGAGTTACTATTGTTATGACTAGCTGGACTTTCATCCACATTCCTCCTCCCAGCATCAACTAACTATAAAAGCAATAGAGAAAAGTGGCTGCATTTCCATCTGTTGTCAAAGCAAGAACATCTGATGTTAGCAGCATTGACAATAGCTTTCCCTGTCAGTATTGGTGGGAGTGTGGTTTCCTCCTCCTTTTTAGTTCTTTGATTAGGGAACTGTTTTTTTGTTATATTGTTGTCTGATGTTAATCCTTGCTTAGCTGGTTTCTAGAGTTGATGGTTTCTGATTTTTTGTCTCCTTCTTAGCTTTCTTTACTGTCTCTTTTGAATGCTGTATAAATATGGTTCATCTGTGTATGTCTATTGATGGCTTCTTCATGTCTGCAAGCAAACTATTAAGCTCAAAGAACACTAAGGACTCCATAGCTCAACCCTGAGCTATATATATTCTCTTTAAAGGAAGAATATAAAATACTTTTTCTTTCAAGTATACAGCTTGACTTTCTTTGCTCTTCCCTTTCTAATTTATAGCATATGGCAGGTCTCAGGATCACGCCTAACTTGGTTCAGTCTATGTCTCTTTCACTGGTCCACTCACTTCAGGTAAGTCCTGTGGCTCAGCTTGAGACTCAGTCTAGTGAAACTCTTTATCGAGATGTAGAGTAGAGTAGAGTAGAGTAGAACAGAACAGAACAGAACAGAATAACAGAGTTGGAAGGGATCTTGGAGGTCTTCTAGTCCAACCCCCTACTCAGGCAGGAAACCCTATACCTTTCAGACAAATGGTTGTTGAATCTCTTCTTCAAACTTCCAGCATTGGAGCATTCACAGCTTTTGGAGGCAGGTTGTTCCATTGGTTAATTGTTCTAACTGTCAGGACATTTCTTCTTAGTTCTAGGTTGCTTCTTTCCATGATTAGTTTACATCCATTGCTTCTTGTCCCACCCTCAGGTGCTTTGGAGAATAGCTTGACTCCCTCTTCTTTGTGGCAATCCCTGAGATATTGGAACACTGCTATCATGTCACCCCTAGTCCTTCTTTTCATTAAACTAAACATACCCAATTCCAGCAACTGTTCTTAATATGTTTTAGCCTCCAGTCCCCTAATCATCTTTGTTGCTCTTTTCTGCACTCTTTCTAGAGTCTGAACATCTTTTTTTACATTGTGGTGACCAAAACTGGATGTAGTATTCCAAGTGTGGTCTTACCAAGGCATTATAAAGTGGTATTAAAACACTTCACATGATCTTGATTCTATCCCTCTGTTAATGCAGCCTAGCACTGTGTTGGCTTTTTTGGCAGCTGCAGCACACTGCTGGCTCATATTTAAGTGATTGTCCACTGGGACTCCAAGATCCCTCTCACAGATACTACTATTGAGCGAGGTACTACCTATACTGTACCTGTGCATTTGGTTTTTCTTGCTTAAATGTAGAACCTTATTTTTTCCGCCATTGAATTTTATTTTGTTAGATAGGGCCCGATGTTCAAATCTGTCAAGATCCTTCTGTATTTTAAGCCTATTTTCTGAAGTATTGGCTATTCCTGCCAGCTTGGTGTCATCTGCAAATTTGATGAATTCCCCATCTATCCCCTCATCCAAATCATTGATGAAGATATTGAAGAGTACTGGGCCTAAATAAGAGCCTTGGAATACCCTACTATATACTTCCCTCTATGTAGATGCAGTTCCATTGAGGACTACACAATGAGTATGGTTGGTCAGCCAGTTATGAATCTGTCTGGTGGTGATGCTGTCTAAGCCACATTTTTCTATCTTATCAAGTAGTAGGTTGTGGTCTATTTTATCAAATGTCTTACTGAAGTCCAAGTAAATTATATCCACAGCATTCCACTGGTCCACTAATTTTGTCAGTTTGTCAAAAAATGCAATAAGATTTGTCTGGCATGGTTTGTTTTTGACAAACCCATGTTTGCCTCTAGGTGTTTGTTAATTCATTGCTTGATTATCTTTTCCAGAATCTTCCCAGGTATTGATAGGTCTGCAGTTTCCTGGATCTATTTTTTTCTTCTTTGAACATGGGAACTACATCAGCTACGTTCCAGTCCTCTGGTAGTTTCACAGTGCTCCAGAATCTTTCAAAGATAGAGTTAGTTCAGTGGTTCAGAGATCACATCTGCCAGTCCCTTCAGAACCTTGGGGTATAATCCACCTGATCCTGGTAATTTAAACTCCTCTAGGGCTGACAGGTGCTCACTTATCATTTTCTTGCCTATTTTAACTTGTATTCCTAATCTAATTCTTAATATTTCACAGTTCTGTTTTGATAGGTTGGACTGTTTTTTCCTTTTGTGTAAAGACAGAGTTAAGCATTTCTGCTTTCTCCCTATTGCTTGTCATCTTCTTGTCACTTTCTCAATGGACTAATTGTTTCCTTGACTATTTTATTGTTTTTCACATGTTGAAAGAAGCTTTTGAGGAGTTTTTTTACTTTTGTGGCAAGCCTTAGTAAGTTCATTTTGAACCTTCGCTTTCCTGACTTCATCTTTGCAGACTCGGGCTATTTGCTGATATCCTGCCTTAGTTATGTACCCCTCTTTCCACTTTCCACTGATCTCTAACACCGTCCTCTGAATCAGACCTGAGGTATTGCACAGACCTAGTGAGAAGTCCTCTGCTTTGGGCTGAAAGAGAGTAAAAATCAGATGTCAACCTACTTCCTAAAAACATGACATTTATTTTTATCTGCATGAAAGACTCTTATTTGGACAGAACAATCTTTATGATTGTTGAGTCATTTGTAAAAACTCCCCTGTATGTGAAATCTTTATACTTCTATTACTTAGTGCTTTTGTTTAACATAAAGTAGTTGTATAATGCTGCCTTTGCTAAGAAAAATTAAATGTTCCCTGGAGGCAAAGACGACAACAAAAATGGTGAAGAAGCAGTAGCAACACATAGGAGGAGGAGGAGCAGATCATACTGTGATCAGCAGAAACCTTTAGCAATATCAGATCATGGTGCCAATTATCTGAGGTATGTATAATCTAAAGTTAAATGGAAAAATGAGCATGCATCCATGTGGAATAGCCCAGTGGGGTAGAATGTTCAGCGTAGGATGCTCTCCCTGTTCTCATCCTTCTTGCTGTTAGGTAGAATTGATAGTCCCTAATGAACCAAGCTTGAATTCTAGCCTATAAGATAATGAAAAGGCAGAACTCCTTCAAGAGAGTATGGTCATTAATTTCTGTTCCCTACACCTCATTTTAGGCCAGCTTTCCTTCATTTGCAACAATTAGAGCTTTCCAAACACAAGGGAATCTAAAATAGTATTTTGTCTTCTTCCCAATTAGAGCAAAGGAACAGAAAGCTGTGCTGCTGCTAATTACAGGCTTGCTATGGTGTCAGATCTTTTTCCTGGGAAATGAAACTTTGATTAGACAGAGATTTGCCCTATCAGTTGCCATCCTCTGAAGTGCATTTTTAATAAATGAATCTGAGGATTCCTGTCCCCCCCCCCAAGCCTCATAATTTGATAAAGCAGGCTACTTCTTATTTATATATTTTAATTAATTTAATGAAAAAAACTTATTATAGATCAGGGATGTCAAAGTGCCGGTGCGTCTCGCAGAAGCTGCACCCACCTCATTGCCGGCAATGGGTAAACAGTCCCGATACATTGCGCGATGTCACATGACGTCACGAGTTTGACATGTCTGTTATAGATGAACAAATGAGGTAATAATGGAAATACAGAAGCAGAATAGCTAAAGGAGTTTTACATGTAGCTTCTTGGTTTTTTTTTCCCAAAAGAGAACCAATGAGCTACTTGGAAGAACCCCCAAAGAACATTTTCCACATTGATTACAAGAAAACTGCCTGTTATAGTTTTAATATGAAAACCATTGAAATAGAAAGTATTTTTTTTAGAAAAGCATACAGGATAATGATTAAAACAGTTCATCTCAAGAAAGATTCTGAGGATGACTTCCTTCAGTGAACAAAAAGCAAATAAAAATAAAATAAAATGTATCCTATAATCAAATAGAATATTTCAAAGACTCAGATGTAGATACACACATTAGTGAACCGTCAGCCAGAAGTCTAGATCCTGTCTCTTTGCAGCTGGAAATGTAATTAAAGTACTGAGAAGCAGTTGCACAAGGTGATGAACACTGAGACCCCCCTTTATAACAATGTGTAATAATGACCCGTCAATGATCAAAGGCAAACTGTTTGCCAATAGATAGCTTTCCCAGTTGAGACATTACATAAAATCATAGTAGGGGGTAGTTACTGAAGTTGACACATTTTTATATAACATGATCAAATTTTTAGAAATATGACCAGAGTTGCTCTTTTAATAAATTTATTTTATTATTTTATTAAATTAAATTTATTAATTTATTTTAACAAATTTATTGAATTTATTCTCACTTTTATCAGGAACAGATTTTCAATATTCTTGTGACTGGATATTTTCCTGTGATATCCAAGGAGGGTCTTTCATCCTAGTAAAAACATTTGAGCTCATAACCTGATAACAGAATCTGAAGCGATGAAGGCTTGCAACAGCCATATCAGTATGTTTTCACTACTGCATCTAATAACTGATGCTATTGTATACTCACTTTCATGACTTATGTTAATCTTAAAGTTCAATGCCATCAAGGGGTTTGAACCCAGCCCTCCAAAGTACAAATCAAATGGCCAAAGCACTACAATACACAAGGTAGGGCATATAATGGAAAATCAACATCAACCTTCAGTTACTATTTTTCACTGAATAAAATGTTTGCTAATTAAAAGTAGCCAGATATCATCTGCATGTCTGTACATTGAAGGGAGGGATAGCTCTACACCACAACTGCTGTCTTAGCTATTTTCTCTCTTCTCCTGTGCCTTCTAGCACTTGGTGGTCATTCCAAAGCTATTTTGGGTACAGCTGTTGCCAGCGTTGCTGGTAGCACATGCTGCTTTGTGCCATCTGTTTTTCTTTTTTTTCTTTTTGCTTCAGTCACATCCAATGCTCTTCAGCATGACATCAATTTTCCTTCTAATTTTTAAGAGAGAGAGAATGCCATTTTACTTGCTGCAAAGCATGACCTTCAAATTATGAAATTCACCCAAACAACTAATCCTAAACTAACCAAAACTAATGAGTTAATGGGAAACTAATAGAAAAACAGTGTGACTCAGAGACATTATTTCAGCCTTCCTTCATTATTTTTTTCTAAGTACTTATTCTGCCCTTTCCATCTTTCCATCTATATATATGGGCAAAGAGGAATTACCATTTGAATTTAGGGCTAAAATATTGGCAGTAATCACAGAATTAGCTCATGGTAAACCTCTGGCATAATTTGTTAACAAAACATCTGCATATCTTCTCTTCATTTCAAGATTGCCAGGTGAACGTAGTAATACATTTCACCTGATAAGTTATATTTCTATGCATTTCGTAACTTTTATTTTCCTTTAAAAATCAAGATCACATTGCCTACAATGCTTTCTTGACAATAAACAGAAATGAGTAAACTATACTGTTTGGTAAACATTTCACAAATCCTCCCATGATGACTCTAACCACAAAATGCTAATGGCTAAGATACAAATTCCCTTCCACTCATTTGTGATTGCCCCTTATGCATTCTTCCCTTCAGTAGCACATTGGCCATCAAGACAGCAGAGTGCTCTTTCAACATTCTAGTCATTCCAACTAGTCATTCCACGATGCCATCCCAACGAAGTAGGGCAAATGAGTCAATACTGCATTATCCCTGGATGAACAGGTAGGGTGATGTGCAAGAGGGAGCATTTGTATATCTGCATCTAATAAGTTCCAAGAAATTAATTAGAGGCTTTATCTAGGTGACCAGCTGCTAAAGACTAAATTTGACACAGCAGGGACACCAGGGCATTTATATCTTGATATAGTCTGGCTTATTTTTCAGGAAGTCTGTGACATACAATTTAATATCATGGTTGTGTGCGAAGTGAACTTTCCTTTGTAACCTTGAAGGATGTGAAATAAAGTAATTTTGGATACCAAAAAATGGTAATAACAAGGGATATTTATTTTTCTCATGACTTTTACCATAAATTTCCAGGATTCAACCTCACACTAGTAGAATAGAATTTTTGTTATGGTCACTGACCAGAATTTCAAACAGAAACACATTAATAAAAAAGTAAAATCGAAACAAGATAAAATATTACAACTGGTGGTGGGTTCATAAATGGACGGGTCTGCCTAATTTTACAGGCATTGGAACAAAATTTTGCTACGTTCAAGGAGCCTGAATCAATACTGATCTGATAACAATAACTGTACATAAAAAGGATCACAATTTTCTGGCTGGTTTACCTGGTAAAACATTGAATCTTTGTAGAAGGTGAAGTATAGCAAGACATGAGTTGTCGTTTCAACAGATCTTTGTCCAAAGGGGCACAGCCTTAGCTTTCAAGGGACTTTTTTATATGGGTACTGCAAAACTATGGAGGGAAAGTGCTGAAGCATGCTAAAGTTAGTGCTCTTCGCAATTTGGAACCTTTATGTAGTGTAAGTATCTTACTGGTTTGTAAAAAGGGGTTTGACTTCTCAGAAAAATGTTCTTGGGTAGTAGCGTCCTGTCAGGCTTCCAGGTCTTTAATATATTGTTTAGATGCGTTGAATGGTCATGCTCATAACCCATCATTAAGAATTCCTCCCCGGCTAATTCTGCATAAACTAGGCAAAGAAAGATAAGAAGGAGTAAGAAGAGGAGGAACAAGTCTCTCGCCCAACTTTTCTCTGTTTGTATCTCTTGGGCAATTATAGCAGGGGAAACCGTCTGCACTGCTGTAAAAATATTTCCTTATCCATATATACCTAATAAAGATGTCAGATTTGTGAATTAATGAAAAAAGAAAACCACTCATGACTTAGTCTATCCTATCAGCTGTCTATCAAAATGCCAAAGGCACTATTTTTTATGTACTGTGACACCAGGATGCTGGGAGGGAAATCCACTCTTGTAATCCAGGGCTTCTTAATTTTTACCTCTCCCCTTTTCCTTTACACCAGGTGCTTATTTAAACAACAGTTATATGAACTGCTGTTATATCAAACAGAACAGGGATACCAAATAGTAAAAATTACAAATTTCTTATACTGTATGATAGTTTAGTCCTTGCAGAAACTAAGGGCTCCGACACTGTAGGAAAATTAAAGTCTTAACTAAGCAACTCCAACAAGTAGCAGGAGACATTCTAAACCAACATAAAAAGACTCTGCACTTATTCCCAAAGGCCAAGATAAATGGCTATGAACCCGAGGCTGTAAACTTCAAACGTAGTCTTTGTAGTCTATCAGCTTCCAACTTGAAATGTAACAGGAACATAACTAATTCAGGTAAATCCACAAAGCAAATAAACAGTTCAGTATCAATTCAGAATGACACTGCTATATGGCCTTTCCTGGAACATTCCTAAAAGGCTTTTAGTTCAGACAAGATTATTACAGTACAGCAGGATGTGGTTTCTTGAACGGGAAATATTGGCGTAGAACACTAAGTTTCCTTATATAATTACCAAGCTTAGTCGCTCCCTCTGGTGGATAGTCAGGAAACTGACCCTCTGAAGGAACACTCACAGTACGTCGCAGACAACGCCCTTTGGTGGGCTCTGCAGGCTGCTCTTGTCCTCCTTCGACTGCTACCTGTACATGAAAAAGAATACAGGAATGATACAATTTTCAGCTCTCAATATTAAAGAATATTGGAAGGATAATTTACCTTTTCTGGTTCAAAAGTCTTTACTACTAATGCACATTGCAGATATTTCATCGATGTCTGAGCCAAGATTTAACTTTGTATGCCCAGAAAGGTACCTAAGACCTTGGACATGCAGTGAATAATATCTGGGGGTCCCTTTTCTAAATTATATGTTCTTTCAACTGTATTATTTTTAAAAAATGTACAGTGTGATATAATCAGTGGGGATAATAATTGTGGTTGAGGTAAAAGCAACAATCCTGTATGCTCAACCACTATCAACATTGTGTCCTGTATAGTGAGTTTGTGTTGATATCTTGATATGATCAATTTTAGACACTGAATTCTGAATTCATTTTTGTTTGTTTAGCTTCCACGACTGCCTTCTGATATATGAAATATGGTTCAAGTTTACTTGGTCAACTATGTGGTACAGAAAGCAAGATATCAGATTTTCATCCTTCAGGCAGTTGAGCTGTCAAATGAGTTGCATATATAATATACTGACAAAAAGAGCAAATTATTAAGAAGCACAGAAACTGAATTACAGTAGGAAGAGCTTTTGTAAAACGAGTTTAGATAAGGATTTTCAAAGTCATGATCCAGAAATAGTGGCCTGAAATTACGATATTGCTGCATGAAATACTAGAAAACCTCTGTTTTCAAGATGTCCAAGAATTGCTGATGAGGAAGTTATGACAACCTTGTGTAGAAATTTTACTCAAGAGCTTTAATTATTTGCTTCATTTTGGACTTTTAGCTAAGATGTCTGTTTTCAGTTGGACAAAATTTTGACAGTGTTGGCATTTTAACTTATGATTTTAGATATGCTTGTTCTCAGTATATGTTCAAAGAGACAGGTTTGTGCAATTTATAGCATTCATGAAGGTTAATGATTAAATAATTTGCAGTTTGTTTATTTCTCACATCAAAAGAATGAAAAATCCAGCAAGACATTTTAGCAATGTAAAGATTTTTCCAAATCATTTCTGCAGAAATGCATCCATTTCTAAATAAATAAGTAGCAAACCATGAGCTCAAACTAGCTTACAACTGATGAATAATTGTCTCACCACTTGCCAATAGTTCTCTAGTAACTTTAAAATGTTTCAACTCTAATCAGACTTGTTATAATTGATTACAGCATAAAGTTATTTTTTTTAATAGAAAGTGTGAATCAGAATGACAGGACTGCTCTCTTCCCAGATAAAGATTTGCAGTCCCCCTGTGCTTTAAATCAGAATTAGGCAAGCAGATTTGTACTCTTCCCTTCCAAAAAAGCAGTTTGGTGGTGGCCGTAACTGGAGTGACTGAGCAACTGGGTCCCTTGGCTTCAGAATATTCAATGCCATCTGTGTAATACCAGTAGAAGAGACTCTTGATCCCTCCCCCCGTGTGTTCTCCAAAATTGCTCTATGGTGATGAGGAGACAAGGAAGGGAAATCCTCTTGCACAGGTGCAAATCCGCTTGCCTAATCCTGATTAAGAAAATAGAGGGACAGACTGCAAATCTTTATCTGGGAAGAGAGTACTGCTGGCATTCTGATTCACACTTTATATAAAAAAATGTGCGAGAAGTAATTTCCTGGAGTGAAGCATGGTTGGCAAGAAGAGCAGTTGGGAAGAAAGCAGATCTCTACTGTTCTCAATTTTCTGATTCAAAAGGGGTAGGCTATATTTGCCCTCCAAGGGCAAATTCAGATGCCAGGAACATTGAAATCAACCTTCCAACAAATATGTATAGTGGTTCAAAGACTTTTAGTGCTACACTATCCATGGCAAACACTAATAATGCCAAATTATGAGTGTCAAAAAGATTGTCTGGTTTAAATAGCTGTTGATAGATGCTACATGAACACCAACATATACTCTAAAGTAGAGGTCCCCAACCTTCTGGGTACCAGGGACCGGTTCCGTGGAGAAAGGTTTTTCCACGGACCGAAGGGTGTGTGGTTTTGTGTGTTGCCTGCATCCCGCGGATGGGGCTTTGCTTGTTTGTGTAGACCAGTTCTGGCATGCCGTGGCCCGGTACTGGTCCATGGACCAGGGATTGAGAACCCCTGCTCTAAAGTATCCTTCTCCCTTGAAATCCAAAATGCTTCACATCTCTCTTACTGGTGTCTAAAAGCATGAAGGTACAGTTTAAGTGTGAAGAGAAAGTTTATAGAAAACTTTACAATCGATCTATCAATCTGTGTTTATTATGATTAATAAAGCAGAGGTTGGCTACAATTTTTAAAAAGAAGCATGAAAATATTATTTTATATATATATATATATATATATATATATATATATATATATATATATATATATATACACACATATATACATACACACAAATACACACACACACACACACACACACACAGACAGGTAGTCATCACTTAGTGCCTATAATTGGGATCAGCAGCTCAGTCATTAAGCAAAGTAATTATTAAGTAAAACCACAACCATTCTTATGTTGTTACTTCAGCTTTCCTTTGCTTTACCTACTTGCAAAGATCATAAATGTGGGAACTGGTTGTAAAGTTATTAACTGCAAATGGTCACTAAATTATACAGGCACTAAATGAGAACTACCAGTACAGCCTTTGAGTCAATGCTGAGTTCTGCCAATTACCTGGTTTTGCTTGAAAAGTGCATTATGACTCTTAAGCTGATACTTCCTTTGAATCTTGGCTGCTGCCAAGAACTTTAGAAGTTAGTTCTTGTGCAATAGACAAAAACAACCAGATATAAATCTGTTCATTGCCAAAACAAAAATGGAGGGTATTTGGGCCTCCTACCTAGAGCAGCAGTCCCCAACCTTTCTGACTCCACGGACTGGCAGTGGTGGCTGCAGTGGGTGGGTAGGGGATAGTTTCGCAGGCACAACCTAGATTCTGCACATGTACAAATGAAGCTTTGTGTGCTTGTCTACTGCTTGAGCAGCCTGATTCCCAACAGTTCCTAGTTCTGGCTTGCTGATGTTAGGATTTTGTGGCTTTATTATTAGTAGTAATAAATAGTATTCATTGGTATTGATAGGTTTGATAATTAATGTCTCTGTTACAACAAGGTATCATGTTCAGTTGGTTTTTAGTTTTCAGTATCATGCTCAGTTACCAAGTTATTATATAATGGGTTCTTCCAAACCAATCTCCTTCACAAAGAGGGTTTGGGTGTTATACAATTTAATCAACATAATAAAATATTGAAAACTGAATAATTTAGGATTAAAATTTTTTAACATAAAACTACATTATAAAACCACAAAAATGAAGAGTTCCAAGATTGGGAGACTAGGAGTTGTTAATGAATGCTTGGGAGGGGGAGTTCTCGTGGGACCAACCAGCCCCATGTGGCTGTGTGGGCCCTTGTATCCCACAAGCAAAGGCTACACAGCCAGCTTTTGATCCCTTTGGGGAAGACCAAGAGATTGGAAGCTTTCCTCCCCAACTTTATTCAAATTCCCTTGCTATCTCGTTCTTTATCCTATGTACTGGCAAAGTCCTCCCAATCTTTTTCATCTGCAAATCTTATAACCAGCCAATCAATATTATTATCCAGCCCATTAATAAAAATGTTAATGTTAGCCCCAAGAAAGATCTCCAAGGAACATGCTGATCACTGCTCTCCAACTAATCTAGAGCCATCGATGTTGACACTCTAAACGTGGCTACCCAGCCAGTTATGGAGCTACCTTACTGTAGTGCCAGCCTACCCACATTTTAATAACTTGTCAATGACAATTTATGTGGAACTTGGCAGACACTCTGCTGAATAGCATTCTCCTTATTCAATAAAGTAGTTACTTTGTTGAAGGAGACAAGGCTTGTCTTGTGTGACCTATTTTTTGACAAAGTCATGCTGATGCTTAGCAATCATAGAATTGTCTTCAAGCTACTTTTACAAATAGCCTGTTTTATCATTTGCTTCAATGTCTTTCTGGGTATTGAAGCTCACTAGTGCTTGATAATTATTTGGTGCTTCTTTTTTCTTTCCTTTTTGAAGTGAGGGACCATATTTGCTCTTCTCCAACTTTCTGTCACCCCCCAGAAGCTCCAGGATTTTTCAAAGTTTACTAAGAGAGGATCCAAATGGTCGTCAGCCAGTTTCTTCCATATTCTAGAATGTATTTCATCAGGATTTGGGGACTTGAAGATATTTGTGGGTTCTCAGCTTTTCTACAATAAACTATCAAAGTTCCTGCATTCTTAGTTGCTTGTTCAAGTATTTTAAGCCTAGCTTGCCAAGAAGTGTAACAGTAGTGGTAAGAAAACATAGACTAATTGGTATTATACAGAAATTTTATCCAGATGCTAAAAGAGTCCATTGTGGCTGCTCTTTCCATAAAACCTTAGATCTTTACTTCAGTCTCAATAACTTGTTCCCAAAGAAAACTAACCTACTATGCTGACTCCTGAACTCATTTTTCATCCCACTAGCTGCTTCCTCGAAACCTGACCATGTTATCTCTCTGGCCTACAGTTCTTGCCTCTAGTCTAGCACAATACACAATTATCCAAAATGGTACCCAGATCAGATTATGGCCCCTGTTTTGGGGCAAAATTAACTGCTTGTTACCTATGGTTTGGGACAGGATTCCACAGACATTATGGCTACATATACCTTTCACATCAATGGTTGGTGAGCCAAACCTACATCTGTTAAATTTCTGTTTGAAACAGCTTAGAACTGGCTTTGATAAAATATATTATTTTTGCTGAGTGAAATGTCCTTTAGAACTGCATAAATTGTAAAAGGACACACATCTTTCCAGCTTTAACAAAATACTAATGCAGTTTTCTACATTTCCAGTCAGCTGCCTAGACTACTAAAAAAGAACAAAGGCATGGCAAAAATCTCTTTTTTCCTAAGAACTTCAAAAGGTTTTTGAAGTTAAATGTGTGTCATTCAATTCAGCAGCTCAAATGGGCAGCATACTGTTCATGTCTCGTTAGGCTAAAGTCTATTACTGTCTAATAAGAAAAAAAAACTACAGAATGACAATACCTACAGTACATCCTTTTTTTAACTGCACCCTGGATACTCTCAATCTTTCTCGTCTTATTTTCTTCCATACTATTTGAGTCAAAACATGAAAAAAAATATTTACAACATAAACTATGTGTCAACTCTACAACAAACCTGGCTGAAGCCATCTTGCTCATTCTAGGTTGCCATGAGAATGGGAGGGGGGAAGTGGAAGTTTTCTGCTAGTCTAAACAATTTTGTGTCCCGTGGGAACCAAGGTCATTTCTACCAGGCAGATTGAGAGGTTGGGTGTACTGTTACAAAGCCCACCAAACTATTCTATTAAGAAACATAGTGGATTGCATCATATTGGGGTGGGAAGTTTAACTTTGTAATAGTATAACACATGATCAAAATTCGGATGCTTGGCAATTGGCATGTACTTGTGACAGTTGCAGTGTCCCAGAGTCATATGATTCCCCCTTTATGACTTTCTGACAAGCAAAGTCAATGGGGAAACCAGATTCACTTAACAAACAAGTTACTAACTTAACAACTGCAGTGATTCACTTTATGATTGTGGCAATAATGGTCGTAAAAAGTTACAAAACAACTATCTCCCTTAATAATTGTCTCACCTGGCAACAGAAATAAATTATGGTCATAGGTCGAGGACTACCTGTATACCTCTACCTCTCTTTGGGGAGATATTATTCCAGAGGGCAGGAATTCTCCCCAAAATATATGGTTCCTAGGTCCTCGATGACTTTCTTCATTCGACAGGTCCCAGGGCAGGGGTGTCAAGCTCAATTTCATTGAGGGCCGCATCAGCATTGCAATTGCCCTCAGGGGGGCGGGTGGATATGGCCAGGGTGGGCATGGCCTACTGGGTGGGTGTGGCTAGAGTGCGTATGGCCTACTGGATGGGCATGGCCAGCTCTACATCGTTTGCATCAAGGGTGCCTATGGGGGCCTGGGCAGGAGTGGGACAGATCTGAGGGTCTCTGGCAGGAGGAGGGTCTCTGGGCCAGGGCCAAGGCAGTGGAGGCTGTTCCCTCACTCTTTCCAGGATGGCTTCACGGGCCACATGAAACCACTTCGTGGGCCGCATCCGGCCCCCAGGCCTTGTGTTTGACATGTCTGACCCAGGGTATGCCCACTGTAACTGAATTCACCAGATGGGTAAATGATATGGAAAATAGGTGTCCCTCAAGTAGCCAGGCCCTATGAAGGACTTTACAGGTGATAAGCACCTAGAATTTCATCCAGAAGCCCCATGCAATCGGTGAGATTTCTATCTTCATAGCTGGGTGGGTGGGGTGGGGTAGGGTGGCAGGTAGAATTAAAGAAGCAGATGAAGACTGGAAACCTTTCAGGGTAATGAATGAAATATACATACTTTAAACAAACGAACTTGAATCTGTTCAAATGTTGCTGGGGTCAATACTAGTCAGAAGAAACAAATTCTCTCTTACCTCCTTTTCCTTGTTCAGCAACACAAGCTGGCTGTTGGTCAGAATACAGTACTTTGTCTCCCATATTATAGTCTCTGAATCGGGGGACTGACCACAAGAGAGTCTATGAGTTGCAGGTCCTTTCACATCTGTAAAAAAAAATAAAAATAGTATGATTAGAACATGTCAGCTACCCACTCAGCTGCTAAATACAGATTTAGCAGATTAACAGAGCAAACCTATGCATGTTTATTTCCTCTGGGGCATAGTCAGGACTGCATCTTATAGTAGGACTTGCTTACCAAATTTGTAAAAGCAATCCAATAAACAACCCACCTCCCCAGGCAATCCTACTCAAATTATCACACTTTGTTAGTCTAACCGGCTTTAACAATACTATACAGTATCTATGCCAAGAAATATGGATTGAATGTGAAATTTAACCTAAGGAGATGCACAGAAAGCAGTCTAAATCACATTTAACTCTTTCTGTAACTTCATGAAGGGCTCAGTGAGCTGAAGAGTTTGAGAACACCTGGTCTAAACCAACTGAATTGTGTGTTCCGTGATCTTCTCTATTGGAACACGGGTGGTCCTCAACTTTCAACCATTCGTTTTGTAGTGACTATTCAAAATTACAATGGTATTTAAAAAGTGACTTTTAACCAGTCTTCACACTTAGCCTCTCACAGCATCCTCACATTCACATGATCACAATTCGGGTCCTTGGCAACTGGCATATACTTAGGATGGCTGCAGCACCCTGGGGTCATTTACAATCTTCCCAGCTGGCTTCCAACAAGCAATGTCAATGGGGGGAGTTGGATTCACTTAATGACTGCATGATTCATTTAACAACTGCAGTGATTCACTTAACTACTGTGGCAAAAAAGATCATACAATCGGGCACAACTCACAACCATCTTGCTTAGCAACAGAAATTTTGGTTCCAGTTGTGATCATAAATTGAGGACTATCTGTAGCATGTTTTACATTTCATATCTAAAAAATCATCTACTACTATCTCTTGGAGCAATTATAGGAAGGAAAGACCAGCAAGGCTTGGTTCTTTTTGCATATTCTTGTATTGGAGCAATACAAGAATCATCAGCGACACTAGCCATGCACAAGCCTGGCACTCCACAAGGAATTCCATCAACAGACACATCGACCTACAGCCTACGAACCCCTCAGAATTCAAATCAACTGCACAGCCATCCAGAGACAGCCCTGACTGTCAACCAACCCATGCAAGCCCCACAACCAGCACTTCACCTCCCAATGACCTTCACCTGATGTCACCTCCCTATCACAAGACCCATCAGAAGACCCTCATCTGACATGACCCACACGTGACCCAATCACAAGACCCATCCCAAGACCCTCACCAGATGTGATCCTCACCTCCCCATCACAAGACCACACGAAGCCCTTATAAGCGGAAAAACACCGACACTGACACCCCCTAAACTCCGCTGAAAATGTTACCTAGTCTGGTAATCAAATGTTTGGAAACCAACCCACGTGCTCGGAGAGAATGAACTTCCACCTTCATCCTACACCTGAGCTACAGATATTCACCACCATCACAAATGCTATCTCTTTCAAGTTTCAAGAGAAACTTTTTTAAGTTTTGATTGAAATTATTACTAAGATTCTAAAAATAAAAATATAAAATGAAGATATTATATAATTAAACATCATGATTATTATTAGACTTGTTATTATTATGACATACTGTTTCCCACCTCCCTTGAGTCCTTTTGAACGGAATTGACTCATTTATAATGTTTAAAAACCAAGTATCAAGCAGACAACTAATATGGGCTTGTTTGGATTGCAAAAGAAATACCAAACAGGAGGAAATGTATGGTTGTTATTTCTGCAAATGTATTTATAAATCTATACAGGAAAATCTGTGTTTTCTATATGACTCAAAGTGTTCTCATTTTCACTGAGTTTAACCAAAAGTACTGCACTGTAGTAGCATCACTTGTAAATTAAACTTCACCACTAGGGGGTGGTGAATCCATGCTAAGAGGGAAAGGCATAAAGGAAAAGTTGAAACACCAAAAAACCCGAAAAATCCTTATTGGACAAGTATCCAGTAACTTTAGAAATTGCATAAAGAGACAAGCCATGCTGGTCTTTCCTTCCTATAATACTATCACTCTCCAAATGGTCACAGTATTACATGTTTACTTCATCTTGCATTAAATTCTTTCACTGGTTTCTCATCATTCTCAAAGTTCTATCCTTTTTAACATTCTCATTGTTTATGGCTCTTGATGTCCTATCATTTTTTGTCCTTTTCCATCTCTCTTTTTTTTGTAATATATTTCATTGATTTTTAAAAAAAAACTTAAATCACAATAATTGGTGAACAGTGTGTTGTCTGGGATACATTTGTAAAACGATAATTAACGATTGATTTCTATAAACCATAATCTGCATAATGGTTTTAGTTGATTTCCTCTTTTCCCAAAATATCCTCTTTTGCAAACATTGAGTTAATACAATTCTTATTGTTTTGATAGATAACAATTAAATATATAATTGTTTCCCAATATTCCCAATATTTCCAGTCCTTATTTTAATTTGTTTCTCCCACCAAATTCTAGGTATTCTTACTGGTTAGGATTTTCTCAGAAATTAATTACATTTAAAAATTTAACTCTATTTTTCAATATGAACCATCTCACATTTTAACATTTCTTAAGGAATAGATAGAACAAAGAAAAAAAAGGAAAGAAAACCAAGAGTAAAGAAACATAAAAAGCAGTTTCAATTATATCATTCTTCCTGAAACCACTTCAAACAACTAGAGGGTTCAGGCATGTAGTGCAGTGAATACCTATAATCACTTTTATGTGTCAATGAACCAGACAAATCTGTAGTATTAAAATGCAAGAATGCAAATGCTGTAGTAGTAGAAAGGACACACTTTCAGTCATGAAAAATATAATCCCCTGTAAATTTGACATAAAGTAGGCAATCTAGAGAAGATAAGATATGCAAATATGCTATGTAAATACAAATACATATTTTCTAAAAAGGATCCTGAAAATTCTTACTGGATTACTGAGCAAAAGAAGCAATAGTTTGCATTTTGTTACCTATTTTTATTCTTTTATGTGTTTCACTGAAAAATTGTGAGCTTCAACTCAAGGACTATTGGGCCACCTTCTTTATACCACAAAGGCAACTTGTGACATTTGAGACAAATTCTCCTTCCATCTTCAAATCTCAGTTAGGGGTAGATAATTTCAATCACACAGCTCTGAGACTCTCCAAGACCTAAAAAACGTGATAGGGAGGGAGAGGGGAATTGTTCAAGAATTTCTGGGTCT
This sequence comes from Vipera berus, assembly GCF_964194415.1. Taxonomy (NCBI): domain Eukaryota; kingdom Metazoa; phylum Chordata; class Lepidosauria; order Squamata; family Viperidae; genus Vipera; species Vipera berus. The sequence continues at coordinate 111,974,143 of NC_138204.1, forward strand.
CTAATATAGTCTTAAGCAGAAGTGTGATAAATGTCTAATTTAGGGATGAATATCAAAGCTTGTTCTGTATTTGCTGTTCTGGTAGCCTTGGAAACCAGCAGCAACAAGAAGCCCATGACGAGTATTCAACAATGGAAGATAATTTGGGAAAAGATTTGGGTGAGAAATGTAAAATTTACACAAGCTCAAAATTTAAGAGAGAACTTTTATAAAATGTTTTATAGGTGGCATTTAGATCCTAAAAAATTAGCAAGTATGTATCCGAACTGCCAGCCTAAATGTTGGAGGTGTGGTGGTGAAGATGCAACGTATTTTCATATATGGTGGACCTGTAAAAAGGTTAAAGCATTTTGGATTAAAATTTGGTGGAACATGCAAAAGATATTTAAGAAAAGGATAAAGTTTTGTCCGCAATTGTTTCTACTGGGCATTATTACTGATACTACTGTTGTGGACACTAAGTTGATGTTGAATTTAATTACGGCAGCAAGACTTTTAGTAGGGCAATATTGGAAGAAGGAAGAACTGCCGACTATAGAAGAATGGACTTTAAAAGTTTCCAATCTGGCGGAAATGGCAAAGATCTCAGCGTACTTGAAAGACCAATGCAACAGAGATATATTGTGGAGTGGAAAAAATGGATTGATTACATCCAGAATAAATATGGGACTAAAAAGTTTCATTTAGCATTTGAATAAGTATTGATGTGATATTTATATTGCTTGTAGTTATTTTATAAGAGTTAAAGTGCGATAGATTTAATAGTTTATTGTTGTTTGCATAAGGTAGATCATGATTGTTTGTATTTTTATACCCTGTATTTAGCTCTGGGAAGTCGGGGAGGGGGGAGGGGGAGGGAGGTAGGTGTTGGGGAGGGTTGGGGAGAGGGGAGGGTGCTGGGAGGGGTTTTGTTTTGTTAAAAATAAAATGTACTGTAAAACTTTTTAATAAAAAAACAATGGAAGATAGAACTTGTTTTGCTGTTGTGCTTCCAAAATGCTTTTATTTTCAGCAGCCACTTATAGGCACCATACTTGCTGAAATAAGGGAACTATCAAATAAATAGAGGGTAGGTACTGTTTAAAAAGCTACTTGTCAGACTGTGTCAGCTATTGCCTTCAGAAGAAAACAGAAATTAAAAACCAAACAAGTATTTTGTGTGATTTTTAAGAAATTAGGTGGGAGCGGGAAGGGGGGGGAGAGATTCCTGTAAGTTTTTCTTCTTTCTGAAATAAATCACATATTCTCAAAATTTTGACTTAAATAAATTAAGGTTTTACAAATAGTATTTTATGCCTATTGTGATATTAGAATGTCATGTCATTCTACAATGCATAACCTGGATATATATTTTTTATTTTTTTTATTATAGCTAACTATTTTTTCTTCACAAAATGAAATAAATGGTCACAAGCAATGGTAATAAATATAATCATATGCAGCAATATTCTTTATATTTATCTTCAATACTAATATAGTGTATTAAAAACTAATATACAAGCTTTTTCACATTAATGGTAACAAAACTCAGCTAAACAGTATCTTAACTATATCAGTTCCCTTCTGCCTCCCTTGATAAAAATTAATAATGGATTTATCACTAAATCTATGGTTCATGTATTTTGAGCCCTTGCTACTTTCCCTCTATTTCAGAGACTGAGACATGAAATACTATAACTATCTGTAAGGAACAAGGATATTCATCTCCGCTAGATGGCAACAAAATATTCCCAAAGAATATCTAGTCTTTATCTACCCTCCTGCCCCTTGGCTCCCTATGTTTATGGCATGTGGATAGGCCAACCTTTTGTGAAAAGTAAGAGATCCCAATAGCTTTGAGAACAATGGATCTTCTTTTTACAGGAGATTCATTTCCATAAAGTGACCCTGCTGGAAATGTGCCATTTCTCTGCCAGTATAAGTTAGCTTCTGAGAAGGCTTCCCTGTCAGACCGAACTGTTCAAGCTTATATTTTTATGCCAAAATAGCATGAGTCGATTTTATTTGCAAGGATTGGTTTAAACTAAGCTTGGCTCAACTCGATCAAACTCTCATTGATCAAATAATTTCACAGTGAAGAACAAGGTGCGAAAAAAGATATGCTTTGTCTGAATGTTAAGGATCTATCTATATTCAATATTACAAGAAATACACTTTAAAATGTTTTGAAATTATAGCAATTTTAGAGCATAGAGCCTCAGTTTACAAACCAAACACTGCATGCAGCAGGTAGTAGTCAAATCTGCAACTTCACAAGGGAATTCTTGCAGATAGATAAGCTTCTACCACTATCAGATGTACTTGTTCAATGACATGTTAATCATCTGATGTTATATGAGATAAAGTGTCCTTTGGGGGCAGTTATAAACCAAGAAAAGAATTCATAACCTTCCAGTGGTACTGGATTACAGTTCCCAAAAACCTCAGCCAGAAAGGTGAGGAGGCCCTCTCTGTGGGAGCGCACTGGGTGGAGGGAAGTTGATGCCGGCCGCAGGTGCTCCCTAAGGTACTCCGGACCCATGCCATGTAGGGCTTTAAAGGTCATTACCAGCACCTTGAATCTCACCCGGAAGACAACTGGAAGCCAATGCAGCTCACGGAGCAAAGGTGTAACGTGGGAGTATCGGAAGACTCCCAACACAACTCTCGCAGCTGCATTCTGCACCAGTTGGAGCCTCCGGGTGGTCCTCAAGGGCAGCCCCATGTAGAGAGCGTTGCAGTAGTCCAACCGAGAGGTCACGAGTGCATGAGTGACCGTACGTAAGGCATCCCGGTCTAAATAGGGCCACAACTGGTGCACCAGCCGAACCTGGGCGAAGGCCCCCCTAGTCACAGTTAATATATGGTCTTCTAAAGAAAGGTGTGAATCTAAGAGGACTCCCATACTGCATCTCCAATCAGCATTTGGGAATGAATTAATAGAAATGTGGATTAATCAGAGGCAAGATTTAGAAAACATATAAATGTTGTCATCTGGGGGGAGAGAGAGATATAAAGAGAGAGAGAATAGGGACACTTTTTATTTAAAGTTTAACAGCAACAGTAAATTTGTTGAGATTGTACAACAGTGGCTGAGGAAATTAAGAATGGATTCCCTCTAGTTTCAAAATGAGAGAGAGAGAGAAAGGGGGGGGGGAGAGGGAAACTGTTTCATGGGGGAAAGGAAAGTTTATTAAAAGGGACATGACAAATTCATTGCACAGATCCATATGTCCTACAAAAATCTCCTGTAAAAATCTCCTGTAAAATAAGATATGTTCCACATACAGGGCTTATATTAAGCCTAGTTCCTGATTTATTTTTTTAAAAAAGAACATTACACATAGCTTGAGAGAATGCAAATTTTAACCAGGTTTTAAAGACTGCCAGCCTTAGCACATGGACCTAACTGAGCAACTGTATTAAGAGTAGCTTCCAATATCAGAACTCCATGCAAGCAGAACTGTGCTTGCTACCTTTAGAAACTAGTAAATGAAACTTACTGGATCTGACTGGGCATTCCCTCTCCACACTAAATACATGCACTGAACTATTGTAAAACTCTAAATCTAGTTATATTTTTTATGTAAAGGTTATATTACAAAACAAAAGTGTCTACATTCACCATGCTCTTCTACAATCCTTTTTTAAACCTGTGAATGCCCTGTTCAGTATCAATTCTGACCTTGTGCAGAACCTAGAGGCACCCCAAATAGGTTTTGCTACCTGCAAAGACTTCCAAACTCAACTCAGCAACACAGATACTGTAATAAACATTTCCTGTTCTTGCAAATCCTGAACTCAGAAGACAGTCATTTACCCATACTGCCATGCTGAGTTTTTGTAATGGAATATGGGAATGACCTTGGGGAAAGGGGAGAAGAGCCGTTGCTAGGAAACAATCAGACATTGGGCATTGATTTAATCTTTGTTTTAACTTTTGTATGGTATTGTATTGTATTGTTATTTATATGCCCTGTGAACCGCCCTGAGTCCCTAGGGAGAAGGGCGGTATACAAATTAAATAAAACGTAAAACGTAAACATAAACAAGAGAGGAAGAGCTCCCAGTTTTAGGAAGCTCTTGGTATTGAAAGTGCTGATAAGATCAATACTGTACAGAAAGTCCTGGCTCAATGACTAGTCAGCCCATAAAGCAGGGGCAGGTTTTTCTGTGGACCAGAGGTGGGGTGGTTTCGTCTGCTGCCGCAGAAACTGGGCCGTGGCAAACAAAAATGATAAAGCTAGATCCACTTCAGGGGACAGGATATTTCATAAGGAAGCTGCCACAGCAGAGAAGGCCTCTCACCTAGAGCCCGCCAAACGTAGTTCACCCTCTAGCTCAGGGGTGTCAAACTTGCAATGTCACATGACGTGTCGTGAAGTATCGTGACTTTTTTTCCCATTGCCAGCAATGGGGTGGGCACGGTTTTGGCATGACGCATTCGGTCTCTGGGCCGGCAGTTTGACACCCCTGCTCTAGCTGGAAGGACCCATAGCATGCTTTCTCTGCTGGATCTCATGGGCATGGCAGATGTAATCAGGAAGAGGCAGGTCAAAATTGGCACCTTGAATTAGACCTGGAAACAAACCGGTAACCAATGCAGCTTGAGGGACAGAGGGGTAATGGGTATTCTACTAGAAAGACCTATAACTATCCGTGCCACTAGATTTCGCAGTTGAAGTTTCTGAATACTCTTGAAGGGCAGCTTCATGTAGAATGCATTACAATAGTCAAATAGGGAGGTGATAAAACTTCCACAGCATCACTTAATTTGCAAGGGGCACAGTATGAGCGGCACAGTGATGATACTTCACCCCAAGGTGACAGATGAACTTACCCAGCAGCCTCATGCAGAGGTTGAATAGGAGTGGAGAGAGTACCAACTCATCTGGCACCCTACTGAGGAGGGGCTGAGACTGGAACTGATTCTAGAGAAAGGAGGGGAATTCTCTCCAATATCCGACATGGAATAACCAAAGATGTCATGATAACAAAAAAAATCTGAATTGAGGCTAAATCTGTTGATCAATAATCCACTATATCCCATACCTCTTCCTATAGCATTTACAAAAACTCCAAGCTTTTTTCTTCTGCTGCGTTTTAGTGTGGTCAAAGAGAATTAGATCCTGAAAAGTACATCAGGAATGGAGCTTCAGAGCCACCCATGATTTGAACAGTCCAGGCCCAGACAATCTGTTTTACACAGATAAATGAGAACCTACCATAGAAATCTTGGTTTTAATAAAGACCTACAATGGATTCATCCTGCTATTAATGTTTTCGTCTGTGTGGTTCAAAACACAGAATGCACTCATTACCCAACAGCTTCAGTTAATACATGTCCCTATATAACTTCTATCTTTCTGTATACAGTAAAGTATTCCTTCAGGTGAAATAATGGCATAAAATAAAACAAATAAGAACATATTTACTTTATAAAGAACTAGAGCCTCCAAAATCATTTTTTTTTTTAAATCAAAGATCAGCCCAATTTGGCTAGCATTCCATTTTGACTAGAAGATGCTTAAAAACCCTATCCTAACTTGGAAAGGACAACATGAGTTACTTTTTCCTCCCAAGACAGAAATATAACTCTAACAAAGAAATCACTAACATGGATTGATTATGTGATTTTTTCAAATGTACTTCAAAGTATTTTAAATATCAACAATTGCCAGTTATTTCATTGCTATTCTTTTCTATAAGAGCAGTAGGTGCTTTAGGCTATTATTAGTACTAGCATCCCACACACTGAATTCTCACTAAGATGATCATTATTTCAACTTAAAATGGGAAACAATTGGAACTGGACAAAGAATCCTAAACCAGCTAGAAGCTATAAGGGCTCAGTTGTAAATTATTTTAAAAGGATATCATCATTAGTCATTCTCAGCATGGCTCATACATAACCACACCTCATCTCTAATCTACTATAAACTGTTAAAATCAGTTTTAATTGTATTTTAACAGTTTTCACATTTACTTTTTTAAATTCAGTAATTATATTACCAGACTGATTAACAGTTTCCAGCTCGTGAAGTGTTTGTATCTCTCTCTTTCTCATACACACACACACACACACACACACACACACACACACAAACAAACACACATATGTTGAAAAGGTGCTTAGCTGCGCACAGCTAGAAAGTTGGTTGGATTTTAAGCCCAAATAATTAGACGTTGAGTACTGTGTCAATAAAAGCTGTCTCAGTGACGATTTATCAGACCTGTCTTGGTTTCTTTCCAACTTGTTCAATATAAGGAAGTGGACTGGCTATTTTGAGGATCTAGCTCTCCATGCAATGTTTGCTTTAATAATGCCCAATTGTGCTTCCCATTTCAAATACTAATAGAAGTTCTTTTCTTCCTTGAAGTTGAATTCGGATGAAATGGTACTAACATTATCTGGCACTCACATCACAACATGAAAAAAGACCAGCAAAATACCTGCACAATGAAACTTTTCTAGCAATCACTGACCTTCTCAAAGGAGCCAATAAAGAGAACAGCATGAATAGTTCCAACAACTTAGCCAAGACACTGAAAGGTCCCAAGACTTTTGGACCAAGTATTGAGAATAAAGGAACCAGCAGTGAAGAAATGCACTGCCGTGTTTTGTCACTGCTTTCTTTCTAGGGCTGAAAGAGTGTGACTGGCCCAAGGTCACCTTGCAGCCTTTATAGCTCTGGTGGAATTAGAACTCATGGTTTCCCATACAGTTTCTAACCTGGTATATTAACCACTGCACTTTTCTCCCTTTTATTATTTTGAATAAAATGTAAAGGGATTCAAACTATGTTATTCACTAGGTTTCCAAGGCATCTTTCAATAACATTTCAATAAAAGAAATTAAACAGAATTAAGAGTAAAGAAAACCCCTCACTTGTGATCTATTTTCCACATTGCACCCCTCTCATTTAATTGACAAATCTTAACTTTGTACTATTGTGGCCACACTGTTGTCCAATTATTATAATTAAATATATCATTTTTGTATCATTGCTCTATTCAGAAAATTACTTCTGACAATATTTACAATGAGAGAAGTTTTTATTTTGCCATACTTTCACACAGATTTTCAAATTTAACTTAAGTATCTAGTTTTGATGTTATTGTTTTGTGTCAAGTAATTGCAGTTACTCAATATAAAAGTGCACTAGACTGTGATTAAGAGGTTTTAAATGCCCACGTCAGCATTGCTCGCTCATAATACGGTAAGAGGTTTTGATTGTAGAAGATCAAACCAGCCAAACCCGCCACAGACTCAATGATTTCCAGATGTTTACAGACATTTACTGCAATAATCAGAAAAATTTAGACACGTTTTTTAAGTGAAAGGTTAAAAATTCTACAGTATGTTATAGCTGAATGAGTAACTTCTATCAAATTAGACTGTGTATTGAGAATATAAATGGGTAATAAAATTGAAAATGTAATCTTTCTTCTTGTGATAATAATTTTCTCAGTGGAAATTTACCAGAAAACCAGAGTGTGATAGTAGGATACTAAGTAATCTAAATCTCCTCCCATCAAAAACTTTAAATCTTCTTTGCTTGACTTTTTAGCATTCATCAATTAACTGACAGGTGACAAAGCTAAAGGTATCAGATGATAAGAAGAATCAGTTCACTGACTGGGGTACAATTTAAAGACACTTTATTTTTCTACACATTATTTACTTAGCATAATTTCCTTTTAAATGAACACACTGATGTCATTTCCTGCCTTTGTGCGAAAACAGTGAGAGGAATGCATAGAGAGAATTTGAAACTGAGAAAGTTTAAAGTAGGAACACTCATTCCAGGAAAAAATGGGAAAACTTACCAACCTGCCAAACTATAAGCACCTTTATACACTGCCAGGTAGACATCCTGCGGCAGGAATTTGATTGATTTTGAGCTAATGAGTTTAGTCTTTTGTGGTGCATTATCAAAGCAAGAAGAATAGAATGTTAATTGGGTCTGGAGACTACCACAATCATGGTTTGGTAAATATTAATATCTCTTACATAACAAAGTAATGTATTATCTATTCATTAAAACTGTTATTTCCCATTAAAAAGAATCTTAAATTGATTGATTCTAACGTTAGCTTACCTAATTTGATTGACAATTCAGAAATATAATTTCACTTATTTTAATAACTGTTATTCTAATGGGCCAACATGCTAGAAACACTGAGCAATTACTCAGAAAGTAACAGCTTTAAAGACCATAAAAATGTTTAAACAATTCATCTGGGAATACAATAATCAGTTTCCTCAGGTAATCAAAACAAAACAAAATTAAATGCAGTAGAGGAAAGACAACTTAATTTTTCCAAATGAAAACATTTCAAATCACAATCTCTATGAAGGAACTAGTCTGGCTCAGAAACAAAACAAATATACCTGCAGCCAAATCCATACGTTTCTCCTCCGTTTCATCTGTCACTGCTAAATCCTGTTCTTCTTCTCTCCTGTTCAAAATCTTAGAAAGGCTGCCAGAGATTGTAGAGAAGAAACCACGGATAAAGTAAGCGTCCGGCTCACCACCACCTTCTGGCTGCAGAAATGGCTTTGGATTTCTGTCTCTCCAGGGTGGTGGTGCAGGTTCAGATATAGACCTGCAGAACGGGACCCGAAATGTCCTGGCTGCTGGCATAGCAACCTTTTGTTCTTGACAGCCATCAGCAATTAACGTTTGCAGTCTCAGGGGCTGTTCATCAGCTTTTGATGCATCTGCTCTCTTAATCGTCTTCCCGTGAAATCGAGGAGTCTGCCATCGATAAGCTCCAAGAAGCTTTGCTAAATCCAAACCTGCATCTTCATATAATTTTTTACTCTTCGCTTGGTGACACCAGTGATAGTCCTTCAAGCTACATCCTATTTTTGTAGTGTTGCCATCCTGCTCTGAAACAGATCTTTGAAAAAGCGCGGGACTAGGGTACTTTTTAAAAACGCTCATTTCTCACCAATAACTTCAGGAACTTCAATTTACACATTTAATATACATATTGACACTCATTGAGATTCCCACCTGAGCAACCTCTGCTGTGCAGTAGTAGATGTCCTTGAAGACTTGCTACTGAGTAAATCTAGTTCAGACTCAATTCTCAATTCTCAGTATCTTCAATTACATAGATGCCTGTGACAAAGCACAGAATCAGTGTTTATCCAAAAATAATTCTTTTAAGCTGAAACAGCTTGCAAGTGACTTTTCAGTTCCTGGGTTCACTTCTGACAGACTTTCAGGAAGTGACAAAAAAGAGGAGGGGGGGGAAATAGTAAAATTCAACAAAGAAGTGACAGACCAATTACAGTTCTGCTTTCTATTTCTAACTACACTATCAAAATAGAAGATAAAAAATACCTTTAGCTTTCATATAGTAACATCAAGCAGATCTGCCACAAAGATCTTGATCAGAAAAATATGTTGCATCAGGATGAAGAATTGACAGTGATACTGATTGGATATGTTTCAATTCCTGAATAATTCAGTATATATTTTATGTTTGCCATAAAGATTTGCAAATCCAGATCAGGAATCAGATCCACAAGAACCTAATACAGTCATTCTTCCAAAGACGATTATAAATGCACTGCAGCAAAGAAAAGGAAACAGCAGCCAAAAGGAATAATGCTGCAAAGGAAAATATGCACATAGAAGGAGAAATGAGAGGGGAGGTAGGTGGTGTTTAGTCAATTACTGGCCAAAGCAAAGAAGCAGACCATTTGGAGGCAAAATCTTGTGGCAAATGAAACATAAAAAAATGTGCATATTTTTAAAGTGAGCAGGATTTTTGTTTTTCATAAATCTAATTAGAGTCGGTAGACTGGAAAGTAATATCCCATCTAGTTAAGTAAAAGAAAAATTGCCACCTCCAGAATTTAGGGAAAAGCTTACTATATTAAATTTGCTAAAGAAAACTTATCTGCTAATAAACACAAGCCAAGTTTCAGTTCAGATTATAACAATATGGTCACCAAGCCTAAAAAATATGGGATTTGCAGTGGAAACATTTTAAGGCCCTTGGCAGACATAATCAATGTTTTCGTTATTAGAAACTATTATCTAGTTTGGAAAAGTAATAAAAACAGATCACCACATATTCTTGAGCTACTCTTTTTATCAGCTGCATAGTGATGCTCCAAATAGCCAGAATTGAGACCTCAGAGAACTTTTCTTCAAGTAAAAATGCACGTTATCCCTGGGCAGATTTCTGATGCCCTACTTTTTCCACAAAACCACTCACATTAAAAAGGTGTGAAGAAAAATCATAGCGTTTATTCATTTATACTTAGACAACGTATATAGCTATCAAGGTAATTCTAAGAGGCATACAGTGAATTAAAATACAATTAAAAATCAGCATCCAGGAAAAAAAAATATAATGAATAGCCAGGGTTAAAAAAAGTCAATCCATTTTGAACTGCTAAAACAATAACTAAACTAACAAATCAACACATGACAACGGAGACGTCCTCGGACAAGCGCTGGCTCTTCGGCTTTGAAACGGAGATGAGCACCGGCCCCTAGAGTCGGAAACGACTAGCACGCATGTGCGGGGGAACCTTTACCTTTACCTTAGAACATTCAGGTCTTTAACTCCTTTTGTAAGAGCAACAAGGATGGGGCCATCTGGACCGGGGGGGGGTATTGCTGTTCCACAGAGCAATGAAGCAAAATAAAAGGAGCAACTCCTGTCACACAAGATGACATTGTCAAATATAGTAGATGGAACCTGTAGCATGTCAATTCTTCCAGTTATGGTGGGATGAGCATAGATAGTAACATGACTTGACCTTGTGCTGAGTACAGTTTTATAGGTGATAACTACCACCTTAAATTGCACTGAGAAACTCAATGGGACCCAGTGTAAGTTGCAGAGCAAAAGTGTTACATAGGCATATTTTGAAATGCCCCAAATCTTCCTATACCACTACGCTGTGGACCACTTGCATTTTTCAAATGCTTCTCAAGGGTAGCCCCATATAGAACGCATTACAGTAATCCAACTGGAAGGTGACTAAGCCATAAACTGGCATGAACTACCATGAAGTATGGCTTCCCAATCCAGAAATGGATACAACTGGCACATATTGTGAACTTGTCCAAATGCCCTCTGTGCCATAGTTGCCACCTTCTCTTCAAACAGGAGCCATAAGTCCAGGAGGGCTCCATAAATTGCACACTAATGCTATCTGAGGAACACTATCCTATTCAAAGATAAAGATGGAAAGTCTCTGGGTCTGGGGGCGGTGGAATCTCAAAACCCACATCCACTGTCTTTTCAGGTTTGAGCTGCAGTCTGTTCTACCTCATCCAAACATCCACAATTTCCAAATACTGGGAAAGAACCTTCATGGCATCACTTGGTCAACCTAGAGTACAGGTGTATGGTTGGCTCATGTAGACAGATAACCTTCACCAGTTCCTTAATTTAAATGTTCAACTGAATCAGGGAGAGATGAAGGTGTTCCAAGGCTGTAATCACACCCCATTCCAAGTGGCGATTCCAAGTGGTCTCAGTTGAACCATGTACCAGAGCCCATTATAAATTCCAGGAGCTCATTAGGGAGATTGCTGTGCCGCAGGGAGGCTGGTTCCCTAGCAACAATCCCCTCTAATCCGTATAGCCCAATTTCACAAACAGGATCTCACATCCCTCTAATTGCAATATTGTACCCTTCAGAATCTCTTGTACATCAATGGCTACACCCCTGCCCTGGGCCAAGCACCAAACCCAGCAAGGTACATCTCCAAGCCCACCAAAACACTATTAGCTCTGGGCCCAATGTCCTTGGGTTCCCATGACTAAGTTATTATTGTTATGACTAGCTGGACTCTCATCCCTATTCCCCCTCCCAGCAGCAACTAATTCTAAAAGAAATAGAGAAAATGGCTGCATTTCCATCTGTTGTCAAAGCAAGAACATCCAATGTTAGCAGCGTTGACAACCTGTAAAATAAGCAATTTAAAAGAACACAATCTGAAGTAAGGTCTAGAATTCTACCAGGTATGTTCAATTTTAAAAAACGTACAATCAAAAGGGTGAACTTCAGGGTGGAATGTTGTTTATTAACTATTTTAACACAAACATGAGGGAGGAAATTGCTTCTTTAGACCACAAGATAATCATAGGCTACATAATTTTTTTGGGGGGGAAACTAATTATTCTGTCAACAGAGAAATTACAGTCATGTTCAATATAATCTGACTTGAGAAAATCAGACTAGATACTGTTTTTCCCCCAATACGGTGCTCTAATCTGCCCTGAGTCCTTCGGGAATAGGGCGGTATAAAAATTTAATTAAATAAATAAATAAAATAAATAATCTGCCCAAAGTTAAACTATCATAGTTTGTTTGGAGTGGGAGAGTGCTGCCTGCTTTTCATATCTGCATCAGTGATCTGCTGTAATTGAGAGGTGATAAAGGCAAAGGCAAGACTAAAAGGAAAGCAGATTGAGCCCAGAAGTGCAAGCCTCCTCTATAGTAGCAAAGCAACTGACAATGAACAAACTGAAAGCTTTAAAGCCTTTTAAAGTTAGTTTTAATGGCAGGTTTCATTGCATATGAGGGTTTTTTAATAGTCAGAGGACAAACTCTGATATAAGATAGGCAGCTATATAAAGGATTTCAACAAACAAACAAACAAACAAACAAACAATATTGCTGATTTTACCTAAATTTCTTCAGACCCCCAAGAGGACTAGTGACATAAAAAATATGGCCTAAAACCTAAAGGCCATCTTTTTTCTATCATTTTACTTTTTGGAAAAAACCATGCTAAACTGCTTAAATAAAAACAGGGAATGGAAAAAGCAGAAATGGAAAAAAGTATTATTATGGGATTTTTGCCATTTCTTGTGAATGTATAAATGTTTGGCAACAAATACAGATGTCAATTAGGGAAGAGATACATTACATAAATACCACTGGGGGAAAGTCCATCAAAGAAGAAAGAAGAAAAATAGCATTGTTTGTGTTCTTTTTGAACTCAGAATCTGGCTTCTAAGTATTCTGAAAATGATTCATTGGTGTCTCATGGTGTCTTCTATCTTTGTGGTTTAACCTAGACTACTTAGTAGCTAAAAAGAAAATTCATGAAAAATGCCAAATTCACTTTATAAATGAAACTTGGCATGAAATTTTTGACATTTATTGCACTGCCATTAATACTAATAAGCTTCTTTTAAAATAAACAACCTATTAAAATCAATGATGTATCATAATGATGGATGCAATTGTTTTAGAAACAGAAAATATGTTCAGTCTACACTTGAACTCAGCCCAAAGGCTGAGAAGTAGTACTTTGTGCTGATTAATGATCATTATAAAAATGGGGATGGAGTAAGGATGCTCTCTGGTTATTCATGTCAACACTTTTTCAAATAGGGAGCTGCTTTCATTATCAATTGCAGTTTTTGACATCATTTTTTAGATTTAAAGCCTGCCTTTTCTTCAGAAGCCCAAAATGGCCCACCGGTAAGTTATCATCATTTTGTATTACTAAGTCTAGGTTAGGATATGACAGAGTAAGTCCCCATTATTAAGGGTAAATTTGACTGTCAATAGTAATGAAAGTGCCTTTGTTTAATCAGTCTTCAAGACCAAAGGGTCTATAGAGTCTATAGAGTCTGCAGCAAAGAGGAAATCTGTGTCTTCATTATAGAAAAATTTACAAGATATGAAATCTGACTAATGTAGTTATAGTACATTCCCAGTCACTCAAATAATTATCTTACAATGCTCCATGAAGTCATAGCTGACTACTGATGATTCCATGGATAAAAGCTATACAAGCCATCCTGTATCTGTTGGCTTCACAGGTAAACAAGACGAGAATCGCAACCAGATGAGTTAATTCTACTTTATTGTAACTATTGCTACATTGACAGAATCTTGCTAGTCTGAAAGTACATCTCTATCTCTGTCTCTGTCTCCTTTGTAGCCCAAGAAACTATAAAGATCCCTTCTGGACCTCTTGCTCTGCCCACTATCCAGCTGTGGGCTATGTTGTCTACTTTAACCAGAGTTTGCTGCCTTTGGTAGCGAGCCACATTTTACTCTTAAACCTAAAAATTGATTTTTAGTCTACATAAATCACTACATAAAGCTTCTTTTGAAAGTAGACAATTCTTGCATTTCTACAGTCACTAGTGACTGATCTTACTTGATGCTGAGGCATAGATGCCTTATTCTACTTCTTGAAGAGTCAGCTTGGAAGGAAGCATGTTTGAACAGGGAATAGTAAATGTACAGGAGTAGGTAATTTCCCCTGAGCACATATAAATGCGGTACAGTTGCATAGTACAGTCAGAAATTCTGGAAATATTAGACAAGAACATTTTTCCTGAACTTTATTTATTTTTAATCACTTTTGACCAAGGACAGAACAGTTTGCCCCGTTAGTTTTTAAAATATCAGAGGTTCCTCCAAAACTGGGAACAAGCATATTTATTGTCATGAGATCTGCCTCTTGTCTCATCAGTTGTCAGAAGGGTTGACTGCTTGATGGATGAATCACTGGTACAAATCCTTATTAACAATGGAAAGAAATACTTCCTGCCAATTTTCAGAAAAAAGAACTACCGGTAAGTAATACTTTTCATTCAAAAACATGGTGAATATGGATTCCAAGATTAAGCAAATGTAATGAAATTTAGAAAAAGGAAACAAGTGGTTAATCAGGATCCAGTCTCCTTGGAAGAGTTTGGAAATATTAACAGAGAGGTAACTGAACCATTTATTGTTTTATAAACCAGCTCTTTCATCCAAGTTTTTAGAGTAAATATCAAAAGGTATATTGAGATTGAGACCATCATGTAACGCACGGGGACAGAACTTTTTTCCACAAGTGATTATATTGCCAGCACAGCAGCTGAAATAACAGAGTCAAGGGAGACAAAAAGCAAGGGTCATCCATCCTCTTTCAATGTGCCCTTTTCAACCTAAGCAAAAGTTGAAGGCCAAAGTAATTTTGTTTCTTGATGCTATAAGCACTTACTTTCTGTTCTGTACCAGATCACAAAGCCTACGGCTGTTTATTACAGGGCTCAGAAGGCTGTCACAGAGATTGCATGTTCAAATATTTTAGTCTCATCTTGTGTTTTTTTTCCAATTTCATTTAAAAATTCACCAAGCTAGGTAAACCATACATATGTTCAGACACAGCTGCAAACTGCCTCAAGCTGACTGCAGTAATAGTGTTCAAATTGTGGAGCATTCATATCTGAGACATTTGAAAGCTACTAAATGTTAATGAAAAATGATTAAGCAATCACTTTAAAGTGTAAGCAGAAAAAGAGAGGATGCAAGGCAGGGATCTCTTTCACTCCTTAAATAACAGTGCAGCACTTATTTGGCTGATTCTTATCATGCCTTTAAGCTAGTTCCAGGATGACTTACATGGGACCTCTTTTAGTTTATCCTCACGGTAACCTCCCCCTGAAGTAAGTTGGGTTTGTAATAAATAAAACTTAATCTATGTACCCTAAAGTAAGGTAAGATTGTTTCCCTCAAGTAATTACCCACTGAGAGCTAAAAATAGTTGCAGGTATCCATGCTGAAACATGTAAATTTTTTAAAGATTAGTCATGGCTTGGGAGGAGTGACTTACTACATGAATTTTAATTATTTTCAAAATGTCTTAACAGGACTGTCCCTTTCAATGTACAAGTTTTTCCTTGTTCTGTTTCTGCTGTCTCTATTGATATGGGGGAGCTAGGTATTGCCAAAGAGGTTTTTTTGTTGTTGTTGTTCACTGTTCTCTTTTATATAATTATAAATTCCTCAACTTATAGTTGTCTTCTTTTTAGATAAATATAATATCTAAGAAAGCCAAAATGAAGGTTTGAAAATAAACATTCAATTTTATTTCTTCCAAGTAACCACTGTATTTGCATATTTAACTGAAATAAAAAAGTGAAACACATAAGGTTCTTTGATATCAGGAAGCAAAATAGTTATGATTTAAGAATGATCTAGATTTCTCCTGCCATCTGGCTCATTAAAGTTTTGTAGTGTTTGTCTTCCTGCAAATCAGTGTAGCTTCCTGATTTGTGCAGAAACGTTGAATTACATCTGTGGCTGCATACAAATTGATCCAATCTGTGAATATGGTTTCTTAGCAATAAATGTCAAAAGTACTCGTAAATATTTATTTGTATATCATTCATCTGAGATTTCCTCATGTTGTATCTCTCTTGCAAGTTTTGACATTTTTACTCAAGAAACCTTCAATGTAGGAGAGGAAGATATTCTAACTTAGCTGCCTTGTGATAAAACAGTGATTGCAACAAGTCAAATGTGACCTTCCATTCTAATCCAAGAAGAAATAAATTTATTTAATGTCAATATCATCTAGGAAAACCAATGCATCTACAGATAAGAGAGAGAATAATATTTACACTAATAGAATAATATTTATATTAATATTATATTTCTTAAATTTCTCTTTCCATGCACTTTTATTTGAATAAATAGCAATCTGAGAAAATAGATTGGGAACTGGCATAGTATATAAACTCATTTCTTAAGATTTTTCATTTTTATTATTTGTTTAGATTTATATCTTTTAAAGACATGCCAAATAATGTGAAATAAATTAATTAAAACATTACATTATAATCTACTAGTGGGAATGAAGCCCAAATTTCAGAGGCAGCAGTAACAAAAAGTTGAAGAGTAACTATAACATTCTTTATATCTTAACTGCATAGCAAATACCAACAAGGACCAATAATTGTGTCAGAAAAATGAGAGACTGAGATGCAAAGGAAGAAGCTTGTTTCTCTTTTTGGCATTCATATTATATTCATTTGTTAAAATCAAGTCCATAGAAAACTTTAGCTGAAGAAGTGTTATCATCATACGTGAAATTATTCCCCTAAAAAATTTGAAGGGGTAATTGCTTTTTGCCATTTAGATACAGATAGTCCTCGCCTGACACCAGTTCATTTATTGACTGTTCAAAGTTACAACGGCATTGAAAAAAGTGACTTATGACCATTTTTCACACTTATGACTCTTGCAGCATCCCCATGGTCCCCTAATTTACATTTGGCTATTTGACAACTGGTTCATATTTATGACAGTTGCAGTGTCCTGGGGTCATGTGATCAACATTTGCAACCTGCTGACGAGCAAAGTCAATGGGGAAGCCAGATTCACTTCACAACTATGTTACTAACTTAACAATTGCACTGATTCACTTAACAAATGTGGTAAGAAAAGTCATAAAATAGGGCAAAACTCACTTAGCAACATAAATTTGGGGCTCCATTATGATCATAAATTGAGGACTACTTGTCCTGGATTATAGTTGTAAACACTGGTTATTAAAAACAGCAAATCTGGATTTCTTTAAAACAAAACCAATCTCAATTGATATGCTGATAAAGATTGACTTTATGCAATCTTCTTTAATAAAACTGCTCCACAATTTATAATTTAGAGCGCAAAAGGGGTCCTTGCTTTGCTCCCCATTCTTTGTCTGCTTTACTTTCAAATTGTTGTGCTAATTGTTAGTCTTCATTAATCTTTGATAGCTTTCAGGTATCTTTAGTATGGACACTCCCAATTCTAGCATCATCACTGTGGTAAGTTTCAGATTTTTTTTTTTACTGTAGACGAATACATTTAAATGGGCATGTCAAATAACTATCATGAACTGGGAAATCAGGAAATGCTGTTTACATTTGAGAGTAACATGAAATGTATATATACATACACTTTTCAGGAGTGCTCTGAAAAGGTGAAGATATGTTTATATTCATTCAGAAAGAGGAAAACTCTTATTTCAAAATTTGGTGCAGGTTGTCTTTGACTTAAGATCATTCATTTAAGTGTTCAAAGTTACGTTGGCGCTGAAAAAAAAGTTGACTTATGACCAGTCCTCACCCTTATCACCATTGCAGTATCCACACCCTCCCGTGATCAAAATTCTGGCATGTATGGACAGTGGTTGCAGCACATGCGCAACACCTGTGACTTTCCCAGTGGGCTTCCAAAAAGCAAAATCAATGGGGAATTTGCTTAATATCCATGGCAAAAAGGTTGTAAACATGAGTGTGAATTGTTTAACAACCACATCACTTAGTGATGGAAGTTCTGCTCCCGAATGTGGTTGTAAGTGAAGAACTCCCTTTATTATTTTGAATATTCACTGATATCACTAGTCAAATCTTACTGGTCTTGCATCATTCTTTTATTTACTGCATAACCTACTAGTGACAATGAAATAGCAGAATTTAGAGCCAGCAACAATAAGTAATGAAAAAAGCTGGAGAGCATAGATAGGAAATGTAATGCACAATCAGATCATATTATTATTAGTATTAAATATCATATTTTTAGCATTACAATTTTTTTTTGCTTTACTCATATAATATAAACAGATCTCCTTGTTTCCTCTTCCCCATATATTTATGACAGCCACATCCTCTAAGACAGCTTGTCAAATTCAAGAGACTTAATTCGAACAGCCTTCATTTCTGCATATGCTATTAAAAGACTGACGCAGCAGGCTAACAGGACATTGTACAACTGACATCCAAAACATTGTAGACAGTGAGTAGGAAGAGAGAAGCTGAATTTCCTGTCTATAAGCCACATCTGTAGTTATCTTCAACTATATAGAGGGAGGAAGTTACAAATTGCCCCAACTAATATTTAGTTGCCAGATTACAGTTATTTTCTCCCTCCAAGATCATTAAAATGGTCTAGCTCCAAAAACAGTGATATTTTGTCCATTGAAGCATTAAGTAACATACTGTGGCTAATCCTAAGAGTATAATTAATTATTTGACAGTTCCCAGAAGTCATCATTGTACTCTTGACAAAACCACCAACTCATCAAAATTGCATGGCTGCTGAATAAATAGAGTGCTATAGCCTCTGGTTATGCCTGCCACATCATGCATCGCTGCTGTCCTAGACATTTGATTGTTAAATATTCCAGACTATTGTGCTAGTGGAAAGTGGAGTCATAGGGCATAAGACTACTGGGAACACTCCAGCATGAGAAGCTATAATTGTCTGGAGTTACTACAAGCTTCAATTTGTTTAGTAACTAACAGCATCTGTGACCAGGACAGAAAGTACAGAAAATAGAACACAAGAGTTCTACCTTAAATTTGCTCTTGGAACTTTGATGGTAAAAGGTGAATTTAGCTACTAAACAAATTGTTTATGATGCATGATGTTGCAGGCATGGCCAGAGGCTGTTCAACTCTATTCAGCTGTAATTCTTTAAAGGTTCATTGGAATGTTATCTTTATGGGCCTACAGGAAGTGAAAAAGAGGCAAAATGTATTAAGGTATGCTTTTTTCAAACCTGTCTGTGGCACCCTGTAGTTTATTTGTTTATTTAAACAAGGGAAAGGAAAGGTAAATGGAAGGAAAATGACTTCTTGCAGCACCTGGGAGAATTAAAAAACATGGCTGCCAGAGTCATGTCAGATCATATGTTGCTGGCTCACAAAGCTGAGTCACTAGACTGGGAGAAGTGATGGCTGCAGCGTTTGTTCAAGAAAACAGGGAGTCTCTGTATCATTACTAATATGTTCTAACTTGAAGATTTTGCTGTAACCATCAATCAACGTGACACATTTCTTATCTGGCTTCATTTTCCTTTCCGAACAGAACCCTTATTCTTCGACTGAGTATTGTAGTAACTCCTGATAATTCTTTGTTAAAGTCCAAATTTGACAGGCTGAAGCCAAAATAAGTTAGTCAGAAGTTCCAATTTGCTTACAGATGAATCAAGTTCAACTATCCCATCAGTTGAGATCATTAAAAACATTTGAGAATGGTGTACATGTATATTCAAAGGAATCTCATCAATATTAGGTTAGGTTCTTATATTATGACATTATATTATTTATTTCATTATATTAAAACACGACAGTTTCTCTTGAAAATTTTAAACTTTCAGAGAATTTCAAATTTGAACTCAATAAATCTCAGTCAATCCTTTTGTTTGAAGTGTCCGAATAAATTGGGATAATAACCTAACTAGTTTTCGTAATGAATACTTCTGTTACTTTATTGTTTCTATTTTCTATTTCATATCAATTAATGCAGCATAAGACGCTGATTTAATTCCTATTGCTCCCTGCCAAGTTTGTAATTACAAAGCACTGGATAATGATAATACATCTTTCACTGGCTAGCACAAAAACAAAGTGCTCTAAAACCTGTAGATTAACAAAAAATTAAAATACCTCCAGTTACTGGCTATATTAATAATTTTTGTTTTATACATATAGTCTTATACAAATACTATAGAAATATTATTGATGTACAAAATCTTTGCATTCTTAAGATTCATAGATACATCCTCTCCTATATTTTCTTTAAAAAAAATATTTTTGGCTTTGTATCTTATTTTACTTTTTAACTGTAATTTTACTTACATTTGGCTGGATATTTGTTTCTCTCTCTCTCTCTCTCTCTCTCTCTTTCTCTGTGTGTGTGTGTGTGTGTGTGTGTGTCTGTGTGTGTGTATGATGTTTGAGATGGTGTACATGGTATACATATAGATTAATGTAACAGTTCTACAGTTCTACTATTAGATATTTTAGATTCTAGATATTTTATTATATCAGGCCTTACAGCTGATTTGTTTAATTAAGAAAAAACAAACGACAGAGTTCCCACTAGGAATTCAGAAAGTGATCTAGAGTACAAAACAAAACAAAAATCAAGTCTGACGGTAATTCTAGACTCTTTTACAAAGAAACAAAAACAGTGTTTGTTTTATATTTGAAGTAAGTCTGTAAATCCCAGAAAGTTTAAGATTCTTCGTTCAGTGTATATATATATATACACACATATATACATACATACACACAGTGCTTTTTTTCTAAAAAAAAAAAGGTGCCGGAACTCTCATCTTGGCGGGTGCAGGAGGCGGGGGAGTGGGGGGGGGGTGCTGCTGCAGTCACAGGTGCGAAGGGTGTTGGCGGCGGGCTCCCCTCCCTGGGGCTGGAGCCGGCACGGCTGGTGCTGTGGGAGCAGCAGAGCCCACTCTATATGGCGGGGCTGCGCAATGCGGGCAGCGGAGGCAGTACGGGCCAGGCGATGTTTTAATCTGATGATTTTAAAAATATATTTTTTCTATTGTAAGTTTCCCCAAACCTCACCATGTGGATTGCATACAAATATTATATAATTGGTAAATAAAGGTAGAACATATGTTAAATATACATCAAATGATAATATGCTTCCCTACAAAGTCAATTCTTGCTCAATGACAGACCAAGGAGTTAACTCGGAAAGGCAAGAGGAAAATCTAGAAGAGGTCTGTGCAGCTCTTCAACATCTTCATCAACGATTTTGATGAGGGGATAGATGGGGAACTCATCAAATGTGTAGACAACACCAAGCTGGCAGGAATAGCTAATACTCCAGAAGATAGGCTTAAGATACAGGATGATCTGGACAGACTCGAACACTGGGCACTATCTAATAAAATGAAATTCAATTGTGAAAAAAGTAAGGTTCTACATACAGACAGGAAAAATCAAATGCACAGGTATAGTATAGGTGGTACCTTGCTTAATAGTAGTAACTGTGAGAGATATCTCGGACTCCTAGTGGACAATCACTTAAATATGAGCCAGCAGTGTGCTGCAGCTGCCAAAAAAGCCAACACAGTGCTAGGCTGCATTAACAGAGGGATAGAATCAAGATCACGTGAAGTACTAATACCACTTTACAATGCCTTGGTAAGGCCACACCTGGAATATTGCATCCAGTTTTGGTCACCACGATGTAAAAAAGATGTCGAGACTCTAGAAAGAGTACAGAGAAGAGCAACAAAGATGATTGGGGGACTGGAGGCTAAAACATAAAGGGAACGGTTGCTGGAATTGGGTACGTGTAGTTTAATGAAGAGAAGGGTGAGGGGTGACATGATAGCAGTGTTCTAATATCTCAGAGGTTGCCACAAAGAAGAGGGAGTCAAGCTATTCTCCAAAGCACCTGAAAGCAGGACAAGAAGCAACGGATGGAACCTAGTCAAGGAGAGAAGCAACGTAGAACTAAGGAGAAATTTCCTGACAGAACAATTAACCAGTGGAACAACCTGCCTCCAGAAGTGGTGAATGCTCCAACACTGGAAGTTTTTAAGAAGAGACTGGCCAGCCATTTGTCTGAAATGGTATAGGGTTTCCTGCCTGAGCAGGGGGTTGGACTAGATGACCTCCAAGGTCCCTTCCAAATTATTATTATTATTATTATTATTATTATTATTATTATTATTATTATTATTATTATTATTATTATTATTATTATTATCTTGTAGAAAGGAAAGGCCCACACTGATAAATTAAAAATCTTTGTAGTCTGCAAAGGAATGCTGGTGGGCTAATCAATGATTTGGTGACTAGAGGAGCATCTACAGTGTTGGAGCTTGTGGTCATGGTAAGCCATGGAGGCACTAGGCAACATGACTTTCAGGGCAGTGGTGGTGATTTTATTACTTTAAAAAAAAAGTCTGTGTTCTGTCCAAGGGTGCTTGGTAGGCTGCATGTACAGGCCTGGTCTAGAATTTATTTTGGAGCATTCAACTATCTAGAGCAGGCATGTCAAACTCATTTTGTTTGAGGTAACTTTTTATAAAAGAATTTCCATTAATTTGTTTTAATAAAATAATTTTAATCAATTTTTCACTTGATTTCAAATTAAATGAATGAGATTTTTTTAGTAAAATTGCCAAATGCAATAAACTGGTTTTAGGTATATGTTACTGGAAGGAAAAAGCAATCCCTGTTGCGTTACTGATCCCAGAGAAACATTTGCATGTATGCAGGTATCCTTAGGGTGCCATGGTTATGGATGAGAAATATTGGTTGCAAAGTTGGCATTTCTGGATGTAATACAGATATTTTGGACTTATTTTTCTTTCTTTGCATGTTTGATATTTTTAAAAAGGCATATGCTACTGACTATGCTTATGCACATATGTAACATGATCACTGCTTGTCCAAAATTTTACTATACAGATAATACCCCCAGAAATTATTTTAGTCTTTTTAATAAATGTTGTTATTGATGTTAAGCTCACCAGGGAAAACATCATATATTGTTATGTATATACTAGGTTAATTATTTAAAGACTGAAGTGCAACATAACTAGATTCTAAATAATCTATTTTTCAAAACACACAACAGTCCAAACAGTAAAAGTAAAGTCCAAATTAAGAATATTTCATTCTTAAGAATTTAGATTCAAAATAGTTTTCAAGAGTGTACAAAAGACACTATTTTTTAGAATCAGCTAAATTAGACATATTACATTGAGAAAAATATTTCTCATTTCTTTCCTGTTACCTTTGATTTCATTGCAGAGATGTTAACATAAGAAATATTTTGTTATCTAATTTTACCTTCCAAAAGACAGAAGCAGATGAAAAATGTGATGTTCTTTCCTGTTGGCTTTTCTGAATTAGCTGTTTTAGATTCTAAAAGTTTAGTTCCTAAAGAAGTAATCCTGTAAATAACGTCCTCCTCTAGTGCAGGCTAGCAATCTTGGCTCTTTTTTATGACTCGTGGACTTCAACTCCCAGAATTCCTGAGCCAGCATAGCTCAGCTTGGAAACCTCTCCCTTTCCCCTCAGCATGGCTGGCTCAGGATTTCTGGGAGTTGAAGTCCACGAGTCATAAAAAAGAGCCAAGATTGCTAGCCTGCAATAGGCTTAGGAAAACCAATAAGGGAGCTGGCTTGTTGTTTTTTTGCAAAAAAAAAGGTGCCGGAACGCAGTTCTGAGCGTTCTATGAGAAAAAAAGCCCTGCATACACATATACATATACATATACATATACATACACACAGACACAGACACACACACACACACACACACACACAATTTCCTTATATAATTTACAAACCATTTTTACTAAAGGGAGGGAACAACAGTCTGAAGTATCACCAAGTGAAAGCTACTCACCTGTTTTCAATTTAAACAATAAATGCTCCAAAGTTCTAAATCTTGATGACAATTTTCATTTCTTTTCTTCCATTTTTTTTTAAAATTACTGGCTAAAGGAATCCATACATACAAGCAGACTTTGATTTATGACCACAATTGAGCCCAAAATTTCTGCTGCTAGGCAAGACAGTTGTTAAGTGAGTTTTGCCCCATTTTACCATCTTTCTTACCACAGTTGTTACGTGAATTACTGCAGTTATTAAGTTAATAATAAAGTTGTTAAGTGAATCTGGCTTCCCCACTGACTTTGCTTGTCAGAAAGTCACAAAATGTGATCACATGACTCCAGGACACTGCAACGGTCATAAATATGAGTTGCTTGCCAAATATCGAAGGTTTGATCACATGACAAAGGGGATGCTGTAAAGGTCATAAGTATGAAGAATGGTCATAAATCACTTTTTTCAGTGTTTGAGCAGGCACCAAACCAGACATGTCAAACACAAGGCCCGGGGGCCAGGTCCGGCCCACGAAGTGGTTTCATGTGGCCCGCGAAGGCATCCTGGAAACAGTGAGGGAACGGCCCCCACTGCTTTGGCCCTGGCCCAGAGACCCTCCTTCTGCCAGAGACCCTCAGATCTGTCCCACTCCTGCCCAGGGCCTCATAGGCACCCTTGATGCGAACAATGTAGAGCTGGCCATGCCCACCCAGTAGGCCATACACACTCTAGCCACGCCCACCCAGTAGGGCACGCCCACCCTGGCCATACCCACCCGGCCCCCTGAGGGCAACCGCAATGCTGATGCGGCCCTCAATGAAATTGAGTTTGACACCCCTGCACTAAACAAAGGGTTATAAGTTGTAAGTTGAGGACTATCTGTACATGGATTCCTCTCTACCCCTTAATTTATCTAGAGTCAGTTGTTTAAAATGCAACAACTACCAAGAGAAATGGGAATGGAAATGGGAATACAACAAATAGGTACTAGAAACAAAAGTAGAACACAGTCACTATAACTCACTACTCTAATCAAATTCAAGGGAATGGCTCACATAATAGTTCTCCTAGAAGTCATGTTAGAGTATCCTTAAAAAACTCTGGCCTTGGGAGAAAACAAATGTTGCTGCAGATTGTAGAGCAATAAACAATCACCCAATTGTTAAGACAGTGGGAAGATTTATTTTTTTTAGTGTTTTGGTTTTTTTTTTTAGAAATGCACCAAACACTGAAGTCACACATGTAGATATTGCTGTGCTATATGACTGTACACATGTGTGGTGTAACTGGACCAAGCAAGGACAAGGGAAAGCATAGCTGGAAAGGTTGTGGGGAAAAACTAAATTGATTCTTGTCACTCTTATATTTTGAGTAGACAGGTGAAGTGTTAATGGGTCTTTAGCCAAGGACCCCTACTGGTAAGGTAAGTACCAGCCGGTATTTGAAGCCTGATCGCCTACACCCGTGGTAGCGAAATTGTGGCACGCATGCCACAAGTGGCATGCAGAGCCCTCTCTGTGGGCACATGCGACATTGCCCCTGTCCTAGGCCTTCATCTGGGTTTTATAAAACCTTTTCGCTTTAGGCCTCTGCCACCGTGTGCAAAAGAAGAAAAAAGGTTCAATCAATCAATCAATTTCAACTTCTCGTAGCAAAAAAAGATCTTGCAAAGTTGGAATTGACTGATTGAACTTTTTAGTCCCACCCAGTCTGCCATTACCATTGTAGCCATGCCCACCCAATGGGCCATGCCCACCCAATGGGCCACGCCCACCCAGCACCCGACGATACATAAGTGGGTTTTGGGTTGCAGTTTGGGCACTGTTTCTAAAAAGTTCGCCATCACTGGCCTGCACCAAAGGTGGGGCTCTAACCATTACCCTATCCAGCTGTAGGTATGTTTGTGTCTGTGTGCGTGTTCTCAGAATATAAATTAATCTGGGAATAATATTCATTTAGAGAATGTTCAACTTTCCCCAAAAGATGAAATTTAATGACTCTCATCTATTAATATCTGAAGAGACATCTCTCTATATTTTATTTATATTACACGTTATTGAATTACATTTTTTGGTACACATATCCCTAGTTTTTAATGAATTTCATACAAATACGGAATTGATATTCCTTAAACGGATGGGTAACCAAATTTTTAGCTACTGGCATCAATTCTAATATGAACCAGTTAAATTCAACCAGTTACTAAAGGCATCAATTATTAGCATCAACACTGGAACAATAATTGAGGTTTAGAAATCAACAAAAGAATACTTTTCCAAACAAAACAAATTTCTGTTCCACTGAATTATAGAAAAATTTGTAGATGTTCCTATGTTATCTAATAGCAAAACAAGGGTGAAAGTGGACATCCTTTTCTAGTTTCTATACATAGTGGGAAAGTAAAAGAAAATATGCTATTAATATGCTTGAATGGCAGGCTAGGTCATGCATGTGTGCAAGCAGCCCAGCTCATGCAAGCAGTGGTTGCTGCCGCACACAGCCCAGTCAACGCGAGCGGCAGGCACCGGCACTTGCAGCTCACTCATGTGAGTGGTAGCACACACACATGCACCTCACACAAAACCATCCTCCCCACCTCTCCGCGCTGGGTTGCCAACCTGAAAAGGTTGGGGAACGCTAGGCTAGAAGACCTCCAAGGTGCCTTCCAACTGTTATTCTACCTCAGATAGTGGAGCAAATAAAAGTTGTACAAAGTATACCTTCCTCATTGTTGTAAAGTACTATAGTGGGTTAAAATTTGCATATTCAGTAATGCAGTTTGCATCAAGTGAAGAACTATCAGGAGAGAAACTTGATTTCAATTTAAATTCCTAGAACACTTTTTAATAATAAAGCTGGATAGAAATAATGTACATTTAAAATACCGTAATACTAAAACGCATAGATATAAATAAGCTGTTTTTCTTATGAATCCATGGTTTGAACTGCTTTAGTTTGAATCAAATAGGTTTGGTACATGGGGCTGGCCTTGAAGATGGCAAAGAAATTCCAGCGAATACAAAATGCAATAAGGCACAGTACAGAATCAATCTGAATGTTACAATACAATCTTGGTTGAATGATCTTCTAGTTCATTTGAAATGCTTGTGTTTCAGCAGTTCTTTGCAACTGTATCTGAAAGACTACTTTTCCCACACATTCCGACTGCGCTCCCCTTACATGCCCTGCTCTTGACTACCTCATATACTGAAGTACAACAGGTGGTTTACTCAGGATATGGGTACTCCATCACAGGCCTATCCCCTTGATAACATCCTTCCCAGAAGATTACTGGCCCCATATTGCCTTCTTTTCCTGTGCCTAAGAGGAATTTTTTTCTCAGTTTTTCTGATCCAGTTCCTATTTCTCCTGCTTTAATGGATTGCTTTTTAATTGTTTTATCATGTCAAATTTATTTTCTTAATTATATTGACTAAGAAATAAGTGAAGAGGAACTAAAGAGCCTCTTTTTGCGAGTGAAGAAGGAGAGTGCAAAACTTGGGTTGAAACTAAACATTAAGAAAACCAAGATCATGGCATCTGGCCCTCTCAATTCCTGGCAAATAGATGGGGAAGAAATGGAGGTAGTGACAGATTTTATTTTCCTGGGCTCCAAGATCACTGCAGATGGGGACTGTAGCCAAGAAATTAAAAGACGCTTGCTCCTTGGGAGGAAAGCCATGGCAAATCTAGACAGCACACTAAAAAGCAGAGACATCACCCTGTCAACAAAAGTGCGTATAGTCAAGGCTATGGTCTTCCCAGTTGCAATGTATGGCAGTGAAAGCTGGACCATAAGAAAGGCTGAGCGCCAAAGAATTGAAGCCTTTGAACTCTGGTGCTGGAGAAGACTCCTGCGAGTCCCTTGGACTGCAAGGCGATCAAACTGGTCAGTCCTAGAGGAGATCAACCCTAACTGCTCTTTAGAAGGCCAGATCCTGAAGCTAAAACTCAAATACTTTGGCCACCTAATGAGAAGGAAGGACTCACTGGAGAAGAGCCTAATGCTGGGAAAGATTGAGGGCAATAGAAGAAGGGGACGACAGAGAATGAGGTGGCTGGATGGAGTCACTGAAGCAGTAGGCGTGAGCTTAAATGGACTCCAGAAGATGGTAGAGGACAGGAAGGCCTGGAGGAACGTTGTCCATAGGGTCGCGATGGGTCGGACACGACTTCGCAACTAACAACAACAAAGAAATAAGCAGCTGTGGAGAAACAATGAAGACAGACTTGCTAGGTGGTGTGAGGCTGACTTCACTGCTTCTGTCATCTGGCACACTTTATTATATGCACTCTGGGTACCTATTTTCTACTTGTGGCACATTTTAGTTTGGGTTATGTTGGCCTGTCAGCTCACCCCTGCTTCATGTCTTTTAATGTATTATTTATGTATAATAATGTCACCTTTTTTACTTATGAAATTAGAGCATTCACGCAACTGACACCCTGATTAAATTTTTAAGAGGTAGGTGGATGAAAAATCACAGAAATAATTTGCAAGATATTAGAATCTGCTTATGAGACAACTTTTATTGATCATTGCTAATCTGCTGGTCCTATTACCTGACCAACATTAATACTGAATCTTGCACTACTATAGTAATAAATGTATTCAATACATTTATTATAAAAAACAAAATGTGTTTTTCAAGTGTTTAAAAGCTTGGGTTTTTAAGTATTCCAGTAACTGCAAGCCAGCAAGTTTTTAAATTATTCCCTGTTTTTGGTTAGGAAAAAGAATTCAAATAGAGATAAAGTATATAGTGCAAAATATTCTTACCAAATCTAAAAATAAATTTCACCGAGTAATTTCAGGGATCTTGCATATGCTGCTCACTCAAGTTACTGAACAGCAGTTTTCCAGCCTCTCCATTTGAGATACCACGGCAATTTGCACACTCCTGCCCAAATGACACAAACCGCAGGAATCCTAACTGACCTGAAAATCCAGCCTAATACAATTGGTGGTTGCCAATGTGCTTGGGAGGATTTTAAACAATGCATTACTACTAGTATATGCACTGCATGCATTGGCAATTCCCACAGGAGGGGCAAATGGCTGGCCAAGTACTGCAAAGAACCAGAAATCCTGTGTCAGGTTCTGACAAAGAATTTATCAAGATCCAGGAAAAGGAACTTATAACAAAATCATCCTTAAAAATATTTTAAATAAATTGGAGAAAGAGATACATAGAATGATTTATCTTTAAGCAAGGTATTTTTTTCATGGAAATCCCCCCATTAAACAATGGTAATGATTATAACTCATAGCCTTACAAAAACATTAGCAAAAACACACATGCTTTTGAACTTTGCATCTGGAATGAAAAAGGCTTACTGATTAGCAAAAATGGAACACAGAAAGAATCCAACACAGAGCAGTGGGTACTTTGCATCTAACCATAGTTTGTGTGTATCAGGCATCCTAATTATCATGCAAGAAATTGGGGAAAATATAGAGCTTCTAATGATCACATCTGGATAGGTCTACTTGACCTCTCTTTCAAAGTAACCTCTGAATCTGACGTTGAACATGGTAGACCTGAAATGTTTTTGGCCCCTTTTTTCTATACCACAATTGGCACCCCAACTTGTTCAAATGTTTCAACCATATCCATACAATTGTCTAGCCCAGTGGTCCCCAACCCCTGGTCCGTGGACCAGTACAGGGCCATGGCATGCCAGCAACCGGGCCGCACAAAGAAGCAAAGCCCCATCTGCAAGATGCAGGCAGCACACAAAACCACTCACCCTCCAGTCCGCGGAAAAACCTCTCTCCACAGAAACGGTCCTTGTTGGGGACTGTTTGGTCTAGCGAACAACACAGAAGTGATTGCTGTTGCCACTTGCTTCTGGCCTGGATTCTATTTTAGAATTATGTCTTATAGGAGGATTTCAAATAGTGCTTTATCGGCTCATGTTCCCTTCTGAGCCTTCACCCTTTCCTTTTAGCTTCACCAACTCTCCCTGGAGTTCCCGTGCTTACCAATGTTGTCTTCAGGTTCAGTGAGCTATTTAGCTCTTCTACCACTTTAGAGTAGTAATCCTCAGAAGAAGACACTTCTCAGTGAAAGCAACAATATAGGAAAACATGAACGCATGGACAAACATTGCTTAAAAGTATTGCTACAAACATCTTTGTCCATAGAAGCTCTGCTATTCTCAAGGTGCCCTTGGTCAATTTCAGTTAGTTACTATCTATATTCTGGGTCACACCATTCTCAGAGATAACCCTATTAGAAGTATCTTTCGGAAACAGTATTTCAAAGGTTCTAAAGAACCAGTACTTGTAGCCAATCTGCTACCAGGTTGTATTCTTATGGTTAATTATATTGATCAAAGTTTAACCAGTTTAGAATATTTAAAAAATATCTTTCTTGGTTCACGTTTGCTGAGGAGACTTTCCTGTACACTCCATCATTAGAAACATTATACCAGAACAGACCCTTCTCAGAAATGATCTTCCTCCACAGGCTAAATGAAAGAGTTAGCTATCACCTTAGTGCAGTGATGGCGAAACTTTTAGAGACCGAGTGTCCAAACTGCAACCAAAAACCCACTTATTTATTGCCGGGTGCCGGGTGGGTGTGGCTGAAGGGTGGGCATGGCCGCAGTGGCCACGGCCGACTGGGTGGGTGTGGCTGAAGGGTGGGCATGGCCGCAGTGGCCACGGCCGACTGGGTGGGTGTGGCTGAAGGGTGGGCATGGCCGCAGTGGCCACGGCCGACTGGGTGGGCGTGGCCTGGGTGGGCGTGGCCACCTCAATGATGCTCGTGGGGAGGGATGCCTGTGGGGACTGGGCAGGGTTGGGGGAGATCCAGGGGGTCTCTGTAGCTAGGGTGGTGGGCTGGAGGCTCATCCTACGAGGTGAGGCGAGGCAGGGCAGGGGTGCCAATTGCCGTGGGGCAAGGCAAGGCAGGGGCCAGGGCAGCTGCTGCCTGACACCATCAGCCCCTGCACACAGAGGCCAGCGAGCACATGGGGGCAGACGGTGTCTGTCAGTAGCCACAGCCTGCCGGCTGTCCTGCATCATGGCAAACTGGCCATAGAACCCCATCAGTGCGGGTGGAATTGGCACTGGGATGACCCGGCCTGGGTCCCATCCGCTCGACGGCTCTGACGGGGGCGGCAGCTGCTGCTACTCTCACCAGCCAACCATGCAGGGAAGCAGGAGGAGGTGGAGGGGTTAGAGTTAGGCAGCACACCGGCTGCCCCCCCCTCCTGCTTCCCTGCATGGTTGGCCGGTCGAGCAGCAACTGCCAACCCCATCAGAGCAGGCGAGCGGATGGGGCCCAGGCCGGGCAAGGGCTTCCTTCTGGATGTCCCGGGCCATCTCCGCCTGTGCTTGCGTCCCTCTGTTGCGTGCCAGCAGAGACGGCTCTGTTGCCATAGGTTTGTCACGAAGGCCTTAGTGTTTGACTTTCAGTGCAGTAACCTGGTTTGTACTTTGTTTTTAAATAATTTTTCTCCACTTAACACTTACCCTCTGTATAACAATGTTATATTCTATATGCTATTTTAAATCATCATACAATTAAATTAGGTTTTGGAAATACAGTGCACATAACGTTCTATTAGTGCCACCTCCAGTGAATAATCTCATTAAGTAGAATGCAAATCAACATGGTTCCACCAGAAGACTATAAGATCTTTAAAATTACTAATTTAAGGTTAACTATTCTTGCCTGGTAATGGTTCAACAGTACACAGTTTGAAGTTAGAGACTTCAAGAAACCTGAAGCTTTTGGAAACACATAAGCTCTATCACTGATTTATGTCCTAACATTTTCTCAGATTTAAAATATTTTATATCACATATGATCTTTATGATTTTTTCAGAAAATAGGTCATAAATTCATAAAGATCAAGTCAATCTTTCCTTCAACAGCTTACTGCAGACAATTTGACATTGTTTTAGAATTAAATGTCCGAAAGCAAGAAAGAGAAAATAAACAATTTTGATTTATCTTAATAATTTTAACATGGTATAAATGCTAACAATAAAATGTATTTCAAATAAAAATAAAATTCCCTGAAATAATCCTTAACAAATTTAATATAGCAGCATACTAATTTCTTTTAAATGACCCTCAGAGTATTTTCCTATTTTTTTAAATCATCACATCTATTTTTCACCAATTGAAATCTACGTTAATGTAATTATAGGTACTAAGTTAAATCTACAATTTAAGCCTAAAATGAATTAAACATTGGCATGAAAGCCAGCTGGGTGATTTGGGCCAGTCCCTCAGCCCACAGAGTTGTGGTTGGAGAAAATAAAAAGCATTACGTATGCCACCTCGAGCTGTACAAAAATAAAGGCAGGGTGTAGAGTCAATCTAATAAATACAATAAATTGAGTTGTATATTTTAGCATCTTTAATAATGTTAAGTTATGTCAGGTTAGTAAAATCAGCCATGTATGAGTTCCTAAACAGTTCCAAATGATTAACTTTCCTACCTAATTTTAAGTCTATTTCATATTTGATCATCCAAGTCTCTTTCTGCCATAAAGCATCAAGACAAAGGTCCACAAATGAACTCATTATGGTGACCGGTATCCATCTATCTCATCTCTACACCCTGTTTCAAATATATTCACACCCCAAAGTACAAAATTAGGGACTGAGTCCAACTCTTCTGTGATTCTTGAAGTTTGGAAAGTGATGGTATGCTTTTCTCACATTCTCATAATCAAGAGTGCTTTCAAAATACACTGCAAAGTCAGAGGGGACTCTCTCCCTCAGCAGTGTCCTATGCTTTATGCCAGAAGTCTTGTGGGTGGGTGCCATGGCAACTAGAAATAATGGCTGGCTACCAAGGCCATCCCAATTGCAGTCTAATCATATGCATCAGCAGAATGTTGTTTAAAAATGCTGATTTTGAAATATAGAATCCATTGCAAGGAATCTGATACTTTGCAAAGTTGGCTAGGACATCAGAGATATTTTCAGCACCATTAGAAATATTACAGTCAGACATTATGTCTTTGAGGACCTTGGACCATGATGCATTTTTTTTTAAAAATGGGGATGGGCAACCTTCTGACATCTCGGTGATGGATAGAACTGTGGCAGGCAAAGGACATGTAGAGAGGTTGAATGTTCTGGTTTTTTTTACTGTGATATACCTTAACTGCACAGCTTATTCTGAAACTGCCTATTTGCAGACTCAAAATATTAAAGACGAATTGAAGATGAAAAAAATATGACTGGGAAATGTGGTCTTCTCACTCCTACTTAGATAACTGAACACACATTATTGGCTTTCAACACCTGCTCGGCCCAAAGGTAGACCAAAAAATGAGTAGCAAACAATGTAGGAATTTCAATTCTAAAAGAAACTTTACAAGTTTCTACCTTGGCAAGACCTTTACAGGTAGTCCTCAGATAATGACCAGCTACTTAACCATTTGAAGTTATAATGGCTTCAGAAAGGGCACTTCCGACCATTGCCAAATGTCATAAACAGCATGTTTTCACATGATTGCATGCCAAAATCCCCATGATTATATAATCGTCACGGAGGTCCAGTTTAGTGCAGTAGTTAAAGTGCCAGCCTAGAAAGCAGGAGACTGGGCATTTCAGTCCTGCCTTAGGCATGAAAGCCAGCTTGGCGATTTTGGGCCAATCACTCTCTCTCAGTCCACTTCTCACCTCACAGGATTGATTTTGTGGGGAAAATAGGAGGAAAGGGTATTATGTATTTTCATTGCCCTAAATTACTTCTAAAATAATAAAAGTGGAATAAAAATCTAGGAAGTAAATAAGTAAGCTTGCAATCTTCTCTGCTAGGGTCTCCAGCTACTTGGGAAGCCAACAAGGAAGATATTTAAGAGAAGGATAAAGTTTTGTCCGCAATTGTTCTTACTGGGTATTATTACTGACACTACTGTTGTGGACACTAAGTCGATGTTGAATTTAATTACGGCAGCAAGACTTTTAGTAGGGCAATATTGGAAGAAGGAAGAACTGCCGACTATAGAAGAATGGACTTTAAAAGTTTCCAACCTGGCGGAAATGGCAAAGAGCGTATTTGAAAGACCATTCGCAACAGAGATATATTGTGGAGTGGAAAAAAATGGATTGATTACATCCAGAATAAATATGGGACTAAAAAGTTTCATTTAGCATTTGAATAAGTATTGATGTGATATTTATATTGCTTGTAGTCATTTTACAACAGTTAAAGTGCGATAGACTTAATAACTTATTGTCGTTAGCATATGGTAGATTATGATTGTTTCTACTTTTATACCTTGTATTTAGCTCTGGGAAGTCGGGGAGGGGGGAAGGGGAGGGAGGGAGGGTTGGGCTGGGTTGGGAAGGGGGGGTGGGTTGGGAGGGGTTTTGTTTTGTTAAAGATAAAATGTATTGAAAAACTTTTCAATAAAAAAAGGAAGATTGCAAGTTGCTGCCACGTGGCAAAAAAAGATTCCTGCTCATCTCTAAAACCCAGACAGGCACAGAACTTGTAGTCCTTCTCTTGCCTCTGTGGAGCTCTCTGTGCCTGCTTGAATCTTGGCAGCCAAGGTCTGGACTGACACGGAGCTTAC
Source organism: Vipera berus (assembly GCF_964194415.1). NCBI lineage: Eukaryota > Metazoa > Chordata > Lepidosauria > Squamata > Viperidae > Vipera > Vipera berus. The sequence goes on from NC_138204.1 coordinate 112,008,601, forward strand.
GGTCCTTCTCTCCCTGCTCTGTGGAAAGTTCTGAGTAGATGGGGAGGGAAGAGCCTGGCCTCCAGGCATGCTTATATTTTGGCAGCCATGGTCCAGACATGTGCTGAGCTCGGGATCCTTCTCGTCTTGTTCCTGCAGAGCTCTGTGCAGGGATGGGGAGAGGAGGACCCGAAGCTCTGTGCCTGCTTGAACTTCATCAGCCTAAATCCAAACAAGCATGGACCCCTAAGTCCTTCTTTCCCTGCTTTCACGGAGAGCCTCGCAGGGATAGGGAGACGATTCTAAGCTTATCTCTGCTACAGACATTAAGCTCAAAATCCCTCCCTCCCTGCAGCTCAGCAGGCACTGAGAGCCGGTTTACAACAGGGAATGCGGGGGTCACAGTTCTTAACGAACTGGTCCACATAATAACCTTTTTGCTCCACAACCCGTCACAATTGTAGTTGTTACATGAGGACAACTTGTAACTTCCAGCTGTCACCTAATCAGAAAGAAGTATTCCCAAAAGAGACACATACCAAGGTGCTGGTGCTGGTATTTTTTGTTGTCTTTGAGAGGACGATTATCTATGGAAGAAAACCAAATATAATCTTTAAATATCTCGGCTCACTGTTGAGGTACCTTTCAAAGTCATCAAATCTATAAAGAAGTTCTAAGCTCTCGAGAACCCTTTTTTTCCTTCCTAAAGAAGCACAGATATTTCAAAGAAGAAATATGAGTATCACTCATTGGTGTTGAGGTTAGTTAAAAAAAATATCTCCCTCTGCTTTTCTTCTTCAAACATCACTCAAAATTAGATAACAATCCCAAATTACTCTTTATTTTTTTATATATGTGCTGCTTGAGAGCTCAGATGAGATGGAGGAATGTTACTAATTCCTAATGACGTTTGTAGATTATATATCAGCGGAAGTGATTCTTGCAATTTTCTTTTCTCCTTCCCATTTATTATAAAGGAAAACTTGAAGGAAAGGAAGTGAGTTACCAGAGACTGTCCATACCTACTATGCAGCAGAACTGTTGACATTTACTTCTAATGTTTAACTTAGATTTTAATCTTTATAATTTCAGTTTATTATACCATTATCTCATCACCTCTTTTCTGATTTTCAGGATGTTTTAAAAATTTAGGCATTCCACTTTACATTAATTATAGGGTGCTATTCTTTGAGCTAAGATTTTATACTGTTACAATTTTATTTACAATGCATTAGTTATTTTAATTATATATTTATTTTTAGAGTTTGGCTATGTGTTTTGTATTTAAGATTTTATTATGTACCTATGAAAGAATAAATAAGATTATAAGAAATTCAATTCTTTGTCTGATAATTTGACTAATTAATCTAATTCTGCAAGCTTCCTATCATGATTATAGCCTGTCAAGTCCTTTGTTATTCATTCCAATTTTTTTGCATAAAAGCTGAATATTCTCTTTGAAATTATGTGTACAGCCAATTGTCACAAGAAATCAATCCAACCTATGTCAACATTTCCCATATATTTTCCTGATAATTAAAACTCTGCAGGTAAACCTCAGTAACTGATCCACAACATGTAACTTCTTCAATACAGTTTGCTTGCAAAATATTGCAGCTAATCTGGAGCTAAATGGGTGCTAGTGAAACATTCATAAAACAGCCTTTAACCTAAAATAGCAAGGTTATTGACATTATTTAGAAGAGACAACAGAATCATATCTCTTAAAAAGTATTTTCAGCAGTACATACAATAATTCATGAAGATTTACTGAGTATTAAGAACAATTAATCAATGAAACAGTTTGCCTCCCAGAATTGTGGGTGCTCTAATGCTGGAGATCTTCAAGAAAAGATTGGACAGCCTTTTGTCCAGGATACAATAAGGTTTCCTGCCTGGGCAGGGGGTTGGACTAGAAGCCCTCCAAAGTCCCTTATAGCAGTATGATTCTGTAATTCTTGTGCCACATTTAAACATGAAACCTATCACCTTCTCTTCTAATCAAATGTGATACTGTTAATGAGGTATACTCAATTTCTATTTAGCTATGAGTTCTAGTAGCTCAACAGGGAATCCAGAGGTTACAAACACATTTTAAAAACAGAACATTTTTAAGAGAGATCCAACAATTCGCTCTGTTTAGTAAACCATTGCATTTCTCCTTAAGTAGTTTCATATAGGTCCAAAAGAATGTCCACTAAAATTTCACTGGGTTACCAAAGGCAGGAATAATCTGGCTCCCATTTATTGAATTGGCTAGTTTCCCACAACTGTTTCTTTTGGCTTGGTCATAACATAAAAAAGAGAAGGTGCAAAGTATTAGCCAATTGGAATAAGACTTCAGTATTGGAGACGTGATCTCAGTAACCTACACGTTTATTAATTATAAACTCTTTTATAATTCATATTGTAAAAAAATGTGCTACATGACAGCAAAGAGGAGGCAATGCCTCATAAAAGACAATTATAATATATACCATCACAAATATTACAACAATTTGCACTGTGTTTAGAGATTTGGACATTGATAAGAACGATGGAAGTTTACAGACATACAGTAGCTAAGGACACATTCTTTTGAGAACAGGAAGCATGACTGGAATTATTAATGAAGCAAAAATATTCTGCAAATGGTAATGAAGTTGGGAAAAGAGTATAGTAATAAAATAGGACAGGATAAACATTGTTTAAAATTTGATGCCAGCACCCAAGAATTTGATATCCTCTGTCAAGATAGTGGCATTAAATAAGATTGATTTCCAAAAATCAACCATTATCAAGCATATTAGAAATATATTATCTAACATTAAATATTGTTTTGACATTTGTGCATCCAATACACTCAATCCAATATATAACTGATGATGATTTGAACTTGAATGGAATGAATAGACTGAGCCAATGAGTTGATACTCAATCCAGATAAACTAATAATTCTGTCTGTGGGTGCCAAAAATTAGAAGAAATCTGGTACCATCTTTTCTAACTAACAAATTTGGTTAAAAAGCATAAGCTTTCAGGAGATCTCAAAAGGTCACATTGGATTTTTAACATAATTGTTTATTGATAAGACGTTTGTAGTGTGTCTCAAGTGTAACCTGCATCTTCATAACCAACATGTCCTTTCTCCCTGTTTCCTCACCCCAATTTAAATCTCATATCTATTTCACTATGCAAAGTATCTGACAAAGCGAACTATAGCTCGTAAATGTTTATACCTTTTAATAAAATATGTTACTTGGAAAAGGTGCTACAAGACAAGTGATTTTTTGGCTACTATATACTGTATTAATATGGGTCTCTTCCTATAGTGTTTGTGGGTGGTCGTTCGGTTTGGTTAAGTGGTGTTCTGTCAGTTCAGATGTTTAGTTTCTGGATATTCTTATAGCCATCCTTGTCAACCATCATTATAGAAATAAGGAGGTCCAGTGTTTTTATCAGCTTTGGACAATACAGCAAGTGCCAATCTGATCTAATAGTTAAGACACCAGGTTAAAAAGCAGGAAACTGTGGGTTCAAGTCCTGCATTAGCCATGAAAGACAGCTGGGTGACTTTGGGCCAGTCACTCTCTTTCAGCCCAATTCACCTCACAGGTTTGTTGTTGTGGGAAAAATAGGAGGAGGAAGATCTGTTGGATATGTTCACCATCTTGAATTATTTGTAAAAATAATAAAGGTGGGATACAAATAAATAAAATAAAAATAAAAATAACTTTACTGGGACAGAAGGAATCCTGAAATAATTTATTCACAATCTCAGAATGCCTATTTTGGATTACAGTAGTGAATTATATATGGAGCTGCCTTTGAAAGTGGACTGGAAACTTCAAAATCAAGCAGCTATACCAGGGGTGTCGAACTTGCTGCATCATGTGACATGTCATGACGTATTGCGACTTTTTCCCCCTAACCAGAGCTGGGGTGGACGCAGCTTCTGCATGACGCATCCGGCTCATGGGCTGGCAGCTTAAAACCCCTGAGCTACACTATTTGTGCTCTCAAAATCAGTTTTTTCCTCATAAAAGCTCTCCTGTAGGCAGTTCTAGATGTTTAGCAGAGATCTAATCTAAATGCCACCAAGCAGTTGTTTTGAGCAAATCAAATTCTAAGCAAATAGGAACACAAAAATATTGTCTTGAAGGGTTCTCAATAATCTGTTATTACTAAAAATGAATCTCAACTCAATGTTATTTGTCTCTATATTGTACATTTTTGAGAAATAAAACATTTATAGAGACTTGCAGTCCTCAGGCCATGCAGTTAATCTGTAACAGACAACATTTGAATCAGGAATATACTCATTAAGGCTACCTATTCCAAAATTACAAATTTAGGCTACAGAACTTATAGTTAAAAACATACACTGAAACCAGGTGTCTTGATATAGTTTCATACTTGTCTTCACGCTGGCATTTGAGCTATAGTATACCTGTTCAGTATGAAAGTAATGACATCCAAGCCCAATCAACTAATTATTTGTCATGCATTTGCATTCTGATTAGGATGTTCTAACTGTCAACCTATCTGGATTCATTCTAAGAAACAAACCTCAGCATACAGTATTAAATGTTGTCATTAAATATGCAAGCAACTGCTTAGTGAGTTACTGAATGAATTTCAGTTCCCTTGAGCTGAATTCAAGGTCAGATGCATATTTTAGCTATAGTATAGAAACTCTTAATATTATGTTTCTGTCCATTTGCAAATAAGTAAGTTTCAATATAATCTCCTATAATAGCCATTCAAGTTATACTGTAGTAATCTTAGGCTTTCAACTGTAAGAAAATGTTTTATCCAGCCATTATTTTTCGTAAATTAACTCTATTATTAAATATCTAGAAATCAGAAAACCAAGTAGAATTCTTATATTTTAAGACCAAAGTCACTAGGAGTAGTGTTTCCTAAATTTTTGGTAGCCAGGGATTTAAATATTAAATACAAAAGTATGCTCTCCTAGTAACTGAAAATGCTTACTCTTACTGTGTAAGAAAAAGAATTTGACATTTTGTGGAGACAGCTCATTTTTCTACATGACTCACTGAAATGTCTGCCTGATTTATTGAATCCTGAGGAATGATCCACAAAATGATGTATCATGCAGTCTCCCCTTAACCTTAAAAAGGAGGAAATTTTGCTGTGTCCCTCTGTGAGGAATGACTGAAAGCAAACAAGCACTATTACTTAGTAGGTGCATTTCTTCCAACACTTTCCCTAATTAACAATTTCGGTATTCATTAAGAGGAACAACTTCTAGAAACAAGATAATAAAAAATAAAATAAAACATAAGCAGAGATGCCCATGAAGGTTTGCTGATAGCCTGGAAAAATTGCCATCATTACAGAGGGTCAGTAAAAGCTCTCCAAAAAGCCCGCTCCATTCAGCATGACATAATATGTTTCTCAAAGAATGGCTACAATGGGAGCAGAGATTTTTAAGCCTATTAGCTCCCCCTTCAATTAAGTTACAAAAGTACCAACATACACAACTGAACTTGAAAAAGTGTAGGAAAACATTATTATTGTTGTTATTGTTGTTGTTGTTATTATTATTATATTATTATTAATAATAATAATGGATAGGAAGACCAGAAAAATAATGACAATGAATCATGCCCTTCATCACGCAGTGACATTGACAGACTCTATCTACCAAGGCAAATAGGTGGACGTGGAATGATGCAAGTACATCAGATGGCTGAAGAAGAAAAAATGGCTTTGGAAGAATATCTGAAGGACAATGATGAAGATGCACTGAAATTAAGATATCAGGAAGGCTTACTGATTACTGGAAAGACCAAACTGGCCTACAAGAAAGACCAAATGAAGAACAGAATAGAGGCATGGGAAGACAAAGCACTACATGACCAATACATTAAAAAATAGCTGGGAAAGCAGATAATAACAAGACCTGGCAATGGCTAAGGGCAGGAAAGTTGAAGAAAGGGACCGAGGGACTAATTCTGGCTGCACAAGACCAAGCCTTAAGGACAAATGCATACAAAGTCAAAATTGAGAAGACAGCAAGACAGTAAGTGCCGGCTATGCAAAGAAGCTGAAGGAACAGTGGACCACCTGGTAAGCTGCTGCAAGAAGATTGCACAGACTGACTACAAGCAGCGGCATGACAAAGTAGCAACAATGGTGCATTGGAAGATCTGCAAGAAATATCATTTGCCTGTAAGCAAGAACTGGTGGGATCATAAAATAGAGAAAGCCATAGAAAATGATAAAGTTAAACTGTTCAGGGACTTCAGAATTCAAACAGACAAGCACCTGCAACATAACACCCCAGACTTAACAATTGTCGATAAGAAAGACAAAAAAGTCTGGATAGTGGACGTGGCAGTGCCTGGAGACAGCAGAATAGATGAGAAAGAACTGGAGAAGATAACAAAATACAAGGACTTACAAATGGAAATAGAAAGACTGTGGCAAAGGCAAGCAAGGATCGTACCAATAGTAATAGGCGCCTTGGGTGCAATCCCAAAACAACTGGAGCACCACTTGAATACCATTGGCATTGACAAATTCACCAGTAGTCAATTGCAAAAGGTGGCCTTACTAGGAACTGCTTCCATCCTGTGACGATATCTGCAATACCATCAAATATCCACATCTGCCTAACCCAGGTAATTGGTAAGGACTCGATAGGTAGACAAAAATGCCAAATCCAGTCTGAACATCTGGCTGACTGTGCGATGATCAATAATAACAGTTGGAAGGGACCTTGGAGGTCATCCAGTCCAACCTCTCGCTCAGGCAGGAAACCCTATACCATTTCAGACAAATGGCTATCCAGTCGCTTCTTAAAAACTTCCAGTGTTGAGCATTCACCGTTTCTGGAGGCAGGTTGTTCCACTGGTTAATTGTTCTAATTGTCAGAAAATTTCTCCTTAGTTCTAGGCTGCTTCTCTCTTTGGTTAGTTTCCATCCATTGCTTCTTGTCCTGCCTTCGGGCGCTTTGGAGAATAGCTTGACTCCCTCTTCTTTGTGGCAGCCCCTAAATGAGTAGGGGCATTACCATAAAGTACAGGTAATGACTTTTAAAGGAAAATAATGCTTTTAAAACAAATTGCCTGAAATTTTTAAATACTGCCATAGTAAATTAGATTATTAGATTATTTTCACAGTACCAGCTAGCAAAGTATTATTCCAACCAGCAAACGCAAACTAAGACTAAGGTAAATATTTCTTCAAATGGCACTACCTGTGCTGTGTTGACAAAGATAACGCAGTTGCTATAAGAAATGTTTATTCTTTGTATTGACTAAATAGATTTTGACTATTTTTTCCCACATGAAATGGCAACAAGTTAAGCTGAATAAAAAATATTGGCCCAAAGTCATCTGGTCAGTTACCATGGCTACAGGTGGATTGTGTGATGTTCTCCAGGCCCCTCAAGCCATGGCCAACTTGGGTTTCCCTTCCAAGAGAAGGGAGAAATGAAATGGCTCCCTGAGAAACACAATTTAAAGATGCTCCCAGGATCCAGAAGTGACAGCTCTCACTTTGATTCTAGCCAGGAGTTTACCTTTCAGTAGACAAATTATTAAATCACCTAACCTCCAGGAAGGGAGGGAAGCAATCATAATTAGCAGTTTAACATATCTTTTCATTTCCTTTTCCATTTAAAGCAGCAGTTAAGAAAGGCTCATTGCAAAGTACCATCAAGCATCAAGCAACTTACACTGGGAGTGTGCCTCATAAATACATAATGTAGAATTGCAATTACTTTGCCAATTTCATTTGTGTATAATTAATTTTACATTGTTGTCACTGAAACATTTGGCAGATGTATCTACATGCTGTTTAAAGTTGTTACTATGCACTGTTTTCAAATACAAAAAGAACTGAATCAACAAAAAAATGAAATATGTCACTCACATTAGTTGGAAAGCACAATCATTCTAATTTTAATTTCTATTCAACCCCAGTAGCTGAAATCAAGCTGAGAGCAATGAAAGAGAGAGCATCCCCATATACCAGGGGTTGGCTATTTTGTTATATACTGAAAGTCACAAAAGTTCTTACGTCTTTTGTAGGTGCTAACATGAAATTCAAGACAAGATGACTGATTTTGTATCCTAGGATCTCAGCAGATATCTAATCCGATTTTAGACAAATATACAATATATTAGATTCCATGGGTGCAAACTGAAGGAAAGCTCTTGCTTTGGCATTTGCTGGTCACATTTCTCTCATGCTCTCTATTCAGGAATATTTATTGCTGGGGAGTCCCCTTAAAATATTGAACACACACATATTGGACAGAAAGCCAGTTTGGTGGTTAAGGTGTTGGCCTAGAAAGCAAGAGATTTTGAGCTCTAGTCCTGCGTTAGGCATTAAAGCCAGATAGGTGGCTTTGGGCCAATCGTTATCTCTCGGCACATCCCACTTCACAGGGTTGTTATTGTGGGGGGTAAAAAACAGGAACCAGAGTATTAACCATGTTTGCTACCTTGAGTTGACCCATATATATACCGGTATATATATTCAAAAAGGCAGGATCAGAATCTAATAACAAGAACAACACTAGCTTTAGAAAATCTTAAAGAGAAAATTTTATCACTGCAAACTATTATAAAATAAAATTTCTTTTGATATCTACATCACATTTGAAACAGTTAACATTTTTGGCAGTTTTCTTCTTCAAGTCTAGGAAGAGATAGTCACTTGAATGTACTATGATTAAGGCTGAAACTGCAGCCCCATGTGACAAAAAGATTAATTTCAGAAATGGGGAAACAACTTCAGAAGTGGCTATAGAAGCAACAAAGAAAGGAAAATGTTACAAACTATTTTTTGACAAGATGCCTAACAAGACAATGTATCCTAACTCCTTTTACTTCAGCTTTAGACTGCCAAGACTTTCACAGTGCTAATTGTCTCTATTAAATGTTAGGGGAGCAAACAGGAAACCTATTGGAAGCTAACCAAGAACTACAACCTTGGTATTAAAATAAACAATGAAAAGACCTTTACAAAACTGATTTGTTCTTGTGAAAGGTGCACAAGGAAAGAATATGGCCAAACAGCTCTTACAACCTACAGTGAGAATAACAATAGGAAATGGAAAATGAAATGGAAGAGAGTCTTAAAAAGTATGAACAAAAGTATGAACTTTTGATATAAGCCTTCAGTAAAACTTAATTATTAAGGGTTGGAAATATTGAAAATGTATGTTCTTTTAAGATATTCTTATCTTATCACTGTCCCCCTCCCTTGAAGAGGCACTTCTTTCTTTATAAGTCTGAAAAATAAAAAATAACCTTCATTCTCGGAAAATCATGCTACATTAAGACGAACATAGCATCCCTTATCAGTCACAAGTGCACAAGTGACTTTTTTTAACATAAAGTTCTACTTTTAATTGGCAGATAAAATTTATATTATTTTACTATTTTACTATCTACATATTAACGCAAGTGTCAGTGGGTTGCTAATAGAACTAGTTCAAAACTCTGCTTAATTGTGATAATTGCTGTGTAACCTTGGAGTAGATTAAAGGAACACAAATTTACAGGCAGTTTAAGAATCACATACTGTAGATTAGGGTTCATCTTAAGCAAAGTCAAATAAGCCACATAATAGCTTGCCAATATGTGCATTCTTTCCTGAGCTAGTTGGTGAGAAAGACAGGTGGCAGCATTCTATGCTCAGAAGGAAAGTGTCAGATTAAACACTGTTGTCTTACAATGTAGGGTAGACTTTAAACAAAAGAGAAGAGAGAGAGCAACTATTTCAACCAGTGCACCATTTACACTAAAGCTATCTTAGATCAACATGTGCAAGTATTTGCATTACCTATACTAAGTATTGATGTCAGATGCAGTTTTTATTTACTTTTTCCTTTCCTTGGTCAGAGTGGGGGGAGATCAGATGTTATGATTATGTTTTAACCAAATAAAGAAAAAAATGAATAAAATCAGATACTGCAGAGGCAATTTTTTAATCCTAATTTTCCCTGAAAAATTACTCTAGAATATAAAGGTAGTCTTTGACTTAGAACCATTCATTTAATGACATTTCAAAGGTACAATGGCACACGACTGTTGCAGCTTCCCCACGGGATGTATTTATAGCAATAGCAATAGCACTTAGACTTATATACCACTTCATAGTGCTTTACAGCCCTTTCTAAATGGTTTACAGAGTCAGCATATTAAACACCCCCCCCAACAATCTGGTTCCTCATTTTACCAACCTCAGAATCATGGAAGGTTGAGTCAACCGTGACGTGGTGGGAACTGAATTGCTGAACTGCAAACAGCCAGCAGTCAGCAGAAGTAGCCTGCAGTACTGCATTCTAACCATTGCGCCACCACGGCTCATCATGGCATGTATTTATGACGGTTGCAGCATCCCACAGTCATGTGATCATCTTTTGTGACCTTCTGATAAGCAAAGTCAATCAGGAAGCCAGATTCACTTAATAACCATGTTACTAACTTAATAACTGCAGTAATTCACTTAACAATTGTGGCAAGAAAATGGGGCAAAACTCACTTAACAACTATTTTGCTTGCAATGGAAATTTTGGGCTCCGTTGTAGTTGTAAGTCAAGGACTACCTGTATACATAAACTTTATTACAACCAAGACTGGGTCAATAATAAGTTGAATGACCCAACACAAACTTAAAATAAAACAGCACCATGACAGTTTAATACATGGTATGCTTCTCTTGATTCATCTGGATATAACATACAGCTTTGTAGTTAGTTACAAAACAGAATCAAGAAGCAAAGTGTTCTGTTGGTTCTCAGTCATCATCCATTAAGTTTTACTGACTTAAATATTTATTTTATGAGGTGTCAGATAAATGGGATTCCAACTTCACATCATTTAAACTCATATCACTCCAAGATTTTCTTAATATCCAGGATCATTTTTACTGGGTTACAGGAAAGAAAAAGAGAAGGGATTTTGACTTACATGCAGTAGAGATGAAAATGTAGGAACAGCTGGATGGTCAATGAATGTAAAATGGCAAGCAATGACATAGAAAAAAGGAGTCGTAGTTTAACCGATGTAGACAGTTGCTGAGGCCCAGAGATCATGTTTTAATAAACCAAGGATCCCAGGATACCCATGATACATGCAAAGCACCCTGGCTTGGCTAATTACCAGAAGACTTTATATATGAATAATGTAGGCAGGTTACAGACATTACCAAGAATAGGTCAATCTATAATAAGCAGTTAGATTAAAGGGTCTGAAGTATAACATGCTGATTCTGCCACTTGAGGGCAGAACAGAGAAGAAAACAAAACGTTTTTCTAAAAATCACAACAACTAGTAAGAATTGTGTTTCTGCAATGAACAGATATTTACACTAACATTTACACAAGGAATAATTTCAAGCCGATTCAATGCATACATTTCAGTGGCAAACCCAGCTGTGATTACTCATAATTTCCTGATTATAGTTCTACATAATATTCACATATGTTAGGGCAGGAGTCCCCAGCCCCTAGTCTATGGACTGGAAACGGTCTGTGGCATGCCACAGGGATGTATGACATACATCCCATGTATGTCCACGGGATGCAGGCAGCACAAGAAACCACGCCCCCTCCGGTCCACGGAAAAATCTCTCCACAGAACTGGTCCCTGGTATACAAAAGTATGGGGGCTGCTGCATTAGGATTCAGATGGTTTTACATTCTTTTCCTCACATGTCTAATGTATTGAAATATAATTTCCAGTACACTATTTAAGCTATCCAGTGAACATATGACAAAGATCAGCTTTAAACCAAATGCTGTACTGTAAATAACCTTTAATGTGCAAATATAACTATCATAATACACTAAAAACTCGTCACACCACCAGAAAAAATGGTGACGCTTAGTTGGCAACAAAACACAATTCTATTACAATTGCTTTAATTATATGAGTTGACTACTCCATTAATAAAGCAGTTATATAAAGCCTAAAGGCTACAGTAGAATCAGTAGCATTTAATGCTGAAGCTACTGGGAAACTCAAAAAGGGCAAAATCTTTATGAGTTAATATCAAAAGGTACTTCAATTATCTCTAGCTTCAAAATTCTAATTGCCACATTTGATTGCAATACTCTCCCATAATCTTCATTATATTTGGATTGTCATTGCAATTGAAAAACAATGATATCAGTCACAAAATTATGCATTAACTGACAATCTCACTATGCATCATAATACTGGTAGACATATCTTCTTGTTATAAGAACTCCTTTATTGTAGTTTAGGAAGAAAGGCAAACAGCAATAAAAACATACGTTACCCAGCAACTTTTTTAAAAAAACAGATCTATCCCCAAAGATGGGAAAAATCGTACATGGGGCAAGAGACAAATAAATTAAGTTAGAGTCTAAAAATGAAAATGTGAGATAAGTGAGTCCAAGAAAATTCCCGATTTAAGTTTTTGTAATTGGTAACAGTATCCTCCTAATATACCATATTAAAGAACCAATTCTCACAGTTTCACTTAGGGTAAAATATTTTTCTCCAGAAATTAACATTTAGCAACTAGGTATGGAAGAGCAAAGAACTAAATTTGCAACCCAAAACCCACATTTATTGCTGGGTGCCAGGTGGGCGTGGCCTACTGGGTGGATGTGGCTGTGGTGGTCATGGAAGATTGGGTGGGTGTGGCCAAGGTGGGTGTGGTCACCTCAATGTCGCTCGTGGGGAGGGACACCTGTGGGGGGCAGCTGGTTGAAGAGGGACAGTTGCCACCTCCGAGGCATGGCGCGGGTGCCCACAGGGAGGGCTCTGAGTGCCGACTCTGGCACCCGTGCCATAGGTTCGCCACCACTGATCTAGATAAGCCTTGCTGATCACAAAAAGCTAAGCAGGATCAGTCATGGTCAATATCTAAATGGGAACTCTCAAGAAATCCATATCTAAATGTAGTGATCAATAAATCACTAGAAAATTAAAGAATCACCTGCAAAGGTGGCAATAGCTAATTGCTTCTATACTGTTGCCATGGATGCATATAATTAAGTGCAATCTGAGAGAAACTTCATTTTTTAAAAACTCTAGCTGTTTGAATAAATCATAGTATTTCCCATCACCCTCACAGTTAATACAAGCAGAGATTATACTACCCATCCGACTTGTACAACAATTACAACACTGTGGGTACCCAAATATTCAACAGTAAAAAAAATCAGCAATCTTCTCTTTCTATTGAAGGTCAAATCTTTAACTATATATTAAGCTTTGCCCATTTCAGTTCAGAACAGGGACACTTTTAAGCTTTTCCAAAGAATCTTCCCCAAAAGCTTGAACCTCTTCCACTACCAGTGGTCCTTGACTTACAACCACAATCGGAACTGTAACTTCTGTTGCTAAGTGAGGCAGTTGCTAAGTGGGTCACACCCAATTTTAAGCTCTTTTTTTGCTGTGGTTGTTAAGCGAGTCCCTACATTCATTAAATGAATCACATGCTTGTTAAGCAAAACTGGGCTTCCCCCATTGACTTTGCTTGTCTGAAGCTGGCTAGCAGAGTCACAAACATGACCTCAGGACACTGCATCCATCATAAGTGCACGTCAGGTGCCATGTGCCTGAATTGTGACCAGGGGGACACTGCAATGGTCGTATGTCCAAGGACTGGTTGTAACTTTTTTCAAGATGGCTGTAACTTCAAATGGTCACTAAACAAATTGTTGCAAGTCTAAGACTGCCTGAAATTCACTGAAATCTTAAGAGAAAATAAGCCCCTCAAGGAACTTCCTGCCATCACCTGCTCTTCTAAGCCATCCCCATAGCAAATTTAGTCTACTCCATCATCAGCCTTGCTCAAATTATAAGTAGAAAGAAAGGAAAACCAACTGAATTTAAGTCCTGCTATTTAACTCTCAGGGACACGGTGGCTCAGTGGGTTAGGACGCTGAGCTTGTCGATCAGAAGGTCGGCAGTTTGGTGGGTCGAATCCCGAGTGCTGCGTAACAGAGTGAGTGTCTGTTACTCGTCCCAGCTTCTGCCAACCTAGCAGTTCGAAAGCACGTAAAAACGCAAGTAGAAAAATAGGGACCACTACGGTGGGAAGGTAACAGTGCTCCGTGCGCCTTTGGCGTCTAGTCATGCCGGCCACATGACCACGGAGATGTCCTCGGACAAGCGCTGGCTCTTTGGCTTTGAAACAGAGATGAGCACTGGCCCCTAGAATCGGAAACGACTAGCACGCATGTGCGGGGGAACCTTTACCTTTACCTTTATTTAACTCTCATGCATGTTCCCCTCTCCTTTTCTGCAGAAATTATGGCCCATGATGAGGAACTGAGTGAGAGAAAACAGGAATGGAAAGCTTTCCGTTCTGACCATCTCCTATAACCTTTAAGCCATTATGTTCATATTCGGGATTTTAGAATTCAATTAAGAGCAGGAAAGTAACTACTACTACTATCCTTCTTCTGCTGGATTATTTTGCAATTTCTGGAGAAAAGCAGGCATACAGTATATTCAGCATGAGAATGAGCTTTGGGTGTCCTTGTAAGTAAGCTAGCTTTTTTCCAGTCTGTGGGGTCACACTTCAGACATTCCATTCGTATCTATTACAGATCTTGGCAACACAGGTATAGTGTGGTTCCAATGTAAATTCTGTGGTCTTCTATTTACAGCCAGATGACATTGTCGTCTGTCATGCATTCTACTCCCACCCCCTCAATTAATTTTGTTTCAAACAATGGACACCCTTTAAATAGCCAACAGGGGATACAATTCTTCCTGACATGCTAACGGAATTTTTCGTAAATGAATCTACTTCCTCTCTCACTTGGTAACTAAGTGGTCATGTAGCTAGACTTCAGTCTCTAACATGATATAGTATAGAGCATGTCATTTCAGTTTTACTTAAAGTGCTTCTGATTAAATACAGATCCCACAGGGTTCTTTTCATCTCATAACTGTAAGAGCAAAGTGTCACACATCTAATTTTGTTCGTAATTCCAAAGTATACTGGCAACTACTAAAGTAATATAAAGAACCTCTATTAAAATAGGCTTAAAAGCAAATGCATTCGTAATTTGGAAAGTCCATTCCATATTCCTTGACACTGCTGCAAACATGCAGTTCTATTATATCCTGCTCCTTTTGCAATATTATGATGCTATTTTTGAACCATACTCTTGTTTCTTTAGTACCTCTGACAGTATTATCACATGGACATTTATAATGCCTGCATTTTCAAGCTTTCTGGATAAAGACATTTATAGAGTACGATCAAGCAGAAATATCTCTTAGATCCTCATAGGAGTCTTGCAAGACACAATGTGTTTATGACAGTTCCATTCTTGTGCATTCATCAACAAAATGCAAGTTGAGTATTATTCAAAATTAAGGCAGATACTGGAAAGCATTCAGGTTTTATTTCCTTCTTAATTACAATTCTTTTTAGCAGTATTTTTAAGCTCTTCACATAACGTCATTAATCATGTTTCTATTTACTGAATGGTTCAATTTTTCCCAAGCAGATTAGTCCTTTAACAATGAACAGTCTAAAAATATCCAGACAGGTCTTGGTAATAGTAATCTGCTTGCTGCAGAAATGGAATTTTCATTTGTCTTGGTTCTATTATTATTTGGTTACACTGTTTTCCAAACAGTGCTGCAGATATTTTTTAAAAATGCCTTTGTGCATCTTTTAAACCAGTGCATTTTAGGGAAAATACATTTAAAAATAAACAATAAATAAATACGGTAACAAACATGGCTTTTGCATGCAATAATGTTGCATAAAATTTGATATTTTGTGTACTACACTGGAAAGGGAAAAACCAAGGTAGTGGAGAGCAACATTAAAGTCACATATTGGGCTGGATAGGCCTCAGGTACAGGAGAAACAAAAAGGGAAGTTTTTTTATTTATTTCAGGACTTAATGCATCTGAACATTTCACCCGACCGATGTTAAAACTGACTATATTGCCTTATACTCTTCTCACAATTATAGTTATTTTCGAAAATCTAAATTTCCTACCCTACAATTGTTCATTATAAACGTACCTGGCAAATCAGCTTTGAATGACTACGTATAACTGTCCGTATGCAAGAGCAAAGATTAAAATCTAAGAAAATATGAAAAGCTACAATAGATAAAAGATATATAAACTAAAAATTAAAAGTATATATAAAAATCAAGAATCTAGAAGAATCTAAGAGAAGGGCTAGGAACATTAGATGGGTTTAGGAAAGCGTAAAAGTTTAGTACAAGGAAGACTATATCAAGTTACAAAATATTTTAATTTGGTGAACTATGTGTTCAATATATCTAGTTTATAGCACATCCAATGAATTTTTAGTGCTTTTGCACAGAAACTGGCAACGTTATCTATTGATGGTTATAGCGTGTTTGGTATCTGAAAATAACAGAGTAGTGTAGAATTCTCCTGTGCGCCCTGGGTATTTATGCAATAATGGTGAGATGATGCTAGTATGAATGTCTAGAAGCACATGCTCTATTGTTTCTGAATGTCCATAGACACTGGGGCATTGTCTCTGCTGGTAAGGAATCTTCCTGTATCGGCTTTCAAGGACAGCTGAGAGGAAGGCATGACATCATGCCAGAGTAAACGCCCTTTGGTGTTTAGGTATTTGAGTTTAGTTAAGCATGCCTTAGGGGAGGCAAAGTACCACTGCATTTGAGGAAAAACACTTATGGAAATGTTGCCTCCCCCAATTGTATAGATTTGCTAAGTGTCCAATTTAACTCAAATTTCCCCCCCCCCCACACACCCAAGACTTGCACTATTGTACATATGAGTTGATATGGAGATAGCCCAACGGATTTTAATTAACTGAGATATTCTAATACTTCATTTGCTACTAGTATCTTCTAGTATTTTTCTATCTGCACAGTGCATAATGCAATTAATTCAATAAGTTCAAACTAAATTAACCTCTTTACAAAACCTTTGAATTATTTCATTTGGAAGACTGGCAGCTATCAAAATGTCACTTCTCCCACAATTTGTTCCTGTTTCAGATGTTGCCTTTCCCCCCAAGAGATGTCACCTTTAAGAAATGTCAAAAGCTGTTATACGGCTTTTTTTAAATGTGGGTTTTAAAAAAACCAGAAATAATTTAAAGCTGGCTAGGACATCTGGTTATCTAAGAACATACATAAACTTGTATTGCTTTCCTCAAAAAGCATGTTCATATAATTCACAAGGTCAAATGTAAACATGTTTTTTCTTAAACAAAATCTGGAATGATTGATTTTATGCCACTTTAAAAAGGCAAACTTCAAAGTGTGAAAAGCCTATTGCAGATCCTGCAGTACTTCAGCTTACTGACTTCAAGCCTTTTCTATTCCTTAACGGTGCTTGGAAATGGTTAAAAAAATTCAAGTAAGAGTTCTTTGGGACCAAGATGGTTGAAAACAACTTAGGAAAATATTAATCTTTAACCTAAGAGAAATATATTAAATATACACATACATTCTTATATTAAAAATTTAGGGAGGAAACAAATGTGTTTAAAAGGAAGAATGGATTACATAATTTAATAGGGAATTATTTTTTGAATATGAAAAAAACCAAGAATAAATTTTAGAAGAAATAACTGAGAACCATTTAAAAAGCTAAAAAAAGTACTGCAATAACATTCACTTTAATTAAAACATGCATTCTTGATGAAGGGAGGGGTGGGAAAGGGAAGGGGAAGGATAAAAACCAATTAGAACACATATTCATTAATCCAGCAAAACTGCCAGCATGACTCATTAATTAAGAGTTTTCCATTTAGTAGAATGAACAAAGAATCAAATGATAAATGTATGGTCTCAACATTTACTTCATTTATCCTAGTTTAAACATTGGTTAATTTAAACTAGAAACAGAATGTCAAAACATAATTAAAATAAACCACAGTTTTGTCAAGATACAGATTCATAACCCATGGTTAGGGCTAGGATTTCTGAACTGCAACTAAAGGCTTTTGAAATATGCCTCAAAGCCAAACCACAATTTATACTTATGTCAAATTGTGGTTTAATATTTATATCTCAATGAATTCATGATTGTGGAAGAACAGTATGAATATAATGGTTTATTCTGCATCTTATTTGTGAAGAAGTCAGTTTACAAAAACAAACTTATTATAGCTTTTATGTCACCTTTTATTGGTTATTTTAGACTGAGAAAAAGAGAAAAAAATAGATTGATTGTTAGAAATGCCATTTTTAGCACAAATCTCAATCTCTAAATTAAAAACCATAGCCTGAAACAGCTTGTATATTAATTATTTCAATCATTGGAACATATGCTAGATTTTAACTATAGCAACTCTAGCTGTGCAAAGCATTTTAAAGGAGTACTTAGCAAATCATGTTAGCACAACTGAAATATCCCTCTGAGATGTGTTAACAGTCCCATCCTTTGGAAAATTCATGTTGCTACTTTAAAATCTGTTATTGTCAGCATATATGTACATATGTGCATAGGTATACCTGCACTGATATGCTTCTGATGGGATTGCCAGCACACACGCAGATAAATAGCAACAAATGTTAAAGTAGCATGAGTATAGCAAAGGATGTGGCTGCTTTAATGATTCAAGAATGGGATCTTCGTTTATCCTTCAGAATGCTTTAGAATGAATACAAATGGCCAAGTCAACTAATCACCCTAAGATATAAAGCTTTTTATTATTTTTATTAAGCTCAGTATGAAGCCAGTGAGTGTGTCTCTCAAAAAGAATTTTTCAGGTGAGTGATGCCCTGTTTGACAAAAGAAGAAAGTAGGTCATAAAGGATGTTTGCCGGCATCATATAGATATAGGACCATTGCACCATAATGGGTTCAAAAAACAAAAACTGATACAATTTGCTTTGTAGAGTTTACAGGCACATTTTCAGCTTATTGTTCCTTGGTTACAAGCATTGTAGTGGGATAGAAACTGGGCAGATAATAAATATCAAATATCACATAATCTGAGGTGGAATAGTCTCAGAGTTCTGGAAATTGCAAACGTGGGTGTCTATGGCAAGTCTACTTCTGTTGAACATCATGATTTATAACAAGGGTGTCAACTCATAATGTCACATCATGTGTTGCGATGTATCATGACTTTTTTCCATTGTCGGCAATGGGGTGGACGTGGTTTTGGCATGACACATCCGGCCTGCAGGCCGGCAGTTTGACACCCCTGATTTATAACACTGCTATGTATAGTAGTCCTTCTTAAAGACCAACCTCAAAGAGTAT